>NW_012153063.1:793788-795905 GCF_000956105.1 Propithecus coquereli | reverse complement strand
CCCTAATATTCTCCCTCTACCCCCATTTTTCATCTTATTTTCTCTAGGTTCAACATTTTGGAAGATTTTGTCAGCTTTATCTGACAAGCCTATTGAATTTTTTATTTCAGCTGCCACATTTTTTACTTTGCAAGAACTCTTTCTTACGTGTTTGTTTTGTTGCCCCTACTCCCCTAATGGCTTCTACTTTAGTTTCGTGGATGCTGTGTAGCTCTCTGAGGATGTTAATTAATACCTTGTGGGAAACGTTATTCTGTTCCTTGAATTGATTGTGTTTTTCCCTTTTCTTTTTTGTTTTTCCTGATTGCTTTATTCATTTACTTATTTATCAAATATTTATTGAGTTCCTTTTATGTGCCAGATATTGTTCTAAGTGTTGGGGATATAGTAAAAAATAAGATAAAGTTCTCTGCCCTTATGAGGATTATATTCTAGCAAGGGAGAATAATAAATGAGTCTATTATGGCTATGTATAAAAATGAAGCAGGATGAGGGTATTGTTTTCAATAAAATGGTCAAGGAAGATGTCTCTGTTTGAGGCTTCTTTACTTCTCTGCTGCCCACCGGGCTGGGATGGCTCAAAGGCCGGGCTATGTGAAGAGTGCCTACACACAGCTGCCTCATGTAGCTTGGACTTCCTCACAGCATGGCAGCTGGGATCCAAGAGAGAATGTTCTGAGAGCAAGGTTTCCGAGTGACCAAAGTAGAACTACAAGACTTCTGTGGGTTATAGGAAAATCATCGAGGTTGGCCCAGATTTAAGGGGAGGGGAATTAGACTACACTTTTCAATGGAAGAGTGGCAAAAATCACACTGCAGAAGAACATAGATGGGAGGAAGGGTATCAGATGTCTTTGAAAAACACAATCTGCTTCGCACTGTAACCTCGTCCATTCTGTTCAGCTGGTTGCTATTTCTTTACCTGCTTTGTCTTCAAACATTTTCTAAAGTTGGGTATCTCTGGGTGTTCCTTCTCCTATTCTTTTTTGTCCTTATGAGTTAATAGCCTTTAATTATTCCTTTATTGCCTAGTTGGGTTTGAGAAGAGGAAGTGGATAAATGTAGGTTATCATTTGGCTGTTTTTGAGGGATAGGCCAGATGAATGGTCTCAGATAATCTATAGTGCATAGTTGTTGAAAATTTGGTATGGGGAAACAATGGCAGAGCTTAGAAATGGCTGAAGTAAAGTTTTTTTTGTTTTGAGGAGAAGGAAAGAGACGTTTAATTACTTTGCTTGCAAAAGAGGAGGATGGAGACTCCTGTCTGAAATGCCATTGTCCTAATAATGAGCAGAAATACAGAGCTTTTAAGGGTGGGTTCTCAGCTACAGGCAATTGCTGTTCAACTACAGTTGATGATTCTGATTGTCCCATCTCTGCTAAAGACAATCCCATGACCTCCACCCAGGACCTCCTTCTGCCAGGTCTAGTCTGAGCCTTCTCCTGTAGAGCAAAGAACATAAGACTTACCCTGCCCCTCCCAACCACTGCCCTGAGGCAGAGATGCAGGTTTTAGTTCTCAAAAAGAAGTGGAGGATGTTTTAAAGAGAAAACATTTTTACCATTTTTTCAGGCCATTCCCTCTGTTACATATTCCCCACTCTCAATATTTCCTTTCTATAACTATGGGAGGAGGGGTGACTACTCTGTTACATATTCCCCCCATCAATTTTACCCTACCATATCTATGGGAGGGGGGGAAATATAGTCATCGACCTACTTCCTACTGATTTGAGGCAATGTCTCAGATGGAAGGTTTATACTTATGTACGTCATTACAAAGCTTTGGCAGTATATTTACAACAACAGATTACCAGGCCAAAAAAAGTCATAAGCAACAACAGTGAGCACTGACCAGGCAAAATGGAGCATCCCCTTGTACACAATGTCTGATACAGGGCTGGGCTAGAAAGAGACATGGGACCTCTGAGTGCAGAGCTATTATTTGCATGAAGTAAAGTATTTTTTCTCACTACGTTTTTTGGCTATTGGTTTACATCTGAAGAAACGAAGGCACATAGAGGTTAGGTAACTTTCCAAAACATCACCCAGCTAGTTGCAGAACTGAGGCTGCATTTGCATTTAAACTTGCCTTTTACACATTCTCTGGGTTATAT
>NW_012153063.1:786987-793127 GCF_000956105.1 Propithecus coquereli | reverse complement strand
CTTATTCAGAGGCCCAAATTTGGGAGATCCTGAGTTAAGCAAAGTTAAACAACTTTCTTTACTTCGGGACTTTTCTGAGGCTTTAGTGCTCTGGGGAAGGGGGGTTTGATTTTCCAAACTCCTGTGATCTCTTTTGCAGGTGTCTCATGTACTGTAATTATTTAAATACATTCACAAGTGGCTCTCAGAGTGCCCTGGCCCCTTCCTAGCTGGTGGTTGTATCTCCAACAGAGATCTGCATAGCATGGGAAGATGGGCAGTGTTTTCATATGGCCGAAAAGGCTTGCATACTTCATACCCAACTGTTTTTATGTACCTCTGTTCGGTAATCAGACAGGCTTATTTAAGCAAGAAATTGAAGAGGTTTTCATTCATGCCCGTGGGGCTTCAAGAAGAAGATTCTTCAAAATTGGATTTGTTTTTTTCAGGATTCCAACTTCCACTGCTCAGTGGTAGCAGATTTGAGACAACTGTTTTGTTACTGATGTCTGTAGTTTACAGGAGACTCATCTGTTAATCTTTTGTTTTGAGGGAGCATTCAGGGTCATTTCACTTTTGGCCACCAGATGGCAGAGCATGGTCATGCTAGGATCTTGAATTTTCTCGGTAGGTTTACGTGCGGCTGGCAAAGAGTAGCTGAAGATGTGTGCCTCTGAGGAACAGTTGTGTTTTGGGAACACTTTGGACATTTGATTCTATCTTATTTTAATGATGTCTGGATTTATGTCTGACTATTTTAGTACTTAAGACTGTATAACTGAGCCGTAAACAGGACTTTTATAAATAGCTCTTCATTTTTTCTTAATGATTTGTCCGCTGCCACTGTATACTTGCTGGCATTTGTTGTTTCAAGGTCAGTTTTCTGATTGCATAACAACTAAATGTTATTTTTTTTTAGTTGGAAAGAGTAAGTGAAGAAATTTTAAAACTCCCTTAATTGAGGTTGCTTGTTTTGGACACCGTGCAAGTCCCAAAGGACCTGAAAACACCTCCACCTTTTTTCTTAGGATCTCAAGAACAAGGGTGTCATTAACCATCTGTATGGGGACGGAGCGTTTGTGCTTTTCCAGTCAGGGGCAAGATTATCTTTTGTGAAGGAGATGAGAACGAAGATAGAAATGAGATTCATGAGGGACGGGGTCCCTGAGGGCAGGAAGAGGTTTTGGGACAGCAAACAGGAGCCTTCTCTGAGGGCTTTGGGGTTTGGCCGGGGCACTTGTGACCACGGGGTTCTAAAGAGGCCTAACATCCTTTGAAATGGGGAAAAATTAAATAGCAGTATGTTTGCAGCCAGTTTGCCAGACATTTACCTCTAACTGGTTCTAGGGGGTTGGAAGTGGGGGGACAGGGGTGACTGAGAGCAAACCTTCACTTCCCCTCCTCACCGCCCCTCTGCTCTTTGTGCCCGGCACTGAGATTTGGGTGAAGACAGTCCTCTTTCTCTCTCTCCCCACATCTGGAATTCCGGGATACTCCCCTTCATCACATGCTCTATCACAGCAGCTGGGAGGTGGGATGAGCGCTATTCTCCTCCTGCCATGGGGAACCCAGAGGTAAGAAGCCCTGGCTTGGGTTCCTAGAGGCGCGCCCTTGAGAATGTGCATTCCAGGAGAGGGCGGGGCAGCCAGGGCTGTGTCAGTATGCTTTGTTTGGAGGGAGGCTCCAGTTCCTGCTCCTTCCAGTGGCCAGAATGGTGCTCAGAGGGCCCACTGCTACCTGTTGCATCCGATCTGCCCCTGGCCACCAGCTTCTCTTTAGCTTGCCCAACTCACTGGGAGGGCTCTGGAGCTCATCGTGTTCTATGCCTGTGAGTCCCCACGTTTCCATCCTCCCAGGGGCAATGAAGAAGCCACATCCCTTAACTCAGGGGCTGCACCTGTGTTCTCACTGGGAACACAGCAGTCGCCATGGACTGCAGTCAGGGGCCAAGGGCTTGTGAGAACATCTCATTTAGTCTGGGCTCTGGGTGAGATGTTCGGAGGATGAACGAGACGCCTTTTCCCAAGGTCTCTTCCTTACCTCTCATTCTAAGTTTCTGCTGTGTTTTGAGACCCTTGATATTGTCGAGGTCACAAAAGTAAAAAGCATTACGATTATTTATTGTTGCCATTGCCATCTGTCTGATTCTCCGTGGACACCCAAGGCCCCTCATCAATCTCTATAAATATCAGCCAGATTACCACTGTTTAAGAAAAAAGAAATGCTTTCATGAAAGATTCATAAAAAGATGCAACTTGTGGGGGCCACCTCCTTGGTATCTAATGCCATCAAGGGGATCGACATAAAGCAAGTTGTCCCAAAGCATGTCGGGGTGAGGGTTGGGCTTAAACGTGGTTCCTATGAAAGGTGGGGCTTTGCTTTCCAGCAGGGACTGTCTTTGTGTAGACATGCCAGCTTTGCTTTCTGACATTGTGTCTTGTCCGGCAAGATACCTTGGTTATACTCCCAACATCAGAGAATTTTTAAAAGCTTGGTTGAAAAGAATCATAATAAAAATCTATAAGCACCAGGCTTTTATGTATTTTTTTTATTGAATTTCTTTTACTATAAAAGTAGCCTATTTTGTAGCATTCAGCCCAGTGTCTATCGGCAGACAGAATACACTGAGTGAGGGCTGCGAGGCAGAGGCGGATGGGGGAGCATGGGCCAGGCTGGGTGCAGGAGGAGATGGCGTTACATTCTGAGGGAGGGTGGACGCATCTCTCATTTCCTTTTTTGTTCTCTTTTTGTGTTTTTGTTTTTCTATAGGTTGGGGCGATTTTCTGATATAGCTGAAGGGTGTCTTCTAAGTTTCATTTTCTTAAAGTCATCTTAGGTTAATGATCAAATAACAAAAAACGACCCAGAATAAACATAGCATTAAAACAGCTTTGGTGTTTTTGGTTAAAACCTTCATCTCCTCCTAGTTTTACTCAGAGATCCAGGTGTGGCATCAAATTGTGAATGTGTGTCAGCTGATAACTTACTTTAAGTTTAACCTCGTGTCCTATCTTGAGGGGAAGAGACTTTGCAGCGGTGCTTCACGGCCCAGTCCCGCTTTCTCGAGTCTTCCTCTTCCCGAGCACCTCTTCCCGCTGTTGGCGCAGGAGCGGGAAGTTCAGGCGCTGGGAGGTGCCTCCCCGCATCACCTCCTGTTGGTGACAGCGCGGCGCCTCTGCGCACGGTGCCCCTGAGTGCCTGTCTGGGCCAGGGCTGCAGGCGGCGTCCCGCCGGAGAGACCAGCAGTGTGACAGGTGGCTGGGGAAGGGCAGACTCACTCCACCTGCCTTCCGACCAGGACCCAGCAGGACACCGGATCCCCCCAGGTGTCCCAACACCGAGCCTGCTGATGGTATTTTGTCCTCTTTCCCACAGCCGGGCTTCTGCCTGGGAGTCCTCCTAGGCTAGTTTGTCTGCGTGGCGGAACTGGCTCTCATAGGCTGTGATGTGCGAGTGAGCCGTGGGTGGGTAGGAAGGGGCTGCCCAGGGCTGGCAGTTGCAAGGGCTGCAGGAGAGACATGCCAGCCGGTGACCTCTGGCCTGCACAGCTGCCCTCAGTTGGCCTGACTTGACCGGCCCCGTTTAGCAGGTGGAGAAAAGCAGACAGGATTTCTTTTAGTGCCCAAGGGTTTGCCGATGGTTAAAACAGGGCCCGGGCTTGCCCTAGCAGCCACACGTGGGAAGACTGAGGACGGCACAGAGAAGTACGTCTTTCCTGGCGACGGAATTCCACACCCTCGGCTGCTCTTGGGCAAGGGTTTGTCTGCTTTTTGCCACCGGGGCCCCTTCGGGGCTGACTCTGGGCTCCCCCTGCAGAAAGGGCGGGCTGGCTGGGACAGTTGGTATCTGCCGCACGCTTTTACCTCTTGCAGTGGGGGGAGGGCGGGACCGTCGCAACACAAAGCCATCGGCGCGCTCGGCTTCTCGGTCCGACGCCGTTCTTCGCTCCCAGAACGACATGTGTCAAACTGTCTCTCTGGGATCTCCCTAAATTTGATATTTTGGTACAACCTGTTTCCAGTGCTGAAAAAATACATTTCTTCTACATTACTTCATTATCATTTAGGAAATTGCCTGTTCTCAATTATCCTGACAACTCAGAAGCTTATAGTCCTAGATTTTCTGTTTAAATATCCATCTAGGGTTTTTTTTTTTTCTTCAGGATGTCTGTACAATAGCTCTTTTGTCTTTTTCTTTCTCTGCACCTTGTAACTTTTCAGAATGTGGTGTTATCTTTCTCACGAGGACTGGAATCTGCTGCAAATGGGCCCTGTGGTTACTTCATTTTTGCCTAAGTCAAGCCCCAGCCCTGTTCAGAGAAGAAGACGGCAGTGAGTGGAAGAAAAGGAAAGAGAAATCCAAGGAACATCACTTTCTGGCTAACTCTTCTTAAAAATCTTGATTTTATTGAACACTATAGCCTTAGCCACCACCCTCCCCCCAATATGTCAAAATATTGCTTAAAATACTATTTCACTAGGTTTAAAATACTATTTAACTGTTTCTTCAGTAGGGTGAACTGATACACTAAATATTATATTAAGGCAATCGTCACAGAATAATAAAGCTGGCAAAAGTCTTACATGCATTTGCCAGTGCCCCTCAGAGAGGAAATGGAAGCTTCTACAGAGAGGGGAGGTCGTCTGAGCTCTGGTGGCTGTGCTGGAAGACTGGGAAGGGCCCCGTTCTTTGTCCGTCCCTGCATCCCACTGATGACATGTGACTTTATAGTGCCCTCCAATCTGATTCTGAGCTCAGACTGGCTTTGGCCAATGGGATATTAACAAATGTGACACAACTAGGTGCTCTCCTGCTCCTCTGCCACCACCATGAGAACAGGCTGGGCCAGATGAGAGAGAGACGTGGGCTACAGAGCTAAGCTGCCCCAGCTGGGCCAGTCTGGGCGAGCTGAGCCCCAGGTGGACCCCAAAGGCACAAGTGAATCCAGATGAGATCAATGAACCTTGCAGATGTGTGAGAAATGGATGGTCATTGTTGCTTGGCACTGAGGCTTTGTGGTTGGTTGTTGGGTAACACATGGTGTCCCTCCAAATCCATATATTGAAGTCCTAACTCCCAATGCATTGGTGTTTGGAGATGGGGCATTGGGGACAATTAGAGTTAGGTGAGGTCAGGAGGGGGTGGCCTGGTCTGATGAGATTTATGCCCTTTTAAGAAGAGACACCAGAGAGCGCACTCTCGCTTTCTTATTTGTGTTCTCCAACATCAGTGGAGGTCACGTGAGGACACAGGGGGCAGGCAGTCGTCCGCAGGCCGCCAAGATGGCCCTCACCAGAAACCCACCATGCGCATCTTGGACTTTCAGACTCCACAGCTGTGAAATATAAAGGTCTGTTGTTTAAGCGCCCCGGCCTGTGGAATTTGCTATTGCAGCCTGAGCGCACGGACACAGGTAGCAACAGAGAACTCACGGTGGCAGAGTGAAGACAAGGTCCCGCACAACTTAACTTGAGTCTGGAGCTCTTTCCACATTCTGTGTGTCTCCTCTCACCCTTGTCCGGAAGGCAGGTATGAAAGTTTAAAGGTTTTCTCTTTCCTTCTCCTTCCAAGTTCTTCACCTGGTGCCCTCTCCTTGTTCTCGGGCTCTGGGCTGGGGCTGGGCTTGTTGACGCCAGCCTGCCACTTGTACGCTGGGCCAGTGCTCTCTGTGCAGATGGAGCATGGGCCTCCTGGCTGTCTCTCTCATTGCCAGGTGTAATAAACCCTCCCAAGCTGCTGTGCTTCTCATTTTCAACTCAGAACCATCTTTTTTCTTTCCTTTGCCCATTTCAAATGACAACTTGATAGTAAAAGGAAGAGTTTGAGATGTAGTCATAGTACTTTTTGATTTCTTTCTCTAATAGGTAGATACACTTTTTTGGGCAACTGCTATTTAAACAGACCTAAAAATGAATGTTGGAGAATGGAAATAATTTGATAGAAATTGGTAAAAAAAATTATTAAGAACAAAGACCTCCCGGAGTAGCCAGCTTTAAACTTTAGGCATCATATTATTTTTAGTGTTTACTAACTAGGTTTAAGATTCATAAAAAGGAAAGAGAGATATGGTTCCTGCCTGAGTTCTGATAAAGAAGTCCACCATATAGCTAAAAAATATATTAACCCTATTTATAACCCATTTGAAAAAAATTAAATTTCAT
>NW_012153063.1:778072-786625 GCF_000956105.1 Propithecus coquereli | reverse complement strand
TCGAACTCCTGAGCTCAAACAATCAGCCCGCCTCGGCCTCCCAGAGTGCTAGGATTACAGGCGTGAGCCACCGCGCCGGGCCTATTCAACATATTTTAAGTGATGATTTATAAATATATATTTGAAATACTAAAACGTAGTAAGTGGAATTGAGGAATAAAGGAACCGCACAGGATGGCCACAGTCTTAAAGTCCACTTGCGATTTTGCTACTGAGGGTGCGGTTGCTAATCAATGTGAGAATAGCACAGAAGAAAAGTAGAAGGTCAAACGCTCTTTAGTATTATTTGTTGAATGTATT
The DNA here is from genome assembly GCF_000956105.1 of Propithecus coquereli. Classification (NCBI taxonomy): domain Eukaryota; kingdom Metazoa; phylum Chordata; class Mammalia; order Primates; family Indriidae; genus Propithecus; species Propithecus coquereli. Next base: position 786,325 of record NW_012153063.1, on the reverse strand, counting down.
TATCCCACCCTTTCCCCAAAAAGATTTGAGATGGTTTATTTAGTTTTCTCTTTGGAGTGTGCATGAAAAATGGTGACCAAGAAGAAGCAAATTGCCGAAAATAAAGGTGAGGATTGGAAGCCACGAGGGGGGCAGGGCGTATTTGGTACTTCTGGGTGACCTTGAGCCACTCTGTGCTATTCAGACTCTCAGATGAAAGAGCTTTCATCTCCTCCATTCCTTTAATCGCCTCCACCTCCCATCATGAAGGGGCGGAATCTTCCCTGGGCCTGGGTGAGGAGGGGTCTCCTGGAGGCATCCGAATAATGTCAACAGAAAACTCTTTCATGCATTCAGCCCACTTGAGTAGGAGCTGCTGGACTCCACCATCGATGAACCTGACCTTAGACACAGGAGCCGGGCGACAGCTGTTCAAGCAGGAGTATCTAAGCCTGTCAGTGAAATTTGTGTATCTCCTCAAACATGAGAAATAATACAATGATTTAGTCACACAGGGAATCCATTAGACTTGGCAATTTAATTTCAACTTAAGATCTTTTCTTGAGGGATTGGGGGCAGGGGTGTCTTCATAGTTAACATAATAGATCTGATTAGATTCCCCAGGGATTCCTGACTTGTTCTTTGGGCGATTTTAAGAATGTGATTTTTTTTTTTTTTAAATGTCAGTCTTGTCCGAAAAGAAAATACGTTATGAGCTTTGATCACTTATCCTTTCAGATTAACATTGAAATGCTAGAGGTTGGAGATCTGTCAAATGGGACAGCAGAAAATACGGTTATCTCCAAACAGGGGAAGTGCAGATTAACAAATTTCATATCCAATAATATTTATCGAGCCTTTGCTTTGCTAAACTGAGAATTCTCCATTCTGAGTCAGTGAGTGTTCAAAGCTTCACAGAATAAATCTGTATTAAATGAAAAATAAATCAATTGTCACGGTCGTAGAGCCCAGAAAATTTACAGCTGAAGTAAGACAGAAAAGTGACCTCCGCCTTCCTCTTTCCCTCCAGCCCCGCCATCTTTTTACACCTATTGGCAGGTCTCCCCAGCACACAAGTCATTCAGCTCAGGATTATGTTGGCTCACGTGAAAAAAGGGTGGTATGAGCTTGTGCTTAACTTTGTTTGTTTTGTTTCATCAGAAGCAGTTCTGAAGCTGGGTGTCAGAATTGGAAGCTCTGTTGCCTCATCCAGCCATTGCCTGGGCTAGCTGTGCTGCCTTTCTTTCGAAAACCTGGGCTGTATATTTTAGGAACACAAGAAAATCAAACAATCGTATTTATTTTTCAAATGCTTTAATTAATTCCATTTAAAACTGGAAAGGAGAGAGGTTTTAGGGAATTTTTGGCAGCACTTCTCTCATCCACATTTCAAAGGGGAAAAAAGATTATTTCCTATTCTGGAGTTTGGGGTGTGTGGCATTTTATTTGAATATCCAAAAAATTATCTTACTGAAGAATTGCAGGGTTTTGCTACCAAGGGTCACAAAGTGGGGGGAGTAGGACACCTGGTCACTCCCTTTGACCAGGAGTGATCCCAGAGGTAAATCCACTTCTCTCCAGTCTTCCCAACTGGTGCTTTTGGGTTTTGGATCTCTGAGGTCCCTTCTAGTGCTACAATGCTGTAGTGGCCCCATTTCTATAGGCAGTAGCTGAACTAGTAACTAATCCTAGAAGGAAGTTGGAGCCAGCCCAAGTTGCTGGTGGGGAGCGGAGTCCTGTGTAAGCCTCAGTGCCCAGGTGCTTTTTCGGCACAATTGCAGGTGCCCTTCGAGGGCTGTCTCTGCAAGAATGTTTCAGCCTCACAGGAGCTGAGACCTTTCCCCTGTGAGACTTAGTGCTTTCCTTTTGAAACTTGTACCACAGACTTCACTAATCTGAGGTCATGGTGTAATCTTTGGATTAGTAGAATGGGGCCTAAGAATCTTTTTAAAATTTATTTTTTATTTTTTTTTAGAGACAGGGACTTGCTCTGTCACCTAGGCTGGAGTACAGTAATGCCATCAAGGCTCACTATAACCTCAAGTTCCTGGGCTCAAGAAACTCTCCTGCCTCAGCCTCTCAAGTAGCCAGGACTACAAGTGCATGCCACCACATCGGGCTAATTTTAAAAAATTTTTTGTAGAGATGGGATTTTGCTATGTTGCTCAAATTTTGCTATGTTGCTGGTTTCAAACTCCTGGTCTCAAGCTATCCTCTCGCCTTGGCCTCCCAAAGCACTGGGATTACAGGTGTGAGCCACCATACCCAGCCTTTGGCTAATTTAAAACTTTTTTTTGTAGAGGTGGGGGTCTTGCTATGTTGCCCAGGCTGGTCTTGAACTCCTGGACTCAAGTGATCCTTCCATCTCAGCCTCCCAAAGTGCTGGGATTACAAGTATGAGCCACCACACCTGACTGAGCCTAAGAATCTTAATGCTCATTCTGCCTTCAGGGCTGTGTCATTTGAAGCCAAATCAGTATGGGATTAAGAATTATTCAAGCCAATTGCAGGGATTTCGGGGGGAAAATACTAGTTTCTTTTTTTTCTTCTTTGCCAAAGGTGGTGCCAGTGAAGACTGCCTAGCTGCTAGCGACACATTCATTTAAAGAGAGGCCTTAAGCTCTAACCCTCACTTCCAGTAGAGACCCGCCTTGTCAAATCACTGACTGGCATTAGCATGTACAGCAGAAGCACTCTTGTTATTCTATAGGTAAACATGACTAATAGTTACCTAACAGAGGGAATGCCCTGGAAAAAATGGCAAAAATATTTTCTGTCTCTTTAAAACATCCTCCACTCCTTTGTGAGAACTAGTGCCTGTATCCCTGCCTCAGGCCAGTGGTTGGGAGGGGCAGGGTAAGTCTATTTGTGCAACAGGAGATGGCCCAGCCCGACCTGGGAAAGGGAGGTCCTGGGTGGAGGTCATGAGATTGTCTTCAGTGAAGTTGGGATGATCAGAATTATCAACTGCAGTTGAACAGTAATTGCCTGAAGCTGAGAACCCATCCTTTAAAAGCTCTGTATTTCTGTGAATGTGCAGGAAATGTTTGGATTTTGAGATGAGAAGGTCTACCATTTTTCCTCCTTTGCTAGCAAAGTAAACTCTTTCCTTCCTCCTCAAACCACTCGTCCTTGTTCTTCTTCAGCCTCATGGACAAGTGCCGAGTTTTCGGTAACAGTTATTCAGTGGGAAAAGCTGGTTGACATAGGGAGAACATTAAAAGTGTTTCATACATGCCATAAACATTTGTTGTAACTTAAACCATATACTATATTTCATAGATGCTAAGACATATACTTTTTTTACATGAACATCTCTGAAATTGACATTGTTTTATAATAACTGTCTGCCAGACAAAATTCAAGATGTAGTTGTCATTGCCAGCCATGGGCATATTAGTTAGCTCTTCCTGGTGGCAGTACTGGTCAACTGCAAATCCTCAATGTTTTAAGCCTCAAACTATTAAAGCAGCTGTCCCCAACCTTTTTGATACCAGGGACGGGTTTTGTGGAAGACAGTTTTTTTTTTTTTTTTTTTGAGACAGAGTCTCACTGTGTTGCCTGGGCTAGAGTGCCATGGCATCAGCCTAGCTCACAGCAACCTCAAACTCCTGGGCTCAAGCGATCCTCCTGCCTCAGCCTCCCAAGTAGCTGGGACTACAGGCATGAGCCACCATGCCCAGCTAATTTTTTCTATATATTTTTAGTTGTTCAATTAATTTCTTTCTAATTTTAGTAGAGATGGGGTCTCGCTCTTGCTCAGGCTGGTCTCAAACTCCTGAGCTCAAACAATCCACCCGCCTCGGCCTCCCAGAGTGCTAGGATTACAGGCGTGAGCCACCGCGCCCGGCCTGGAAGACAGTTTTTCCACGGGGGGGAGGATGTCACTGCCCGGCTGCACCTCAGATCATCAGGCATTGGATTCTCATGGGGAGAGTGCAACCTGGTCCCTCACACGCAGTTTGCAGTGGGGTTCTCACTCCTACTATGAGGGTCTGATGCTGATGATCTGATGGGGGGCAGGGCCCGGGCGGTGATGCGAGCGATGGGGAGTGGCTGTGGGTGCAGGTGGTGCTTTGCTCATGCACCCCCAGCTCTCTTCCTGCTGTGCGGCCCAGGTCCTGGTGGGCTGTAGACTGGTTGGGAACTGCAGTATTAAAGGACTCTTTGAGGACGGAATTATGAGTCCTGGCTGTTGCTGGCAAACCTTCCCTTGATACCTTCTAGTAAGATCAAGAACGTGACAGCATGAAAATTTGCTAAATGGGTTTTCAAGGGACTGGAGAGAATTCTTAGAAACAATCGTGGAGCACTCTTTTAAGAAATGCTGTATTGCCATCACCCTTGATGGCACAGGGGATGATATCCAATTGAAAGATACAGACTTCCACGACTCCAGAAGGAAAATGATTTATGTGTAGAGGTGAAGAGAATTTTTTCTCCCTCTGCTGAAATGAACCTGTCAGATCGTAGCCTGAAATGTCAGTTCTTGGTGTGCTTATGGCTGAAGAATGACCAGAGGCACCAAAGTTAGGCAAACACAAAAATGAAGTTTATTGAGGAGGGAAAGACAGGATTATAGGGCAAGAACAAGATATAGGTTTATAGAGCATGAAACATATGCTCTACACAGATGACAACCAGACCCATTGTCTCGGAAAAGGGAGAGCAGAAGGAAGGGCACAAAAAGAGAAGTTGGCTACAATCTACATCTTGTTTTATGGTGCCCGCATAGGGACCTCCCTCGTGCTTCAGAGGTCACCACAGAACCTCTTTGATTGGACAGCTGGGAGCTGCATGGCTGAGTCTTACCGCGCACGTGGGTCTAGGTCACTTTCTGCACTGTATGGTACCTATACTGCTTGGTCCTGGGCGGCAGAGTCCTCTGCATTCCTTCATAGCTGGCACGCCAAGTTCTGACTGGCAGATTCGTGGGGTGTTCCCTCCTTCCCAGGTATGGAGAATTAGGGTGGGGTAGGATCAAGATGGCGGCAACAGCACCCTCTTTCCTCCCTAGGAGACCCGGAATCCCTCCCTATCTACCTAACAAACTGACAATAGACAGACTAACGGGAGGAAAGGCGAACGGATTTATTAACACACGTAAGCACAGGAGCCATACAACCCATGAGACTCAAAGAAGGGCTAAGTGGCTGAAGCGTAAACAACAGCACTCTCTTCATAGGGGAAAGGGAGATGGGCGAATGCAGGCAATTTTGAGGGGAATTAAATGAGCCCCCAAAACAGACAATGGCCTGAGACAAAGTTGCTCTGAGCCCTAGGGGAGGTGTAGACAAATTGTGGGAAGGTGAGGGGCGGAACTTCACTGTCAACGAAGACTGTCTTATTATGCAGATAAAGTTTCTCAGGTAATCTCTTGCCTTCAGAACAGATGAAAAATCTATCTGGGCATGGTGACTTTTATTTTTTTTTCTTCCTTGCAGCTAATCTTTCCTGGTTATTTGACAAGATTCCTAGGGAGAGGGTTTTAAGACAATTGCATTTGTTTTGAAAGAAGTTTCCTTAGTCCGATAAGGAAATTCTAGAGAGTGCCCTTCCCTGTGCTTGGGGGAAGGGGACAAGCAAAAGAAGGTTAGAAAGTCCTTGGTTCTGAGGCTGCTTCTAAGGTTTTCCAATTCTTTGTTTCCTTTTTTGAGACAGGGTATTGCTTTGTCCCCCAGGCTAGAGTGCAATGTCTGTCATCCTAGTTCACTGCAATCTCAAACTCCTGGCCTCAAGTGATCCTCCTTCCTTGGCCTCCCACCAACTTCTTTTAATTTAAGAAGCTCGGCATGCTGAAGCAGCATAATTTGGGCACTGTTTTCTAAGCCCCAAAATATGAATTGGACTCTGCATGTCAAGAAGTTTTGAGAGTATATTAGCCAATTTATTTTGTATGTGTATAAATATGTTATGCAAAGATTGATTTATAACAAAAATCAATGTTTTTAATATCTAAAACAATTCTTTCAAGAAGTATAAAATAAAAATCTAAGTGATAAGAAAGCCTTGATTGTAGGTTTGACTGCATTTTTTCTTTCTTAGTGGTATGCATAAAATAATGTACATCTTGCAACCAGTGGTATTTGATTAAATACATTTTTCTCTAATCTTTTGATGCATGAGCAGTTTTCTTTGAACACTGGCATTCCCCATTGTCTTTCTTGCATTTTCTATCATTTGCAATTGCAGTTTCTTTAAAGCAGAGTAATAACTTAAAGAGGGCAACAAAGAGCAGATTTCAGAAATACTTAGGAGGTAGGATTGGCAGACATCTATTGATTGGATGTATGGGGTGAAAGAGAGAAGGAAACGTGGATGGTCCTCAGGTTACTGGTTGCAAGGTTGATAAATAATAACCCTAGGGCAAAAGCTGGCCAACTACCTTATCTATAACAAAACACCACAGACTGGGTAGTTTATAAACAACAGAAACTTGTTTCTCATAGTTCTCGAGGCTGGAAAGTCTGACATCAAGACACTGACATTCAGTGTCTGGTAAGGGTCTGATTGTGATTCCTAGACAATCTCTCCTTGCTGGTGAACTCACGTGGTAGAAGGGGTGAGGGGTGTCCTTCATAGGGTACTAATCCAGCCCTCATGACCTAACCACTTCCCAAAGGCCCTACTGCCTAAAACCTTCACTTTGGGGGCTAGGATTTCAACATGTGAATTTGGGGCAACATATACATTCAATCCATTGCACACCTGTTTTTGTAAATAAAGTTTTATTGGAACACGGTCATACCATTCATTTATGTACTGTCAGTCACTGCTTTTGCATTGCAACAGCAGAGCTGAATTTGTGACGTAGACCTTATGGCCCCAAATCCTATATATTAATATTTATTTTCTGGCCATTTACAGGAAGAAGTTTGCCAATTTCTGGACTAGGGGAATGGTGGTATCCCCGAATTAATATAAAGAGTATGAGAGGAAGAGCAGATTTATAGGGAAAGAGGATGAGTTTGTTATATTGGTCTTCTCTTATGGATCTACCTACAGATGAGCAATGTATTCGTTTAATGAGGAATCTCGAATTCATTAAAACAAAGAACTGAACCAAAGGCAAAGATGTTTGTAATGGTTCTGGGAAAAGAATATTAACACAGGGACAGATACCTATGACAACAATTCTGAACTCTTAGCATGGGAGACAGAAACCCTCATATTCAAAGAGTTTCATTCCCAGCACCTTATGAGGCATAAAATGTACCAAAAACATAAACAGAGCCCTTCCTCCAGGAGGACTGAAGGCAGAACTGATGCATGCAGATGTGGAAAGTGGGAACTCAGTCTTATTACCAGCAGCTATTTAGGGTGATTCTGTGCCAACGGTATGCTTAACAGAGCTCTCCAATTAAACATTATCTTGATGAATGCGATCTCATCAACACCCAGAAAATTAAATCTGAAAGCTAGTTTTATATATACTTTATCTTTTGAAGGTGAAATCAGAAGCTGTGTTTTGGTTGGTCTTACTTGGAACCTGAAGCTGAAAAAACAATGTGAGAAAAGGATTTGTAAGAAGCAAGACGATCAGTTTAAAGGACTCATTTGCCTTCCGGTCCCTCAGAGTTAGGATGTAGGAGTGGATTTTGTGCATAACGAAAGGTCAGTCATTTCTGGGCTCCAGAAGGATTAGAGAGCTGTCTGATGACATCAGCCTCTCTCCTTCCTGCTGACCATGGCCTTATTGTTATAGAAAACGGGAAGGTCTAGGGGAAGAGCAGGCAGATCTGGGCGGTGGGGATGGGGAGAGTCAGGAACGCAGAGTTTTAATCTCGGTTTGGAAATCGCGTGGAATGTCTGGGGAGGAGAGGCCAGTTGGAAAACTAAATAAACTGGTCATTGAAATTCATTAGGCAACTTGAGTGAGTCCTGATCAAACAGAGTAGAATTACCTGAATTGTAAAAAATCAAAGAATGCCAGGAAAAAAGAAAACACAGATGAGATAAAGAGATCAACATTAGCCCTCTTCTGGGAAGACTTGCTAGGATATTAATAACCTGCTTGAGCTTTTGATTTTTGTGACTGTCTCCGAAATGAACAATCTGTTCACTGTGTGACGAGGATTTGCCAAATGAGTTCACCAATTCGCCCCAGATAAGCGGCTCCGCCATGCCCAAAGCTCTGGAGCTGCCGGGGTGGGCTCTGATGTGTGGTGGGGGGCGGGTGGTCTGGATGTTTGTTTCAGTCACTGGATGTTTTGCAGTTTTTGGGTAAGGAAGAAAGTGCTTGAACTGTGCCTCAGGCGAGTGCACTGGGACCCT
>NW_012153063.1:773134-777187 GCF_000956105.1 Propithecus coquereli | reverse complement strand
TAAACTTCTCGTTTTGCAGGTTTGGAAACTGAGGCTCAAGACGTTTACAGTCTGCTTGAGGTCATTGTTTAATGCTGAGCTGGGACTACAACTGGGGCGTGTCAATTCCCAAATCAGGGACCTCACTGCTAGATGGTCATGATTACTCTCTTTGGAGAAGGAGCTAGTATAGAATTGGACTCATGAATTGGAGAGGGGGAGAATCAAATTCAAGGGATGCAGGTCAATTGTTAAGAGTTTTCCATGCAGATCCTATCGTGATTCTTTCTCCCACTTTCACTCTGTTCCCCTGAGGAAAAGGTGCCATTGGTAATAACATTCATTACATACAATGATTCTCCACTAGGGGGGACTATCTCCATATCCTTCCTTAGGGGGCTCCATCTTCATATCTTAGGGTCAGTCTGGGGAAGGGCTTGTGAGATTACCCTCCCCTCTCCCCGAGTCTAATCTGTTCATCCAGAAGAGCAAGTTTCCCACCTATTGTGTTGGGAAAGTGGTTAGGGGCCCTGGTGTCAGGGCTCCGCAATCATCTACACGGCAACTTTGGCAATGTTCCCAAAAGGTTTGGGGAAGCACAGGGGACCCAGCCACATTTTGGTTCGAACCTGCGTACGTTACGTGGGGCTCCGCAATTGCATAACGTCGCAAGCTTGGGACTTCACAAGGTACATTTGTCTTTTTGTCCAGGCGTGGGTGGGGATGGGCATGTGTGTGCTTTGCCTCCTCGCCTGCCTGACAAGGAGGCTGGGCTGTCCTTAGACTGGTGCGGAGGAAGGACTGCAATACGATAATCTTCAGCTAAGGGATGTTCTTTTTCTGAAATTTTTAGCAACGTAGATGTTATGTGTTCCTATTAGTCTTAATAAGCACTCTGCTGGGGATGGTGGACAGCCTCCTGGGTAAACATTTACTTATTTCCTCTTCCTAAAGGGCCACAGTGAGGCCTTTTAATAAAACATATGCGGCCTTTAATAAATGGGATATTTATTTACAATGAAAATTATAACGTGGGGATATTACCTATTGCAGGCCTTCACCATTAGTTTTTATGCATTTCTGGGAACACTCTGCATATGTTTCTAGATTCTTCATCTTCCGGGTAAAGAATATTCACAGTCTCTGCATCAAACTGCTCATGTAACCTGGAAATGATTATGTCGGAGGTTCAGATCTGAATCCAAGCCTATGATTTCTTTGCACTTCAGTACAGTTTTTTTTTTCTCCCAACTAGACTTTACAATCTTAACTTGCCGGAACACCAGGCACACGTCTACCATTTTGAAAGTCTGCTTCTTTGCCCACATTGTGACCATGGCAGCTGAGCCCTCCCTCACACGGTCGTGTACACGACCACATTCCCATCTACTTTGTAAATGCTTTGGCATTCACAATGCATATACATTTTATTGAATTTCCCTGTATTATGGCTTTTCCACTGGGGGATTAAGAGGCTAATTCAGAGCCATGTGATTACAGGAAGATGTGTGAGGAAGGCAACAGGGATACTATTCTATAAGGTCCGCTGGGCCCAAACAAGGAATCCATATGTTTCCATTTCCCTAATAGGCAGAGAAAATAAAAAACAAAGAGGCCTAGAGACACGCACCTGCATAAGCAGCCGAGCAGAAGTAACCTATAAACACATGAAAAGCAGCTCTCGAACAATTCCATCTGCATTTTATTGAAAGAAATCTTTGAAAAGGAGAGAGAGAAGGTACAATTTACAAGAACCGTGGTATAAATCCTGCCACAGTGCCAATTGCTAAAAGCACTGGAGCCTGGGAAGGAGGGAGAAATCCATTCATTCATCGCCCCCAGAAGATAGGCATCCGGGCCCGTGCCATACCTCATGCGCCCCGTGGGATTTACACCCCTGACTGGCTGATTGCGTGAATCACCTTGGATTGATTGCTTCTGTATAGAATGTTCCTTTATAGCGCGTATGCTTTCTCATCGCAGCTCGGCTCCATTCCATTCTGCTGAGCCTCTTTGGGACACTTTGCACGAGAGATGCGGGCGAAGGTAATGTTGGGTTTGTTGGTTTCTCTGGTACATTTCAAGACTGATTTACTCCTACGCTGGGTGCAGAGGGAAATTCCATCATTCCCACATCGAGTGAATCCCAAATCAAGTGGTCCCCTCCCCATTTCTGCAAAGGGTCATGCACTTTTCTCTTTTCCATATTGTTATTACCCTTTAAAAAAATCCCTCATGGGCACATATATGTCGTTTTTCTTTCTTTCCTCTCCCTTCTCCCCCCTTTTATTTTTCATGGGAAATAATTTCCTTTGTTGGATGTATCACTCAGCATAGCTGATATTAACGGTGTGCTCAAGGTGGCTGAGTTTCAAGGTTTATGTTTTCTGCTCTTTATCTCCCGTGCTTAGCTCTCCCTGAGACACTGGGGTTCTGTCCCGGTGCTGTCCATCTCTCAGCCTTGTAAGGGTTTTGATCACTCTTGCAGTCCGTATCTTGCTCGCTGTCATCCTCATTCCCAGTGTTCAGGCCACAGAAGAGCTCGTTGGAAAAACCTTCAGGTCATCGGGACCGGCCACGTTGGACTGAAGATTTGAGGAAAACCAGGGTTCGAGACTGCTCCAGGGCTTGTGGGACACAAACGCCACGGAGCGGGGACCGGAGTCCAGCGCTTGTGGCCAGCGGCGCTCGCTGGAATGTGTGCTGCGGGCGACGTGCACTAGGTGGCGCTGCAGGCCCGCGCACCGGACGGAGGACGCCCCGCACCTCGCGCCGCCCAGCCCGGCCCCTCCGCCCACACCGAGGCCTCGCAGCCGAGTCTCTCCGCTGCCTGGTCTCCACCCGCTTTTCTCAGACGGTCACCCATGCGCGCCTGTCCCGGGACCCGCCAGTAGCGTGGGGGGCATGCGGGGGCGCTGGCGTGGCGAAGGATTTGAACAAATGTTGGTGTTGCCTCCGGGTCTGAACAACCCCTCTTCAGTTTGTTTATCGACGTGTTCGTGTGGACGCGTCCCCCACCGCCAGTTACTCATTTTGACACTAAGTAGAATTTCCCTGCATGAACGAATGAATGAACGAATGAATGCATGAACCCAGGAGCCTGCTCTGGGGGATGCAGCCACGCGGGAATGGGGCGTGAGCTGGGCTGAGCTTGAAGACTTAGATTTGAGCCTGTTCTCCAAAGTGAGGGACTTGGACAGGTGGCTTAACCTCCCTGGCGCTCTGCGCCTCAGTTTGCTCTGCGAAACGGCAATGCTATCCCTGCTGTGAAGAACAAATCGGACTCAATGTTCTCTCTCTCCTTCCTCTGTTTTCATGGCATCATTCCTGATTTTTCTTCTCTTTCTCAGTCTTTTTCAAAGTCTTCCTCGTGGATTTACCCCCCTTTCTACTTTTCCTTAAACATTGGCGTTTCCTGCGTTCTAGCCACACCCACTGATTTTTATGGTGGTGTTTTAAATAATCCCAGGTCCTGTTCCCTGAGCAGCATGTGCCAGGAGTCGGCTTCCCCTGCTGGCTCCACGTCCAGCCTGTGTCCACAGTCCCCGATTCAGAGGTCAGCCGCCCGCAGCACGTTCCCACACAGACCTCCTGAGGGGATCTAAACTGCACGCCCCAGCCTGAGCCAGATTCCCATTTCCTTCTGCAACCACCCCACCCCCTCCTGAATTTCCTAGTCACCAATGACCCTTCGCCACCAGGCTTCTTCTTCTTTTTTTCCTTTTTCTTTTTCTTTTTTTTAATTTCAGCATGTTATGGGGGTACAGATGATTAGGTTACGTATGATGCCCTTGCCCCCCCTCCCCCACAAGTCCGAGCTTCAAGTGTGTCCATTCCCCTGGAGGTGCGCATCGCACTCATTGTTTGTGCATATGCCCGTCCCCTCCTGCCCCCTCCCCCTGCCCAACATCCAATACATGTTATTCTTATATGTGCACTTAAATGTTGATCAGCTAATACCAGTTTGATGGTGAGTACGTGTGGTGCTTGTTTTTCCATTCTTGGGATACCTCGCTTAGTAGAATGTGTTCCAGCGCTTTCCAAGAGTATATAAGAGGTGCTATATCACCATTG
>NW_012153063.1:756692-772459 GCF_000956105.1 Propithecus coquereli | reverse complement strand
CGAGCTGCAGTCAGAAAGACCTTGCTGCAGAGAGGACTTGCTGGTGTCACTCCTCTGCTTCACAGCCTGCTGTGGCTTTTGTGATAAAAGCCAAGCCCCTAGGCTGGGGCGCAAGTCCTGTGAGCTCCAATCCCTGTCCTCACTGTCTAGAATCACAACGTGGCCACCAGGAAGCTTCCTCCACTGACCTCTCTCGCTGTCTGGGTGAGGAATGGGGGCTCTTCTGTCCTTGTGCCCATCATGCTGCGTTGTCATTTCTCTAGCCACATTCATGCTAGACTACCATTGTCCTTCCTCCCAGCACGGGGGCTCCGTGGGGCGGGGGCTCCAAGGTCAAGGTCTCTCATCCCACGGCCCAGCGTGGTTCCTGGCACACACAAGGTGCCTAGGGTGTCAGCTGAAGGCATGCCGAATGACTGCGTGGTGGTGCTCTGCTGCGCCAGTGGAAGCATGCTGTTGGTAGGTGGAATACCTGATGTGGGGGACAGAAGATGGATTAGACACGGAACCTGCCCCGGTGCAAACACATCCTGAAAGCCAAACTGATGGGGCTCTCATTCAGGTTATCAGATCCCATTGAAGAGCCATGTCGTGTTGCCCACCTCCCTATTTACCTCTGCATGAGTCTTTTCCATGCCTGGAAGCCACTGAGGGACCCTTCTCATGGATCAGCCTTGGGTCTCCAAGGACTGGAGCGCTGCACGTAGAACACACACTCAACATTCGTAGGACAAGTGCATGGGACTCCCTGACTCTGGTAGGCATCTTCTGGCTGTGTAGAACCTCCTCTTTCCCCACTCCCTGGATGCTTAGGGTCTCAATCACATTGCATGAGAACCGTTTGTTGATTTTCTGGTGATGTCTCCCAAGGGGCATGCTATCATCTATAGCTCAAGACTTTTTTCATGCTCAGGTTCATTTAATCATAGCCAAGGGTCCCCTAGTTCATCAGGATCGATACCTTGACAGGGTGCAATCCATCAGCTTGGCCAGCCTGCCGAGGGCTGGGCTCTGAGCATTATCGTGCTCAGGGTGGTCCCGCCTGCGCCAGGCAGACGCCTGTGCTGCCTCACTGTGCCTCAGGGTCCACCGTGCTGGTGAGGACTCAGGCATGTCTTAAAGTGATGCCCAGTCCCCAGGGCCTGCGGGAGCTCGGATGCCTTCCTTGGGGCACCTGCTGGGTGAGATGTGTCTCTTCCATGCTGCTGCATGTCCAGAGACGTGAGGCTTGAAGGGGTGTGCACACTTGGGTCATCTCCCCTTCCCTCCCTCCAGGCAGAGTTTTCCCCAGAGTGTCTTCCCTCATCTCTGTCCAGCGCAGTTATATGAGTCTCATGCGACTGAGTTTCGGCCACTTTCCTTGAGGGAACAATCCTGCACACACACAGAGTTGACGGTTTCAGAACACGCGCAGTGTCGTATGATGGATGAGGTGAGGGGCAGAGAGCAGTCCCTGCTTGGGTGCTTTGCTCTGCAAAAAAAGGACCTTAACTCTCTTTCTTTTTATTTTTTCTTTCCTTTTAAAAAATAAATAAATTGAATTGTCCGAACAACTTCTGCCTCTTTCCTAAATATCGTAGCCCTTTAGAGTGTCCCGTGTTGGTCTTCCTCTAAACTCCGGGTCTGCTGCAGTTGCAGGTCCCTTTCTCAGAGCGCTCTCCGCAATCCTCTACATGCTGCACTATGGTGAGTGCGGCAGAAACAAGCCCTTGGGGGTGTTCCTTCTATCTTTAGCCCAGTTGATCTAAATGCATAGTTATTTAAAATTAGGCTGACCTCAGTTGGGATCCTAGGACTCTTCCTTTTTACTGGCCGTGCGACCTTGAGCCACTTGCTTACTTTCCCTGAGAGTCAAGTTCTTCACCCGTCACGTGGAGCTGACATTTCACTGGGTGGTTGTGAGTATTCCACGTGACGCTGCAGGTAACACGCTCAGCAGAGTGCTCGGCACGTTGCAAGGATGCCTCTTGTGAATGTTTACTAGATGTAAAAACGGTGACAATGGAGAGACCTGAAGAGGCATCACTTATGGCCCTGGGAGTGGACTGGTGCTATTCAAGGGAAAGGGACTCAGAAGTTAGCATCAAGAGTCCCAGCTCTGCCCTGACTTTGCTTGCAGTCTTGGCAAGTTACGTGATCTCCCTCAGCCTTGTTTCCTCACCAAGAAAACGGTGGTTGTGAGGATTCAGTGAGAGAGCATCCGCAAGAGCAGGAGATTCTGAGCCTGGGACTAGTGGGCGCTCCGTCTAAAGCACTAAGGGAAGCCGTGAAGCTGACTTTTTGTCCCTCTGTCAGCTCCATTCCCACCCCCTTTCTCCTGGATAGAGGCTGGACAGACTGTGCGGGGCCCCTTTCCTGTGACATCACATTTCATCTTCACCAGCATTCTGGGATGTGGCCACTGTTTCCAGTTTACTGATGAGGAGAACACCCTTAACTTCTACGAAACAACGTCCCAATGAGCATCTCACCACGTAACACGTTCCCAAGACAGCCTATAGCTGGATTTTTGCAGAAGGGTCTTGAGAGTTTTAAGTACTCTGAAAACACATCTTAAGAAGGCTTTCTAAAAGCGGGTCCTAGGAAGGGGCTTTGGAGGCCACTGCTCTTTTCTGTGGAAGGCTCGTGGCTTACGTAAACTGGTTCTGTAGCAGACCCACATCTGGATGAAATGCGGACCATTTCAGTTTAACTGATTATCTAGTAGTCAATTTTGAGTGAAGTTGTGGCTATAAGGCTATTTGTAAAAATAACATAAGTTTAGACATGTGTAGGGTTTTAGGATTTGTGAAAAGGGCTTTTGAGAACAGACTTGCACACTAAGGTTCACCTGTCACTGTTTCAAAGATGCTGTACATTTCTCGCCAGAGAAGCGAGGATGTGCTTTGGGGAAGCGGGAGGGGATCTGGGGACGGTGATTACCAGTGTGAGTTCAGGCACAGCTCTGAACGTGGAGACCACGCGTGGGTAGTGGGTGGGTGGCCATGGAGGATTGTGAGTGGTTTCTAAGTGTGCCTGCTTTTAGCTACTTTCAGAACACAGTGACTGACTTTTCTTGCCCTCTAAGTCTATGAAGCTATAAGTTGCTATTAAGATTATTTCCCCTTTCCTCTAGCCAGCCCGTGTTGCTGTGATTAGAAATAACCATGGGTCCTTTGAATGCCCCCAGTGATAATATTGAGAGAGATAACAGCTCTCCGGTCCTTGCCATGGGCCCTGTGCTAGGTATTTCATACCGTTATCATGTAAGTCTCACAACGCACTGTGAGGGGGATGCTATTTTTATCACCATTCTTCAGTTGAGGGAATAGGCACGGAGAGTTGACTACTTCACTGCGTGGTAGAGCTGGGGTTTAGACCCCGACGGATCTGACTGCAGAAGACTGCTCTCAGCTACCACGCGTGAGGCGTCTGCTGCGCTGGAGAGAGCAGCAGTGGTGGCGGCTCTCACAGTGGCGGCCATTGTCCGTTGCCATGGTGAGGTCATTCTGGCTTCTTCCCTTGGCTGTTCAGTAAGGTGCCGGTTATTCTCATCTGCATGAAGTTCGTAACTTGATGGTGACATTACAGTGATCCTCACCTCTTTTCTTCACTTCCTTTTTGTCTTTATTTTATTTATTTATTTATTTTTGAGACAGAGTCTCACTCTGTTGCCCAGGCTAGAGTGCTGTGGCGTCAGCCTAGCTCACAGCAACCTCGAACTCCTGACCTTAAGCAATCCTTCTGCCTCAGCCTGGGACTATAGGCATGTGCCACCATGCCCGGCTAATTTTTTTTCTATGTATTTTTAGTTGTCCAGCTTATTTCTTTCTAGTTTTAGTAGAGACGGGGTTCTCACTCTTGCTCAGGCAGGTCTTGAACTCCTGACCTTGAGCGATCCGCCAGCCTTGGCCTCCCGGAGTGCTAGGATTACAGGCGTGAGCCACCACGCTCGGCCTCCTTTTTGTCTTTAATGGAGATTCCATTTGCCACATTTGTTTGCCTTTTCATTCTACCATCCATTAAGCTGAACTGTTTCTTAGACCCTTTTCTGCTCCTAATTCCTTGACTTCTTTCATGGGATCTATGAAGCACTAGACTGAACTGTGTATTCAGAAAGGACCCTCGAAAGAGAGGTCCCCTTGGCCCTTGAGCTGTGTCCTCAGCCGAGTGGATGAGGGCACACCATCTGGAATGATGAGATTGCAGTCCGGGTCGCCGATTCTGTCGGATCTGCAGGGCGAGTCCTTGCATTCCCAGCTCTAGTTCACTTCTTTGTCTAAGTCAGAGCTCTCTTCGGTTGACGTTCTCCAAAAAGCCTGTGCTGGATTCATGAAATACTGATATTTGTCATTGCCAAGCATTTTCGTTGAGCTTTAATAAGAAAATGTACTGTACATCGCTAAGGTCGGCCTTTAGAATTGCTGGTGTGATTTTCAAGTTGTTTAATAGGCTGACATAATACCTCCTTCACTGAACAATGCCTAAAATTCACTTCTTAGGGAGTCGTTTTGCTAACCTGATGCTTCTTTCAAAAGTTAAAGTGAAAATTCCTGTGGAAGGGTTTATGTTACATGCTATCAGTTGTTGTGTCTTTGTGTGAATGAGTCCTGGTTTTGAGAGGCTCCTGAGAGAGGAAAAGAGCAGGGATATAGAACAGAGACTCTTGCCTGACTTTTCCCTAATCGAGTCCGTCTCCTGGGTGAGGTGTACCAGGTAAAGCTGTAGCACCTGCCCCATCTGTGCCGGGCCCTCACCAAGAGCCTCTGATGTCTGATCCCAAATCTCCTGCCATTTGGACTTGTTATTGTAATGACATGGTTTAAGTAAATGTTACATACATATGCATGCAAAAAAGTGCATGATTTTGTTATTGTAAAAACCAAGTTCAATGTTTTGGAAAAATTTCTCTTGATTTGAGTGTGGGCGATACACCTGTAAGAGATTATATTAAGAAAGATAATCAAACTCTAGGAAGGCTCTGTGCTCAGATTGCTTCATGAGTGGCTTTAAGTTCCTGTTCTACTATAGAAAAACAGAAGCAAGAGATTCTGGAAGATGTATTATGGGCCTGGCTTACAAAGGAAAAAACATCACAGACTCATACCAGTGGACCCATACGAGGCCCTAAAAAAGTGGTAAACGAAAGTACTCTAGGTTTTGTTAGTTTAGTTTTTTTTTCTTTTCTTAACTGAAATTAAACATTCACTGGAGAGAAAGTACTCTAGGTTTTAAGTTAAATATAATGTCTAAGTCCTTGCTCTTAAAAACGTGGTACCTGGACTAGTGGCATTGGCCTCACTTGGATGCTTGTTAGAAGACACAGAATCTCTGACTGCAGCCTAGCCCTACTGAATCCAAATCTGCATTTTAACAAGTTCCCCTCATGATTTGTATGCACATTAAATTTTGAGAAGATCTAGTCTAAGCTATATAGGTATCGTATTTTTAAAAGAGATTTTTTAAAGGGCAATTTTAGGTTCACAGCAAAATTGAGCTGGAAGTACCAGAGAGTTGCCATATACCCCTGACACATACAACCTCCCTGCTATCAACATCCTGCTCCAGAGTGGTGCGAGTGTTACTATTGATGAACCTATTATACATCGATACATCAATATCACCCAAAGTCCACGGTTTACATGAGGGTTCTCTCTTGGTGCTGGTGTACGTTCTAGGGATTTGGACAGACATGCAATGACTTGTGTTCACCATTGTAGTATCCTACAGAGCAGCTTCATTGCTCTAAAAACCCTCTGAGCTCTGCCTAGTCGCTCCTCTCTCTCCCTTGGGTATCTTTTTTTGTTGTTGTTGTTGAGACAAAGTCTTGCCTCTAGCCCAGGCTAGAGTGCAGTGGCATGATTGTGGCTCACCACAATCTAAAGCTCCTGGGCTCAGGCGATCCTCCTGCCTCAGCCTCCTGAGTAGCTGGGGCTACAGGCACGAGCCACCACCTCCAGCTAATTTTTTTCTATTTTTTACTAGGTCTTGCTCTTGCTTAGGCTAGTCTCAAACTCCTGACCTCAAGTGATCCTCCCGCCTCGGCCTTCCAAAGTGCTAGGATTACAGGTGTGAGCCACGGCACCTGGCCTTCGTTTATTTTAAAGTTGCAAATTTAAGCTGCTTTTCCAATTTTTCAGCTGTCCTCAATCATCAAATAAAAGGGCCTCTGCTGCCTAGATGGCCTCGAATGCAGGGGGCAACACTCCTGCGGAGGGGCCGCTGTAGACACACGGTGGTGTGTGGCAGAATAAGGGCCCCCACGATGTCCACACCCTAATCCCTGAAGCGGTGAATATGTGAGGTTACATGGCATGGGAATGAAGGTTGCTGATCAGCTCACCTTAAAATACGGAGAGTGTCAGATTGTCCAGATGGGCCCAGGGTGATTACAAAGGTCAGGTGGAAGAGGGAGGCTGAAGGTCAGGGTAAGAAAGAAATTTCCAGTTGCTTCACTGCTGGCTTTGGAGATGGAGGAAGGGGAATGAGCCAAGGATCGTGGGCAGCCTCTAGAAGCTGGAAAAGGCGAGGAAATGGATCCTCCCCGGGAGCCTGCAGAAGGGAACGCGGCCCTGCGGACACCTTAGCTGTAGCCCGGTGAGACCCATTCCAGACTTCTGATCTCCAGAACTGTAAGATAATACGTTTGTATTGGCTTAGAGCACTACGTTTGTGGTGTAATTTGTTATAGTTGTAACAGGAAACTGATATACACACTTTCCCTGTTTCGCTCCCGGCCATCCCCGATAACGTCGACATCAGTTATTTGCATATACGCTCACAGGAAAGTCAAGGAAGAATGGGATGGCTTCTCAGACGTCTTAAGCTTTAATAAAATGCACGACACTAAAAACAACCCCATAGGTGATATTTCTTTGCTAATTTAGAAAGCACTGGCAGATCCTAGATGTCCCCTGATCCCCATTAAGAATGCTGATAGCCACTGGGCAAGCCTGCCAGCTCACGGAAGTTTTTGTTCGAAAGGAAGCCAGATGAGCCAACATGCACGCCACAGATTCAACCTTCCATGCCATAGATACAAACACAGAGAGAAAGTGGACATGGGGCCCCTTTGCTTGGAACATAGAAGATCATCATCTTCTGTGGCTCTCAGGCTAGGCTACCAAGTGGCAGAAACGCTAATTAAACTGTTCATCAAACTATCACGGAGCTCACTGTTTCCAAATGCGGGCCTCTGAAGGTCTTCACTTTAATATATAACCCATGATTCATGGAGGAGAGAGGGAGACATTAATTGGGGCAGGAACTGAGGTCACCCCGCTCCCCACCCCCTGCTCCCGCTCTTTCACGGGGCCAAAAGAGCAGCTGCGAAGCAGTAGCAGCGCATGGCACACGCTCAGCCCTGGTTTTTAAATCCACATTTCCTCCTGCATCAGTGCATTATCTGGCTGACCTGCTAATTAGTCCTCTGGTCCCGGTAAGTCGCTTTTACTTACAGGCTAGAATCTCTATTAGCACTCCCATAATGGTAGTCACTTGTTTTTGCCCATTATGTTTTGCTGTGGAAGAAAAAGCATAGGTTTTTGCCATTTTTTTTTTTTTTTTAAAGGAAAAAGCACAAAGAGTGTAGTAGCTCTGGGTGTCAGCTATGGGCCACATCTTGGAAAACTTGATTAGGTCCAGTGGATGAGTGACTTTCTCTCATGAAGTGACTGTAAAAACTTCTTTCTCCTGCGAGAGCTTTCCCCCAGGGACTTGTTGGCAGAGAGAATGGAGTCTCTCAGCAATAATACATCTCCAAGTTATGCGAGTGGAGGAGAAATACTGGGATTGGAGAGTATGTTTTTATGACAGGCCAAAGTGCTAAAAAATAACTAGACTAGTGCAATCTCCAGACATAATCAACATTTCAAAGTCAGCTGAAATTTGGTTGACTGCAAAACGAGTTGCTTACTTTAGGTCGTATCCCAAGATAAAGGTAATAAATGAGGCACTTCCACGTTCAGGCACAGAAGCGGAATATAAAAAATCTTCTCTCCAAGAGAATTGTGGTTCCCTATGATTTATAGAAAGTTTTGCCATGCTTATTGCTCACTGGCGTCTGGGTAGTACTTTTTAAAAAAAATTTAATTGTCAAAATCAGTGAATCAGAGTGTTGTCTGGAAGCCGGGGTATAGGGGTATTGGGTGTTTCTTTAATCAGAGGGAGGGAAACTGGAAGGATGCAAGGACCCTCGGTGAAGACCCAGCTGATCCAACCCACCAGGCATGGCGTGAAGCATTTGGTCTGGAGAATGGATGCGCACGTCCACGCACAGAGTGGGGAGCGATAAACCTAAGAGATGATGCAGTCTGCATCTAGAAGGTGTGTGGCAGAGCCATCCTGTCAAATGACAGCAGAGGGAAACCCCCCGGGACTTTACTACCTGGACGTAGAGTTGGGTCATTGAGTCATTTGACCTTTTCTGAGGTCAGGATACAAGCTTGGTTAGTTTAATTGAACAACTCATTAGCTATTGTTGAGGACTTAATTAGCATTGACCAAGTCGTGGCTGTGCTTAACAAGCAGGATTAAAACAGTTGAGGAGTATTCTCATTCTGACCTTTCTTGGGACCAAAGAATCAAACCTTTTTTGGCCCTACATTCTTTATTCATTTATTCCTTCATTCACTCATCCATTTATTCGTGCATACCAATATGCCTTCATTCAACAAATGTTTAATTTTCTATTGCAAATCTTGGTTTATTGAGGCACTCAATGGCTGGGTAGTCCAAACTCTTCAGAAAATCGACTTGCTGGGGATTGAGGAACAAGAGCTCAGGACAGGAGCAGGAAGAAGACATGAAAGGCATGGGATGATGTGGCTGGTCTCCTTTATGTAGATGCAGTGCTTCAGATGGGATTTCAATTAGCAGTGTTTTCAGTGACATCATGCACTGAACCTTGTCCCAAGCACTTCGGCTGAACAAAAAAGTTTTTGTGACCTAATGAATGGGAACAAGATGTTTCGCCCACCACTGGGGGATGTGATTAAACAGCCATCATCATTAATAAGGCATGCGAGGAGCAGGAATGAACACCTTCCCTGCTGGGGGGGTTAAAATACATTTCTTTCCTCCAGTTCAATATATTTTAATTTTTCATTGCACTTGTCACATGATCATGTGTCAGTCTTTTTACTTATTGGGTTTTTTTTTTTTTTTTTTTTTGCAAGGGGGTGTGGAGTGAGGGTGTAGGTGTGTATATAGTAATTCACTTCTCAGGGACTAGATTGAAATCTAACATTTGTAGAATTTGTACTAGGTGCCAGGGATTATGCGAAGTGACGAGGTGTTATATATGCCTCTCGGAGTACAGGCAAACTTTACAGGGGCATGAGCCTTTCTTAAGGGAACAGTCTTTCTGGACTTAAGCTGAATGGCCAGGTCTATCTGTGGTTGGCCAGGTTCTCCTTGATTCTCCTTCCTAATCCTGCGTGTTCCACATTGCAAAAGAAAAGAATTTCTTACATCAATCTTGGGTGCTACAATGGCACATTTCACTGGGGAGAGACTACTCTGAGGGTACCCTTAAAAGGGAGAGTTTAATAACGAATTGCTTTTGGGGTCAGGATTCCATGAGGCCAATGTGAAAAAGAGCTTCTTTAAGAAATATCGAAGAGGAAAACGTCTTATTTCATCCAAGTTCCAAACTCCCAGCAAAGCTCTGATCATCCATCTACCCATCTACCCACCCCCCATCCATCCATTTGAGAATTTGGATCCAGACAAAGGAAGTTGTCACGGGCACTTGTATGAACACATGTGTTTGGATCAACAAGGTGAAATTAGACTTTTTCTGACTTAAGTAAGTTTCATTTGATAACTGTTTTGACAATAAGATTTGGTTTTTCCAGACTTTATTTTTTAAATAGGTTACATGGGAGACATTTTCCATTGGAGCTAAATCTTTAGCTCCAAGATATGATAAAAATATATTAAAAGGATGTATCTAATATGCTGGAAAGGAAATCCTTTATAACTGTTTAAATTAATAAGAAAATTTTGGGTATTAATGATGTATAAGAGGAAAGGCAAATATGAGACTGTGACTTAGAGGGGCAATCTATTGGTCATTCTCATGTTCTTCCTCTTTATTTAGGAATTTAGCTGAGAGTTGGGAGAAACTTCTGTAAACCTGTAATAATTTTCTAAGTATTTCTTACTGATGAACAACATTTCCAAGCACAGTAACAATGATTTGAGGTTTAATTTATATTGTTTTGATCAACTGACAATACTTCCTAGGTAGCCCTTACTGACAGTGGGTAAAGTATAACACCTTTCTTGTCCCTTTCCTCAGTCTGTAGTTACCGTGTTTAGCAAGGCAACCCAGTAAGCTGCTTAAATTTGTCCTCCTTGCCCTGAAAGCTTATCCTTTTGGCCATGAAGTGTGAAGCCAGTCCTGGGGGGAGCCTCTGGCCAACTCAGCTGCCTATGGTTAAGCCTATTTGTAACCTGACATTTGGTGGTGGTTGAATGGCAGTGGCTACTCTTCTTTTACGTGGTCTTGTTCCCCTGGCCCTGTAGGGTTGATCACTGGCATAGTCTTCACTGGGAAGATACGTCACTGGGGTGCAGAGCACTGAAGTGACTTTCTCAGAGTTGAGAGATCAGAAGCCAAACCTGCAAGGCAGACACTGGAAGCCTGGAGGAGGATTCCTGGACCTCCCGGCTCTGCTGCATTCTCTTGGGGAGGTGGTGCTGGCAGGTGTCACGAACAATGGGGCTCTGGAGTCAGAATTCCAGCTCCACCACTTCCCACCTGTGTCCCCCTGCCCCCTGCATATTTGATTTTGCCCTCACTGTGTGGAAGGAGGTGTAGAGATTTATACACGAGACCAGACTCCGGGACTGCCAGAGCGTGGAAGACGTAGGTAAAGCGTCTTCTCTAGGGCTAGAATGGTCAGGGTGCGTGAGCTATTTCTTCAACAGTCGTCCCGCAATGCAGATGCCACAGACCCATCCACCAGCACGTTCCTCATTTGTGTCAGAGGAACAGGGAACCCATGGGGAGACAGAGACAGGGAAGAAAGGGAGATTTCAGGCACAGAGAGGGAAAACGCATGGGGAATGTGCTGAGATAGTTACAGTGAGCCTGTACCCTGGCCTCTTGGCCATCAGAGACCAGAAGAGGACACCAGGGGCGCTTACAGCCACAGTGAGGGGAACTTGCTAGGAGCACGGATCCAGCTAATAACCAAAATGGGAAGGTCAACAGGTCCAAAGGCTTTTTTCTCTTCTATCTCCCTGTGCACTTTGTGTACCCCACAAAGGGGCCTGGCTGAGGAGAAGGTGGGAGCTACTCTCTAAGCTGGTGCCCTACAGTAGGCCGAGGGTGCCAGGAGGAAGGGTACCTCCCCAGCCCACGAAAGTGCCTCTGACTCTCCCAGCGCAGCTCACTGGACTGTACCTTGAGCACCTGTCCCTGCTGGGGTACAGCCTCCCTGCAGCACAGTGGGGTCCTGCTCCTGACTTCCATTTCTGTTGTCCTTCATCTAATTTTGTGGCTTTAAGTCTTTTTTGATTTCTCCTTTGCTGAAGAATTTGAAAGTATCATGCCTGCTAATAAGCAAAGTATTTAATATGTGGCCTCTCCTAAGAGGGGCACATATTTTAAAAGAATGCCTGGGAGTAGGCCGTTCTTGGCACAGAGAAATTAGTGACGTGGGATCATCAGGCATCCATGGGGGAGGCTTTTTTTTTTTGAGGGGCAGATCTGCCTTTTCTGCCTTCCCTTTATACCCCGAGATGGTTCACAGAAGATCAATTCTGTCTCTTGGACTCACAAGGGTGTGTCCTTTGTATAAATGGGCAAAAACCTAGGATGAAAAGAATTATCTAGCAAAGGCTAATATACTTGGTAGCTTCCTGGGGACTTTGGATCTTTCTTCTTCCAGTCACTTCTGTTGCTCTTCTCCTTCCTCCCCTTTCCTGCCGGTCGCCGCAGGAATACCGGGAGCAGGTGAGCACTGACATCTCCCACTCTTGGTGAACTGGAAGGCTCCTTGCTTTCCACAGTGAATAGATGTGACCAAGAAGGAACTAAATAGTTTCACGTTCTCCCAAGAGGTGGATGAAACCCTCTCTTTCCTCCAGTTTCAATGAGTGAAGAAACTAATGCTAGTGAGTATAATTCCAAATTTCATATCATACCTTTAAACTGCTAAGAACATCCCCTTTGCCTGTATGATCTGTTTAGCTAATAAAGATTTGTTCCAGGAGTCAAAAGGTAAAACTTGGCATCCCTGAATTTGCATGTTTTAGTAGAGTGGGCTGTCTAAATCTCCCTGTTTCTCTGTTTTCTCTCTTTTTCATGCAACGATTGAATTTTGTTACGGTATTAACTCAAGGTCCTTACGTACTGTTATTGTAAGTCACGTGCTGGACGAGGGCATTGCCAACATGCCGCATGCTATGAAATATAGCTCTATCCTCACCGAGACCTTCTTGAGATGCACGGATAAAGGATTTGGAAGAAAGGCCCTGTGCTGTTTCAGGCTTGTCAGGCAAATCCATGTTCTGTGTAACGGTTGGATAACACTGTCCCGGGAGAGGTTTCACGGCTGCCAAGCCTCCCCTAAGAGTGACATTGGAAGAGAAGCCAGACCTGGCTCTAGATCAAAATGGCCATTCGGCCAGCAGCCGCTGAAATGTGCTCCTGGAGGGGACTTCCTGCCTGACCCAGAGGGTCCTGAGAGAGCAGGCACTGCGGGCGCCGGCACCTTCTCGGGGCTGCGTTTCCTCAGACTTCCTAGACTGTGAGTAATAAACTTGGTTAACAACCTGGCTGGCAAGTTATTGCCAACCCAGCAGAAATAAAACAGAGCAGGTTGAACCATCACAGGAAAAGAAAGCTTTCTGATTTTTTTTTTGGAAGGCTTTCTAATTCTATCAATTTTATTGAGCTGTTTGAAACAGAGAATGGATCAGAAAAGAATGTCCCACCCCCAGCCCTGGCAGCATGTCAGTGCAGAAAGAGCTCATGTGGCTCATGTGAGTGACCGAGCCTGTAACTGCAGGCCAGAGAGCTCATGTTCTTGGTTGGGACTGAATTCTTAATGTTCAACAGAGGTGGAAAAATCATGATGTTTCTTGTCCATAATGAAGCAATCAACCTGCAGAGAGCGTATGTGTTTATGTGTCTGAGAGTTTTAGAGGCAGGGAGAGAATGCATGCGTGACTTACACGAAGACAGGGACGCAGGCCAGAAAGAGAAGCTTAATAGCTATTTAACCACTTTTAAACAAACCATAAAATCGTATTGACCCAAGGCCTACTGGGATTCTCCATGTCTGAACATCTTCTAGGGAAGTTGTCTCCCAAATGGAAAATTTATTAGCAAAGACCCACGCATTGCAGTTGTTAGAAAGTCCGGTGGGCTCCACGCAAGTGTGCGATTTCAGGTTGGCTCTTGTTAATGTGCTGATGCAACTCCCTCTGACAACAGCTGTCTGGGATTTCCACCACAGAACCTCGAAGTGTTTCATGCTCTGTGCTCTGAGATTCCCTGGGTTCCTAACAGAGGGGTAGCTGGCTAGTCACCAGAGGATGATATACTACCCCTGTTGTTAGCACAGGCAACCTCGAGATACATGGGAAAGAATTTTCAGAGACACCAGGGTAAGAGAACCCGCCATGTCTACTTCTCATCTTGGCAGCAGGAGTGTTTCTGAAACAGTTTGTGCTGCACAAAATTGTAGTTTATGGAGAGCATTTTGTTGATTCAGCCATAAAAATGTGACCTACAATATGTTTGTTGAGGAGAATGTGTTCTGTTTCTTTTTTTATAGTGAAGAATACACTTTTCATGCCTTGCACCCAGCTTCTCCTAAAGAAGGTCCTTTGTGAAATTCTGGTTGTTTTTGGTGTTTCTTTGCATTTCTGGGAACAAGGAAGTCAAATTTCACTATTTAGAATATGTTAATTTGTAGGATCAGCTGCTCATGGACACCTATAATTTAGGAGTAAAAACCAAAGTTGGGTGTTGTAGTTGGCCGAACCACAGCCCCCAAAGATAGCAGGTTCTAATCCCTGGAACCTGCGAATATTACCTTATTTGGAAAAAGGGCCTTTACAGTTGTGATTAAGTGAAGGATCTTGGGTGACATCATTCTAGATTATCTGGGAGGGCCCTAAATGCAATCACAAGTGTCCTTATATGAGGAGAAGTAAACAAAAAAAAGGCACAGGCAACGTGACCACAGAGACAGAGATTGGATACAGCCACAAACCAAGGAATGTTGGCAGCTCCCACCACGGGAAGACGAAGATGGAAGAGGCAAAGAGTGGATTCTCCCCCAGGGCCTTTGGAGGGGGTGTGGCCTGCCGCCACCTTGAACTTGGCTCAGACATAGTGATTTCAGACTTCTGGCCTCCAGAACTGTGAGTGGATAGATTTCTGTTGTTTTAAGCCACCAAGTTTGTGGTGATTTGTTACAGTAGCCACAGGAAAATAATACAGGTGCTCTGTTCATTGATTTTATTTATGTGAGGTGTATCTATATCTATATGTGTGTATATATGTGCATGTATAGATGAGTGTGTGTATATATACCGTGTGTGTGTGTGTGTATGTGTGTGTTGTGTAGGTGACTATTGCTTACAGGGAAGGTACACTGTAAGCATTGCAGAGATGTTCTTCTTAAGGGCTTATAGTCCAAAACCTTGGTAAAGTGCAAGGGTCAGGCTGCCTTATGTTCAAATCTATGACTTATTAGCTCTGTGATCTTAGATAAGTTAAATAACTTCTTTGGGACTTAGACAGTTCTTTGAAGATAAGTTAAATAACTTCTTTGGGACTTAGACAGTTCTTTGAAGATTAAGTGCAATAATCTGTGTGAAATCAGAATGCCTGCCCGGGAGAAGTACTCTGAATTGCTGGCCACACGGAAATGGCTGTCCAGGCTGCTACAGCTACCAGCAAGGCAGACTCTAACAACTCCCACGTCTATGGCATGAACTAAGTGCTTTCAGAAGAGAAAAGGGAAAGAATTCACTTCGGGCTAGGGAATTTGTGGAAGCATTGCGGACGAGGTAGCATTCAGGTCTAGACTTTGTGAATGGACAGGTTTTTGGCTGGGTAGGGTTGGTGACGTGGGGACCAGGAATGAAAATCCAGGGGAAGGAGACAGTCTGGAAAAGAGGTGGAGTAATGAAAAGCCTGTGGTGCTTTCACAGCCTGGAAGGAGGGTTTGAGGGACACAGGAGATAAGGCAAGTAAGACAGGTCAGCGCCTGGCAGAGAAGGTCCTGGAGGACCCCTCAGAATACCTGCAGCTCTACACAGCTCCAGCAGGCCCAGTTAAGTCATTCGAAATTAAACTTCCTGCCTGGAGCATGAGCAAATTCTTGGCACAGGTCGCTTAGCGGCGGGGGAGGGGAAAAAGAGTCCTCCACCTGAGAAGTGTCAGGAGGCCAGGAATGGCCACTCACCGCCAGTCTGGGCGAAGTCTTACTTTAGGCCTGGCAATTTTTGGTCAGGTGTTGCAGTAATTGGAGTGGTGCCTTCTTTATCTACAAGGGAATCATTTTGCCCTACCTTCAACTGTAGCTTTGGAATCTGTACTATTTAATGCATTAAAGTGTGCCCATTAAATAGGTAAGTTACGCCAGCAGGCCTGGAACAAACACGAAGGATAATGGGCTTTTTACAAAGCAAAGAGCAAGCCCAGTGTCTCTCGTGCAGCCTGTTGAAAGTTGGAACTCTCATCGCAGTCAGTCTTCTGGGATTTCGGTGCCTGCACGTGCAGAAGTCTAGGCAGGAGGACTTTACACATTTAAGCGCTT
>NW_012153063.1:739556-755197 GCF_000956105.1 Propithecus coquereli | reverse complement strand
GGCTGTGGCCATGGTTTTATGGGTGTGTATATATGTCAAAACTTATCAAATCCTACATTTCAAATATGTGCGATATTGTATGTCAATTATACTTCCATAAAGCTATTAAGGAAAAGCAACCTTAGCTTTAGAGCATCCGCTGATCACACGTGGGTCAAGGCAAGGAGATATCGAGGTGGTCGCAATGTGGGGTGACAACAGCCTTGCTGGGGCCCCTGTGCAGAGAAGCGACCTCGAGTGCAGCTTGTGGGGGTGGAGGCTCAAGTTATACGAGCCCCGCGCTGTGATGTAGAATCTTCTCTGTCCTCTTGCTGACCACAGCTGACCTCTGATCAGGTCCACATTCTCCATGGAAACTAGGCAAAAAACCCCATCAGCAAGAAAGCAGTGTTCATTGGCCCAGAACCAGCCCCTTTATGGCCTGTTCCCTCCCACTGGGTGAGTCCACACTCACACCCCACAGACGCCAGAGGCAGGAACAGGTTGAGGATCCGGCCCCTGATGTGGTCCTTACTTTTCGCATACTCTTCGTTGCTCGTACTTTGAGAAATTGGCAAAACAGAAGCTAATCTCTGAAGTTCTTAATCCAGCTGGAATAGATCCCTGTGGAAAAATGTGAGCA
This sequence comes from Propithecus coquereli, assembly GCF_000956105.1. NCBI lineage: Eukaryota > Metazoa > Chordata > Mammalia > Primates > Indriidae > Propithecus > Propithecus coquereli. The sequence continues at coordinate 754,575 of NW_012153063.1, read as the reverse complement.
TAGACATTTTATGTTCTAAAACTTTTCCATTTATTCCTAAAATACTTGCTGAGTACACACTGGTGCCAAGCAGGGGCTGTGCTTACCGTTGGTAATAGGATGGTGAACAAGAAGGAAATTGTCTCTCACGCGCTTGCCGTTGAAGGCTAGTGAGACGACACATGAGCCGGTGATGACCATGTGCGCTCTCTGCACTTCCAGCGGGAGGACAGAGAAGACACCCCAGGTTAAGAGGTTAGGGGAAGCTTCCCAGCCTCAGACTCTGAGAAAAGACCTGAATTTCTCTTTACGAAAACATAAAGGACAACCTTTTACAGGCAAGCAACTGAGTGCCCTAAAACACCCAAGATTCTGAAATAGAGACACGGAGTAGGGGGACTCACCGGACTCTGAGACTGCGGTGGGGCCCTGGGAGGACAACGCTGCAAGTCAGAGCCTAGGGAGGGATGGAACGACATAAGGACGACATCACGGCAGCTCGACAGGCTGGGCTGTGGGAGCACCTCCCGGGTGTGGTGACGGGCAGGGCAAACACTCCAGCGCAGGGGGTCTGAGGACCCAGTGACAAGGAAGTGGCCACAAGGAGGCGTGAACATACTCTCCCTTCTCACCTGTGGACTGTGAAAAAGTCTCAGGAAAAGCAATAGGTGTGACCAAGATGGCTCAAAAGGGGGTGGGGGAAACCACAACTCGGCTGGTTTTTAGATTTGTGATTGACAAAAAGCTGAGCCAGGGAAATGTATTCATTCTCCAGGGTCCATCCCTGAACTGTAACTGCGGATGCACAGAAACGGTCGCCCAGTGGATGCAGCAGGGCTGTAGTCAGGAGGTGACTGGCAAAGACATCCCTCTCGCTGCCTCTGAGCGCTGACGGGGCTTTGCACGCACACGGAAAAATTCGCCTGGTCCAGCCCAGGTAGGCTGCTCGGGCTGCCCCTGAGGAGACGGGTGTTTTACAATTTTCCACAAACTGCTGCTTCCGTTATCAGGATGGTCACTCTCTGGCTAATGAAAAACATCTCTCTGGTCCAAACATGACCTTGAGGTTTATCTAAATCGTTTGTTGCTCAGCAGAACAACATATATCAGAAGTGAAATATATGCCAAAAGACACTTCTAATGCACCATTTATCTTTTCTGTAATTGATTCTCATGCAGGACAAATACCCTGTGGGGCTCACAGAGGACTTAACACACTCTGCCATTATGATGACATCATCTCACATAAAGCAGCCCTTCTGGACGCTGGGTAGATGACAGGCTCTTTTTTCTGTTTTAAGTGCTGCTCACAGCACCGCATTTAACTATGGGATTACAAGGGATGACTGTTTCTAGCTCACTTGCCTCCCTCTATTTTCTGACTGCGCTGTCCAGCAAGCTCCGCACTCCAATCAAAATGAAATTATTTCAAAATCCATACCCAATTGATTACTCTTGCCAAAGAAAGTATGTAACAATACATATCCATCGACTTTCAGTTTTGGTCAGTGTCAAGATTTACTGTCTCCAGGCAAATATTGAGTGGGGTGAAGTTTCCATCGGTTATGTGCTTCTCCGTCAATAAATCTAAGTGTTGACTTTGGGAGGAGTCAATGGCTGTTGTTTCGTGGCTTGTGATCAAGCATTTGTGTGCACTGATGCCTTTCAAGACTGTGAAGGTGATGTCGAGCTGCAAAATCTAGTTCAAAACTTCCAGGACCCAGGAGTTTCAAATAAAGCACTTAAGGATGTACAGCAAAACCTTCAATCTTGCCAAAGGATGCTCCTGACTGTCACGCAGGTGGAACAAGCAACCCCCTCACTTTGAAGAATAGCCTAGGAAGAAAAGGTCTCTATCGATAGAAACCATTACACACAGTTATACATCATGATAATATTAATTACATAATCATTGCAAATGGCCTTCCAGGATGTCATCGTCTGACCTGAGGGCTGCTCCATGCAAGGCAGTTAGCAGTAATTGGTAGTTTCTCTAGATCTGTTAAATAGAGGAGTGGGCAGCTGGATCCTACTGCCAAGACTGATGTCAAAGTAGGCAGGGGGTCTGGAGAGATGCTATCAAGACTATTATACCAGCTGGGCATCACGGGTTCATTGCAAGCTACAAGAATATCACTCAGCTAAACATATTTGTTCTTTGAAACTTAAGCATACTGTTTCAGTCCTGAAATTGCATTAAACTGTTCTTTTCAAGTTATGAAGAAGAAAGAGGAAAGGAAACATATTGCTGGAACATGCAGAGATTCTCAGCAGAGCCAACACATATTCGGTGTTAGTCAGGCTAGGCGAGGCTCTATTGCAGTAACAAGCAAACCTCTCAATCTTAGGGGCTCCATACAACTGTGTGGTTCTCCTTCATGTCACAGTCTGGTGTCATTTGAGAGGCTTTCCTTGGTGGGCTCCTCCATGCAGTGACTCTGGGATAAAAGCTCTTTCTAGCCTATGTTCCTACCATCTTAAATACATAGTCTTCAAGTTGGTCACTGAAGAAAAGGGCTGGTGGATCACTCAAGTTGTTTTTAAGAGTCAGGCCTAGAAGTGACTTTGATCACTTCTGTCCATATTGTACTAGGCAGAACCCTGTCTGGTGACAGCCTCTTCCCAATGTAGCTGCGAATGAGATGGCTTAAACTTCAAGGGAGCCTTTGACATGTAGTCTTCCTTGTATGTCCAAGAAGATCTGTGTGAATGCATAGCATTGTCTCTGCACAGGCTTTACAAAGGGAAACAGCCCCTGGTAGGGCAGATGGTGTAGAGGATATTGCAGGAGCCCTGCCCTTACCCCCTTGGCCCAGCCCTGTCTTCACCTGCAGCTGCAAAGGCAGTTCCTGTGTGTGCTGACAGCATCCTACCACAAATGCCCACCTCTCCCTCCTTCCCTGTATGAGGGCTCTGCCAGCCAGAGCACAGGACAGACTGGAGATGCCTGGAATTTAGTGCCCCCCGGGGCAGTTCTCAGCCTGTGAGGGTGAGGAATTGGTGGATAAATACCCCTGTTTCCTTGGCCTTCCTGGGGACAGTTCTGAGGTGCACTCCATGCAGCTCTTTGGTGGAACCAAGCCCCAGCATCCCACTGTGGCAGCCACTCACCAACTCCCCCATCATCATTTCTTCCTCCCTTCTGTGTCTCACTCTCCCTACTTGCTCCCTTGCTCTTCCCAGGATCTCCCCCAGTAGCCTATTTAGTTTCCAGTCCTTGTCTCATCACCTGCTTCCAGGAGAATCTGAACTAGGGACTGAGGGAGGACCTTAAAAGCCAGCTGAAAGAGCAGTGTCACAGGGGGAAAGGCCATGAAGTGGGTTTGTGAGGTTTCAGTGTGGAAATGTGGATTTTTAGTGCACTCATGGCTGAAGAATGACCAGACACACCAAAGTTAGGCAAGCATGAACATGAGGTTTATTGAAGAGAGAAAGATAGGATTACAGGCCAGGAGAAAGATACAGGTTTACACAGCATGATACCTACGCCACAGATGACAATTGGACCCATTGTCGCAGCAAAGGGAGAGTCAAAGGAAGGACACGCAAAAAAAGCGGTTTGGTTATGGCCTGCATCTTGTTTTATAGTGCCCGGATTGGGACCTCCCTAGTGGCTCAGATGTCACAATGGAACCACTTTAGTTGGATGCTTCGGAGTTGCATTACTACGCATGTGGGTTGTTCTAAGTCAATTTCTGGACTCTTTGGTATCCGTGCTGCTCAGCCTACGGACTAGAGAGTCCTCTGCATTCTTCTGCAGCTGCTGAGCTAAGTTATGATTGGCTGATTCATTGGGTGTTTTCTCCTTCCCCAGGTATGGCAGTAGCTCAGGGCAGGATTAGGGTGGGGCAGGACAAAGATGGGGGCAACAGCACCCACTTTCATCCCTAGGAGACCTGGAATCCCTCACTATCTACCTAAAAAGTTCACATGCGTCCCTCTTCATTTTCTTTCTCTTTGCCATGAGAGGAGGATATTTCAGGGAAGAGGGACTTGAGTGGGAAGGCTGGGGTGGGAATGTCTAGGAAACTTTCTCAGCAGGAATGATGCAGAATGCATGGAAACAGAAACAAAGTATTAGCTGAAGATAAGATGTGATTAATGGCTTCTGATGCCTGGGGAGTGGCAGGGACAAGTGAGCTTTGATAAGTGCTGCTTGTCTGGAGTACAATTCAGTGACTTTTCCAAAATGCTAACTGTCGTAGTCTGTTTGGGCTGCTATAACAATATACCTTACATTGAGTAATTCACGAACAACAGAATTTATTGCTCACAGTTCTGGAGGCTGGGAAGCCTACGATCAAGGCACCAGCAGATTTGGTGTCTGGGGAGCCCGTTCCTCATAGATGGCGTCTTCTTGCTGCATCCTCATGTGGTGACAATGGAAGGCAGCTCTCTGGGGCTTCTTTTATAAGGGCACTAATCCCATTCATTAGGGCAGAGCCCTCACGACCTCCCAAAGGCCCCACTTTCTAATATTATCACCTTGGTGATTAGGTTTCAACATATGAATTTTAGGGGATACAAACATTCAGACCTAGCATTCCACCCTGGCCCTCCCCCCAAATTCATGTTCTTTTTACATGCAAAATGCATTTATTCTATCCCAATGGCCCCCAAAGTCTTACATGTTCCAGCACTAACTCAAAAGTCTAAAGTGCAGAGTCTCATCTAAATATTGTCTAAATCAGATGTGGGTGAGATTTAAGGATGAGTCATAATTCATCCTGAGGCAAATTCCACTTCAGCTGTGAGCCTGTGAAATCAAACAAGTTATGTGCTTCCAAAACACAATGGCGGGACAGACATTGGGTAGACAGTCCCATTCCAAAAGGGAGAAACAGGAAGGAAGTAAGGGATAACCTGTCCCAAGTAACTCAAACCCAATAGGACAAACAACATTAAATCCTAAGCCTTGGGAATCATCATTTTTGACTCAATGTTTCAGCTTCTGGACACATTGGGTTGGGGGTTCAGCCCCCAAGATTCCAGGCGGCCCTGCCCTCACGGCTTAGCTGGGCGCAGCCCACACTGCACCTCTCGTGGGTTGGAGTCATTTGCCTGCAGCTTTCCCAGGCTGGAGTTGCATGTAGGTGGCTCTACCATTCTGGGGTCTCAGGGCAGCCCCACTTCCATGCTCCTCTAGACATTGCCCTATAAGGCCTCTCTGCAGTGGCCCTGAAGATCTCCAAAATGCTTTTGGGGTCCTTCTTACCTTGTCTTGATGGATAGCACCTAGCTTCTGCCTATCCATACTAATTTCCTTATCAAACACAAATGGTTGCTTGGCTGCACCCTTGGCGTTCTCTCCCAAACATGCTTTTCATTCTTTCCAAACCCGGCCAGCCTGAGAATTGTCCAGATCTTTAAGTTCTGCTTCCCTTTTGATTACAAATTTCTTATTAAATAATTTCTTTCTTCTTGTAGTTTACAATACGCATTCAAGAGAAGTCACGTTGCACCTGCACACACTTTGCTTATGTATTTCCTCTGCCAAATATCCTACTTCATTGCTCAGAAGTTCTACCTTTTAGAAAGCGCTAGGACATGAACACAATTCAGCTAAGCTCTTTGCCACTTTGTAACAAGGATCTCCTTCCCTCCGGTTGTCAAGAACATGCTCCTTGTTTCCATCTGAGACCTCATCAGAGTGGCCTTTATCATTCACATTTCTACCAACATTCTGATCATGACCACTTAGATCATCTCTCTAAGACGATCGAGGTTTTCTCTACAGCTCTCCTTTTCTTAGCCCTCACCAGAATTGTCCTTAAGGCTCTTTTTGTAACAAGGTACCGCAGAACTCTTCAGGCCTCTACCCATTATTGAGTTACAAAGCTGCTTCCTCATTTTTAGATATTTGTGATAGCAATACCCCACTTCTCGGTACCAAGTTCAGTCTTAGTCTGTTTGGGCTGTCATGACAAAATAGCTTAGGCTGGGTAGTTTATAAACAACAGAAATTGACTGCTCACAGTTCTGGAGGCTGGGAAGCCTACGATCAAGGCATCAACAGATTTGGTGTCTGGTGAGGTGCCGCATAGATGGCGCCTTCTGTGTGTCCTCACATGGTGGAAGGAGCCAACAAGCTCCCTCTGGCCTCTTTTATAAAGGCATTAATCCCATTCCCAAGGCCAGAGCTTTCATGACCTACTCACCTTCCAAAGGCCCTACCTTTTAACACTGTCCCCTTGGTAATTCGGTTTCAACATATGAATTTTGGGCGGAGGGGACACACAAACATTTTGCTTAAAATTCTTACTTACAAGAGAAAAATTAAAGTTCTAGATTTCTCAATGTGGCACACAAAGTCCTTTATGATCTTAGCTCTTCTTACACACCCTCCTCTCCCGACAGCCAGTTGTGCTACCTGCTTCGTACCCAAGCATTCGAGAAGGCCTTCTCCTCCCATGGGGATGTTTATACTCTTTCCTCAAGAAATAATTCTTCAAGAATAGACTCTGTTTAATGTGTTCTGTGAAGCTTTCTCCTACTTCCTCAGCAAGATTTTCATTATTTATTCATTCATCAAATATTTTTTAATGCCTACAATGTGCCAGGCACTGTTCGATGTCCTGAGGATACAGCCGAGAAAAATAACTGACAAAAGCCCCTAGCTTATGAGGTTTGCATTACAGTGCAGGGAACTAGAAACAATCATCTGTCTGTCTCTTCTCTGGTCTTTAAGCACCTCACAGGCAACGGCCATGTCCTTTCATCTATTTATTCCCTGCGTCTAACAGAGTGTTCGATGCAGCTGCTTTATGAATCTGTTCTTAGCGCTGGGAGAGGATCACAGAACAGCCAACAAGTGATTACAGTTGAATTTAATGGAAAACAAGATTCATACCTTGTTGTCTAGATTTACTTTCAATCAGGCTCTATATTTTATCTTTTGGTCTATTCATGTCTTAGAAAAAACTGTTTAACTTATTTAGAGTAATTTTATTAAGGAGGCTTTTTTTCCCTTTTAAATTAAAAAGTATGACTTTGCACAACACTGTGAATGTACTTAATCCTCCTGAACTGTACATTTTAAAACATTAAGATGGTAAATTTCATGTTAAGTGTATTTTACAATAAAAGGAAAAAAAGTGAGACTCTACATTTCATTCAACAAAGAGGCACTCAGTAGGTACCACGCGCTACTCTGGGTGTGGGGGATATAAAGGCAAATAAAACACCGTCCCTGTCCTTGCAGGATTTAGCGTTCACTAGCAGGAGGCAGACACACGAGCCGTAGGGAGAACCGAGAGTTGCTACCCGAGCCTGGGGAGCACTCTGACCAGGCCACACCACCTTGGCCAGTAGAGGCAGCTACCAGATTTGAGGTATCAGTAGTACTTGGAATATCACAGAGGAATTAATCAGCTGTTACAGTGCTGACTTCGGTGTTTTCAAAAATGCCAAGTAATGGACACACGACAGAACATTTATAAGGTAAGAGTTCAATGGTAAACCAAGGAGCCCAGCCCAGCGTATTCCCATGTGGTAAAGTCACTTTATTTTATTTTATTTTTTTTTTGAGACAGAGTCTCACTCTGTTGCCCCAGGTAGAGTGCAGTGGTATCATCGTAGCTCACTGAGACCTCAAACTCCTGGGCTCAAGCAATCCTCCTGCCTCAACCTCCTGAGTAGCTGGGACTACAGGCGTGCATAGTAGAAGTGGGACTCTCTCACTTGCTCAGAACTTGGTCTCGAACTCCTGAGCTCAAGCAATTCTCCTGCCTCGGTCTCCCAGAGTGCTAGGATTACAGGCGTGAGCCACCTCGCCCGGCCAAGTCACTTGATTTTAATGCACATCTTGAAGCAATCAAACACTGTCCTGCGAGGCACTGGTGAATTGCATTTGTGATTATTTAGAAATGGGGCTGCTATGTGTGGGAAAATTGTCAGATCGACTGCAGGCTGAGAGACGTGGGGTAGAGAGAGCAAAGGAGTAATCACATGACTCTTGACACGGTGCAAAGGAAAGGCTCTCATCCCCTGTAGCTCAGAGGCTGCCGGCTGCGTCTTGCTGCTTCTCAGCAACTCAGATGGCAACTAGAAGCTTTGCAGGGGAAGCTGCTCTTCTCAAATAGAGAGGTAGAGATACTGGTGCAGGGAACGACGTGAGCAGGTCGCCTGAGTTTATACTGCCAGGGCAAGGAGAGAAAGGCAGATGCAGATTGATGTCCTGTGAGGAACTGGCTTGCCTGGGGCTGAGGCAGCTGAGACAGGGGACAGTTTTGAATCTACAGAGGGTGCCTTCGTAGAAGAGAGATGCGTCAGAATTGTCTGAGTTGTGAACTAGATGTTTTTCTCCCAAATCCAAGAGATTCTGATAGTGCACTTCTGGTTGGCCTGATGATGCTTCTATTTTTCTTTTACAGTAAAGGGAGGATATTGGTGAAGGACTGTCGCAGCTTAGTTCTTGGGTGAAGTATGCCTAGGACATTTAGTGGGACATTTACTTCTGTATCTGTATTCCTCTTGGATGATACTGTGTGCCATGTCCCCTTAGAGGGTAATTTTTCTTTGGGTACTGATTCTTATAGTTTGAAGGGCATGGAAATCTCCTTGAGAATGTGTTCAGCTGAGGTTGGTTTAATTTACATCTTTTGAACCTAACTTCCATTAATATAAAAAAGGCAGATGTGTTCTTTTGAAGTTTTCCGATCTCTCCCCAGATTAGGCATATGGGTGGCTCAGGGCAGGTCCCTTCACCTGTGAGGGCCTTTCCACATCTGTAAAATGGACCAGCGGGACCCGTCGATTCCTTGGGTGATCCTAGCCCCGATCTACCTGTCAGTGACTGGCTCTATACAGATAATGCCATACACCCAATTATACACCCAACTGGCAACTTGTGTCTATAATTACATTAATAAAGCCCCAGAGGCTGAGATAAACAGTGAGAACACCAACCGTGGGATCACTGGGAACCAGGCAGATAATGATATGTTGTACGGATGTGTTTTGTACACACATACCGACTCTGGAAATTTGTTCAAGTCTAAAGAGGGTTTATGAAGCTCTGATTTGCTGCTAATGTCGATAAATATGAGTAATACAATAATACTGAACATGTCTAGTTTTGAAACAAACACTTTTGTTTTTATGATCTTCATCACTCTCTCTTTCATTAGTTTTTTTACTCCATATTTATCACTTCAACAAATACTTACTAGGCCGGGCGCGGTGGCTCATGCCTGTAATCCTAGCACTCTGGGAGGCTCAGGAGGGCAGATCGTTTGAGCTCAGGAGTTTGAGACCAGCCTGAGCAAGAGCGAGACCCCGTCTCTACTATAAATAGAAAGAAATTAGCCAAACAACTAAAAATAGAAAAAATTAGCTGGGCACGGTGGCGTGTGCCTGTAGTCCCAGCTACTCGGGAGGCTGAGGCAGGAGGATCGCTTGAGCCCAGGAGTCTGAGGTTGCTGTGAGCTAAGCTGACGCCACGGCACTCTAGCCTGGGCAACAGAATGAGACTCTGTCTCAAAAAAAACGCATAAAAAAACAAATACTTACTGAGCATCTCATGTGTGTCAGGCACTGGGCCAGGCCCTGGGAATAGTGTCATGAACAAGAGAGACAAAAATACATGACTCCACGGGGCTTACATCATAGTGAGCAGATAGTTGCAAGACAAAGAAGGTTGCCTGAAATATTCGTAAGTGCCACGATGGAAACAAAACAGGGGTGAAATGGGATAAAGTGAAAAGGAGAGATGGGGTGAGGGAGGGGTGAACAAGCAGCAGGTGGGTCAGAGAAGGGCTCTACGGAGAGGTGACATTTGAGCTGAATCCCACATGGGGGAAACGTGTCTGGACAACGGCAACATTAGAAGCCCCTCAAGCCAGCAGGGTAAAGACGGTGTCCTTGTTTTACAGAAGGAGAAACTGAGGCTCAGAGGGGGTTTCCGGTTTCTTGCCTCTTGTTCTGTTCCCCAACCTGTGTTGGGCGGGACGGGTGTCCAGTCATCAGCAGTACTTTACGCACTAGGCTGTCTTCTCTTGGGTACGGCTGGAAACAACAGACCAACTCCCTGCTCGTGAGGAGCTTGCATTGCCGGCATGCAAGAGTGAAGCTGTAGGAACGTTTCCACGTGAGCTTCTTATAGGATCTTCCCGTGAACGGAGACAAGAGGGTGAGCCACGTGGGCTGTGGGATCTTCCTGCCGCTGACTAGCTGTGGGGCTTGGGGTCAATAGAGAAACCCCCCTGGGGCCCAAGTTCTCACCTGGAAGTGGGGGTGTGGGATTTAGATACTACCCAAGGCCCCACTCACATTTAACACTTTGATTGCGATGTCGTTTGGGGTGGGGAGGAGGTTTTTAGATGACTTAGGGTTTACGGAAGTTTCTCAGTCTTGGACATGGGGACTTTCAGAACCTCCTTAGGTTTGTGTCCCCACAGAGCAGCCATTTCCTGGCTACCTCTGACCCCGTGCCTTTCTGCTTGGGGAGATCGTGTGCTCTTTTACAGCGGGACCAAGCGACTGTTTCCCTCAGTGCTTCCATCAGGATGCCTGTGCCTGGCGACTGCATAGAAGGGCCAGCCACAGGCATTCAGGCGGTTGAGATGTGTGGAGACAAGTCTCCCTAAACAGAAGCTGTAAGTTTAATGAGTGGAATTAAAAATGCAAATGATGGGCACGATTGCGGGGTAATTACACGACTAGCAGCTCCATCAGACTGGCTCCGGTGGCCTGTTTGTGGCTCTGTGTCCTGTTTATGTCTACGCAACTAGCTGGAGGCCTCCTCCTGCCTGGGGCTTGCCGTGTGGGGACCCACTCCCCACCCACCTCCTTCCCAGGGGGCTGCAGGGACTAATGAGGGGGCCTTTGAGATTCACTGATGAAAGGCTCTGTAAAAGTACAAAGTCCTATTACGCTGTTATGAAACCACGTTTCGGCATCTGTTACCCGCCAACACCGGAGTGAAACTCGACAGCCTCTCAGCCCGTTTGTCAAGTGCCGGCAGCTCCCCTCTCGGCACAGGTGAAACAATAATAAATAGAAATTGAATGTGGATCCCAGGTATTTTAATAAAGTCGATAAAACACAGTTGCGCTGGCCCCCTTGGCTCTTGCCAACTCTTGCTCATAAACAGAAACCCCCGTGGGGATATTCGCTGACTGGGGTGGGTGTGTGCAAGGTGCAAGCTCAGAGCCCGAGCTCACTATTTCATTTGGAGGAAAGTGCTTGCCGGATATGCTTGGGTTACCATGGCGACCAGGGGACAATGCTCTTGGGCGTGCAGACCCTGTGTTTGCAGCATTATGCTTTAGAAGGGGGATTTAGAGATGCAGAACAAAACATAATAAAGAAGCGTCAAACCTAATAAGACTTGGGACTGAAAGAAAGCCAGGGACTTCTGTTTAGACACCATAGCGTTCTCGTGTTGTGGGTCTGGGAACCGATCCAAGGCTGAAGCTTGTTCATTATACCTCCCAGGCCGCAGGCATTCAGAAGGGCTCTCTGCATTGAAATTGCAACTTTTTCTCACCTGGCTGCAAAGAGAACCCACTGAGTTTAGAACAGTGCACGAAAGGAAGAGATTTTTTCATTTAAACAACATCCTTTTGTACCTGGTTGATAAGATACAAGGAAAAAAAAAGCCCAGCTTGAATATTGAGCAAGTTGCCAAAATTGAACCCGGAACAACCCCGTGGTGTCTTTATTGGGTAACATGAATATCATTCTTGGATGTAGCCTCATTAATCAAAGCCTCAAATGCCCTAAGAGTCTGATGGAAAGGATGTAGCAAAAGGCGGCTTTCATCATTTACATAATTAAAAAAAATGCTGGATTCTCTTCCCTTGTTTGATGCCTCTGGTTATGGACAGCTGACACCTGCTTTCTGGGTGCATGTTGTTCTTTCCTACCAATTCCCTTTTGTTATCAAGGAGCGGGCCCCACGTTGCCTTGTTGTTGGGAAGGCAAAGGTAATGCAAAACAAAACTAAGAGAGGAATTTAAACTGAAGATTACACTGATTAGGAAGCATATGGTGTAGAGGAAGGAGAATGGGAGCCAGGACACCTGACTTCTAGTCCCTTGGTGGTCCCTGACTTGGTGTGCGCAACTTTGGCTAAATCAGGGACAGATGGAGCCTTGGTTTTGCTCTCCAAATGAGGATGGGAGGCTGCTTTTACTCAACTGCAAGCTCTTCGAGGGTGAGGACTGTTTCTTAGTAACCTGTGTGTTTCACGTTGCACACAGTAGTCATGATATAAGTATTTCTTGAATAGTTAAGTTCCCAAGATTCTATGCAGTTCTATTAGACTCTTGCCCCAGAGTTGCCAAGAGAAGTCGTTTCACACCGTCTTTTTGTGGAGGCCAGCAACTGACATTTCCCCAAACCTGCGTCATCTGAAGCTGCTTCCGAGGATCCCCAGGGCAGATTCAAATGGGGAAAACTTAGATCTGACCTTAAAACCAATATTAAATATTGAATTCTATCTTGGAGACTACACCTTCCTCCCTGGTTCATGTGACAAATTATTGATATTGCTCTGGCAGGGGGCAATCGGTATGTTTTAGGACAGAATTTTCAACTTTCCTCTTTTAGCAGGAGTCTGCCGATTTTTTAACCATGAGGGCTTTCTCACCATAGTTCTACTTTTAGTATTTGCTTACAGAAAAAAATCAACAAAGTGGTAGGTTGAATCGCTGTTCACGATTATTTGTTCTCTCTCAGGGAGAGGCTTATACATCCCTGCCCTTCCGTGCCTCCAGTAGGTGATGCAGACATCCACCCCCTGCTATCAGGCCTTGACAGGGCATGCGATTCAATGCTATTGTGTAGCTTAGCTAGGTCACTTGAGCTTGTCACAGTCAGGGGCTGCTCCTTCACGCCGAGTCCCAGGATGAGGAGATGCTCGGGGAAGAGCAGAACCAGCCTCAGCTCACCAGCAGCCTGCACATAATCCAAGTGGGAAATACATGCCGGCTGTTGTAAGCCACGGAAATTTTGGGGTTGCTTGTTCCCGCGGCAACCAAGCGACAACAACAAGCAACAATACAATGAATTGTATCTTAATCATCATAACAATATCTATAGGTGTCTGAAAAATGTGGTACGTAGCAGCTGGATTGAATGAATGGATGATTAGACAAGACATATTTTTTTCTCTTCTTTTTCTTCTTTTTTTTAAAGTTTGTGGGCCATGCTTGAAGTCCAATCTACATTAGCAGTTTGACACAGCTTGGCAGTATCCAAGGGTTTCTGGCCATCTGGGTTGAGAAACTTCATTCTAGAGCAATTATTCTCCTTCAGATTTGTGGCAATTTGGAGAGAGAGTGGAATTTTGAGGCAGGGAATGTGGGCTTGCGTCCTGGCTCTCTCCCATATTTCCTGTGTGAATTTGGGCATGACCTTTAGCTTTTCTGAGCCCATGTGCCCACTTAAAAGTGGTTACAACTTTTCCACATAGGGATGTTTAAAGCATTAAATGAAATGGGCCATGCAGATCTTTCTGATGAGTTGCAGTCGTTATTCTTGGAATAACTAACCCAAGGATGAAAGAAACCTTTAACACCATCACTTCCCCTGCACCCCATCTCCCTTCTCACTGAGCCCCCAAACCACTCAGTCCTGAGTTTGGAAGATGGCACTGGGAAAACAGAGTCCTCATTAAGGGGCGGAGGCATTGGCAGCTCCAGCTGGGCAGGACAGACCTTTTATTTCAGATGAAAGTTGATTCAGAATCTGGTATCTCCAGGAAACACCCAACTTTGTATTATCCCTCACAAAAGGCCCCAACAGGTTGACTAGTGGTGGCTTTCTCCTTTTCTGCCCCCCAACATTGACTCCAAGGGCTCCCCATTCCTCAGACTCAGGTATCGCGATACCTGGCGCAGTGGGACTTACGGTAACTGAGTTAATTAGGACCAGGGGCGGCACCACACCAGGCCGCTTAGACCACGGTCTCCGCACCTTCTCCAGGGCAGAGGAAGCATATCCTGCCACCTTGGCACAGGCTGGCAAACCCGTGCCCAGGGAGATGTGTTGGAGTGAGGGTTTAGGGTCCCTGTGGTGACGTTAACCCTCTGGTGTCAGGAGGCGGATCCCACAGGGTTCAGATTCGGAGAAGTTCTGCTACGTGGAATTAACTTTGATGAGGTCAGGAGAGTGAGGGGTATGTTTGTGTGTATGTGGGTGGGTGGGAAGTGGCTTTAAAATGACAAGAGGGAGGCTGAGATTAGCCTTTGTCAACGCTGCGTCTGGAGAGCCTCTACCTACCACCGTGAGGCTCTTTGCCTCCTGCCTCCCCCAACCTCCCTTATAGTGTCCACAGTCCTGTTCTTCTCAACCCGATCTGCGAAATGGGGACACAATCATTCTGAGGACGAGCGAGCTTCGACCACATGCGGACCCCGAGCTGAACTCTTCACATGCATTCATTGAGCCAGCAGAAATCGCTGGTGGTCACCGTTTGTGACTCACAAAACCAGCAACTTCATCCGGTGCAGCCCATCGCACTGAACTTCCCAGAGGTCTTGAGAGGTATAATTATTACATCTCCACTGTCCAGGTGAGGAAATGGAGAAGAGAAGTTAAGTCATTCACTCCACAGTGAATATTCGTAAGCAACAGAGTGTGAATTTCAGTCCGGGCTCCCCACAATCAGTGACAGCTTCGAGGGTTACCTCCTCTGTGGGACAAGGCTGGTCGTCAGGGTGTGGCTCGAAGGCTGGCCTTGGAAGACCTTGGATGTGAGGAGGACTTTTCCTATCAGCTGAACTTCTCAGGATGTCTCTGATCTGCTTCAAGAGGGTCTGCCTGGCTTACCTGGCCTGCGAGACACGGGCTAGCGTGGGAGGCAGGCGGGTTTGAAAGAAATGTGCTGTTTTTCAGACTTAAGAAGCATTAATAATACCTATTCAGTGTAGAAAATGAAGATAGATACAATTACATAAATAAATAAACAAAATAAAAATGACCAGCAATCCTTAGCTAGAGACAGCCACAGTTTTATGATTGTCTCATACCTTGTCCCTCCCCACTCTGTTGTTCTCTCCATGTGCGCATATAAATTTTGGAGCGGGGACTCGAC
>NW_012153063.1:690148-737696 GCF_000956105.1 Propithecus coquereli | reverse complement strand
ATATTGAGCTTAGTGTGTGACCTGTGTCTTCTCATGTGGTCCTTACACTACCAGTGAGAAACCCGAAGTGAGTGAGTGTGAAGAACTTGGCCATGGTGACCCAGATGAGGAGTATAGCTGGAATTTGATGCCCAGTCTTAGTGGCTTCAAAATCTGTCCTCTGGGCTACTCCAGTAACAACGCAGGAGGCCACTCAAGTGGACCTGGGCAGTGAGTCTGGCTTTGGGGTCACTCCTGTTGGGACATTATGGTCCAAGAGGTTCCTCACCCAGCTGAACCCGAGGCTTCCATCCCTTTCTGAGGCTGAGGAGCAGAGAGAATCCAGACTCCGGGAACCAGGTGAGCTGGCCCGGATGCCTCCCTGGGGCTAAGGAAGAGCCTGCTGTGTAATGGTGGCCCTCTGGGTTAAGTGTGACGCATCATCCCCACCCAAAGAGCAGAATCAACCCACAGGGCCCAGAGGGTTGTCTGTGGGTCAGGAGTTAGGAGGGGAGGCCTAAGCCACTAGACATTGGACCCCTAAATTAAGACCCCATTCCCAAGGTATAGCTTGGTAAGGTATTGGTCATTTATACCACATTGTACAGATAGAGACATGTCCTCCCCATCTCAGGTCCAGTCCAGGACTTTGAATTTTCAGCTTTATCTCATTGAAATGAAAATCCCTATTTTCAGTTAAAAGTATTTCAGGCAGCCTCAGGAGGGAAGGGAGGTCTTTGTAGGGCACTTGAGATGATGCCATCGAGGTAGCTGTAGCTGTCACTGCGCACTTCTCTTAAAAAAAATAATAATAACCTAGTTATACAAGTAATTCATATCCATTGTAGAAAATTTGGAAAATATAGAAAAGCACAAAGAAGGAAATAAATTATAACTCTTCTCAGCTTAACACCTTTAATTTATTTCTCCAGAACAGAAAGTACAGCAAAAAAGCATTAAGTTAAAGGCTATTAACATAACAACAAGGCCTCTGGGTCCTTTCTCTCCAGAACTCCGAACACAGCAAGGGCCTCAGGGCTCCCGCTCAGGCCTGCCCCTTGAAACAATCACTTTTGACCCACCCATGGCATTTTCTGAGGTTAAAAAAACGATTCCCTTATTGGCAAATGCTGTAGGTGGGAAGAGAGAAGCATGGGGCACCAGGACAGAAACATCTGTGTTTCTACCACGATGCTCAACATTTTTTTGGTTAATTTCCATTTGTTTCCAAAAATAATATTTTCCTGCTTTGCTGTACAAATCATATTTGAAAAAAAAATCTCTTTTTATAGGCATTTTCATGAGTGGTTGCATAAACATTCCCTGGAATCTGCCTTCACAAGGAAACCTTACTCTGTGCACAGCCTGGAGTCCAAGCAGAGAAGCAGGCCTGGCTGTGACACTGGGCCCAGAGCAGGGCTGGCCCCAGGGGAGCAGGCTGCACCTCACCTTCTCCCCTGGTGCTAAGTAAGGACTTCCTATGCTCTTCATCATTCCTAAAAGTCGCTGAGCAGTTGAGGAAAATGGCATGTGATCTTTCAAGGCACTATTTCAAGATATGTAAATCCAATTTATTGATCAAGGGATGATTGTAGCTATTACTCCTGCTGCCCAGGGATGGCTGCGTATGATGTTTTAGTGTTATCTACTGCATCTTTTTCATTGAGAATATTAAAGATTTCCCTTTGTTCTGAAACCAGCTCCTTAACTTTAAAATATGTTGTGAAAACTTTCCCATGTCATTAAGTCCTTCCAATGTCATTGCCAGTGGCTTCAGAGTATTCTCCTGTCATTTATTTAATCCAATTTGTTGCGTATTTAGGTCTCCCTCTCCTACCCCCTCAGCTTTTGTTATTATTAATATAATTTACAATGCTGCAGTGAACTTACTTGGGTGTATGCCTTGGCACACATCCATGATTATTTCTTTAGATAAACTCTTGTAAGTAAAATTTCTGGGTCAAAGGATATGTATACTTTTAAGGCTATTGATGGCAGTGGCTATAATTTACTTCAGAAACTTCCTATCAGTTTGTACTCCTAGTATCATTTCATGAAAGGGCCTTTTCCCTGCCCCGCATTGTCTCACCAAGACTAGCTAGATATTAGGTGTTTATTAATGTTTGTCAATGACATTAGGTAAAAAATAGCATCTCATTGGTTCAGTTTAGATTTCCAGATTAGAAGATTCCATCTGTTTCTAAAGTAATCTCTGCACTACCCTTTAACTCTAGGGGCACCATTCTCACTGCTATTAATAACATTTATTGAACATCTATTTTGTGCCAAGCACTCTGCATCTATTGCCTCAATTACTTCTCACAGGAATTCTATAAATTGCCCTAAGATACAGAGGGCGTAAAACACCAAGCTAAGAACTGAACCCACACTTGTCTGATACCAAAGTCTTGAGTCACGTTGAAAAAAAATTTGTTTCAACCTTTTCCTTGGGGGTTTTATTATTCTTTTTTTTTAAATTTCAAAATATTAAGAGGGTACAAATGTTTTTGTTATATGGATGCATTGTATAATGCTGAAGTCAGGGCTTTTAGTGTGCCTGTCACCAGAATAGTGTTCATTATACCCAATAGGTAAGTTTTATCCCTCTTTATTCTTATTCTAATCACCTTGCTAGACTGCTTCCCTCCATCCTAGAACTTGCCAGGCCAGAGGCAAATGACAAGCAAATGGAGTCAGGCAGCAGAAACAAGACATGCTGAATATGCTTCTCTCTGGCTGCTGTTGCAAGCACAGCCCTTGGCCGTGACAAACACAGTAGAGTGTGTGTGGTTGGAGGGGTGCCGAGTGGAGTCAGGGTCAGGCTGAGCTTTTCAAAACTTGCTGCAGAATAAGATGGGCGGGGCCAAGAACAAGCCCAGGATGAGGACCCAGAGTACCTAGATATATTTCTAAATACTTTATGTATTTGAATCTATTTATAAATTTTGTTATTATATTTTGAGACAGAGTCTCACTTTGTCACTCTGGGTAGAGTACCGTGGCATCAGCCTAGCTCACAGCAACCTCAAACTCCTGGGCTCAAGTGATCCTCCTGCCTCAGCCTCTCCAGTAGCTGGGGCTACAGGTGTGCACCACCATATCTGGCTAATTTTTCTATTTTTAGTAGAGATGGGGTCTCACTCTCGCTCAGGCTAGTCTTGTACTCCTGACCTCAAGTGATTCTCCCTCCTTGGCCTCCCAGAGTGCTAGGATTACAGGTGTGAGCCACCGCGCCTGGCCTCTCTTTAAAAATTTTAAAAAATTCTGTTTGTTCTTGGTATTTAGAAATATATTGATTTTTGCATTTTGATTTGTGTCTCTAGCAACTTTGCTAAATTTTCTTGTTTTAATAATTTTAATAAGCAAAGAAAATTATTTTAATAAATTCATTTTAATAATGTATGTGTAAAATGTTTTGGGGTTTTTATGTTGGCAATTATATTGACTTAGAATAGTAACCATTTAATTTCTTCTTTTGGCACTATAGTAATGAATTCCCCCTGAATAAATAAATGTTTTTCTTGCCTTAGTGCTCTGGTTAGGACTTCCAATAGAATGTAGAATAATCATGGTAATAATGGGCACATTGTTACCATTCCACTCTTAAGCGTGAGGTTTACTGTAGTTTTTTTGTTTGTTTGTTTGTTTTAGAGACAGGGTCTCCTTCTGTCACCCAGGCTGGAGTGCAGTGGCACAATCATAGCCCACTGTAGCCTTATACTCCTGGGCTCAAGCGATCCTCCTGCCTCAGCCTCCTGAGTATCTGGGACTACAGTCGTGTGCCACCATGCTCAGCTATTTAAATTATTTTTTTTTGTAGAGATGCCGCAGGGAGGGGTCTCTCTATGTTGCCCAGGCTGGTCTTGAACTCCTGAGCTTACGCAATCCTCTTTCCTCAGCCTCCCAAAGTGCTAAGACTATAGGAGTGAGCCACTGTGCCTGGCCTACTGCAGTTTTTGTAGATACCTTTTGTGAAAGAAGTTCATTTCTATCGCTAGTTTGTCTGTATGTTTTTGTCATGAATGGGTATTAAATTTTATCAAAATATTCTTTTGTCTTATTGAGGTGATCGTATGTCTTTTTCTCTGTTGTTTTTTAAATGTGGTACATCCACAATCCGTTGTTTTCTATACACACATTTTCTTCTTGAATTTTCTCATCTTTTCGAAGATAAGTATTAACCTCATTTTGTGGAGGAGAAAATAGAGATTCAGAGGAGGTTAACTCATTTCTCCAAGGCCACAAAGCTATAGCAGGAGGTTTAGATTTTGAGTACAGGCCCACTCATTCCAGACCTCATGCTCCTTACCCCACGCCATGCAGAACACGTGCCCTTCCAGCGGAGGGCGAGCGCACCCCCTCGGGGCGCAGCACAGGTACGCCTGCAGGATGGAAGGTGGGTTGAGGAAGCCACAGAAGTTTCCAAGCTATTGGACTGGCAGTGGCTGCCAGATGCGTGGGAGGAGAAAAAAGCATTTGAAAATGTTAAAAGAGAAAGAAAGAAATGGCAAGCAGCAGAAGAAAACAAAGCCCCGTGTGCGCTGCTCTCCAGGGCGGCTTTCCAGGCAGCTGAAAAGCATTAGCGTGTGGAGCGGCCCCAGGTGCCAGATTGCTGTGTGGCTGATGTGGCTGACTCTCAGTTTGCCACCGTGCGTCCTCGTGCGTGGAGCCAGGCCACGGCACGGACAGCTCGCCTCTCAGGGGCACTGGGACATTTTTTGGTGTGCTATATTCTGAAACCACAGCAAAGACATTTATTCGAATTAGTTGGGGACAGGGCTGTATTAGGGTTTTCCAGAGCAGCAGAACCAACGGGAGGTAAATAGCATAGAGAAAGGGAAATTTATTGTGGGGAATTGACTCACGTGATCGTGCAGGACCTCTGCCGTCTACAAGCCGGAGCCCCGGGAAGGCTAGTGGCGTGATGCAGTCAGAGTCTGCCGGCCCGAGAACCCCGGGGCGTGGTGGTGGAAATCCCAGTCCGAGGGCAGGAGAGGATGGGATGAGATGTCTCAGCTCAAGAAGAGGCAGGAAAAAACCGGATGTTAATTCCTCCTTCCTCTGCCTTCTGCTCCATTCAGACCCTCAATGGATTGAAAGACGCCCACCCATAGTGAGGAGAGCCAGCTACTCTCCTGAGTCCGCGGGTTCAAATGCCCCTCTCATCTGGAAACACCCTCACAGACACGCCCAGAAACAATGTCTAACGGCGGCGCCTTGGATAATCAAGTGGGCACCTGGTGGCAGGTGACTTCTCCATCTCCGGAGCCCGTCAAGCAGAGAAGAGAAGTTGCCTCACTTCCTGGGGAAGGGGTGACGTGAACAGCACTGAATGGGAACTCGGACTAGCTCACCTCGCAGGTCCTTCCAATGCCAAGATTTCCTGATTCACGTGAAATTGGTAGCATTTTCTTTCTATTTCTGGTGAAGAGATATAGAGATTAGAAATGACATGACTTAAACATTTCCCCAAAGTGAGTGTGTGTGTGTGTGTGTGTGTGTGTGTGTGTGTGTGTGTTGACCATAAACCAACAGTGTGAGGTTGGCCCCTGCTCTTGACGACTTTATGCCCTTCTTGGGGCCCCCACGTGGGCTTAGTGAGAGGGGAGCTGCCAATGACACCTTGCCAGTCAAGGCCCTGATAGTAACTGACCATACCTGTCGCGGGGGGCCGAGCCGCTGGGAAAACTCAGCCGCACGATTCGTGCAAGGTGGAGAGCTTCCTTGCTGCTCAGTGCAGAGGTGGCTCCTTGCCACTGACCCAGTCAGCAGGCCAATGACAGACACCTCTCTGCCTCAGCCCTCAGCCCCTGTTGCCTCGCTTTACCACAGGGTAGGGATCCAGGCTGGGGGTGGGGAGGAGCTGACCGGACAGAATGTCACAATCAGAATCTATTTTCTTCCCCCTCCATTGGTGTCTGTTCTCTGTAACCTGACGATTTTACAGCAGCTGCTTGAGAACCCTACAAATCTCGAATTTGCCAGTAAGCAAAATAAATATATAAATAAATAAAAAAATCCATCATCAGCTCCCGGCCTCCTGACCCAATCTTGAAATGTGTTGCAAATACGCTGACACTGGGGTTGCTATATTTAATGGCAAACAGCAGCAGGCTCCGGCTCACACCTGGGCTGGGCTGGCCTCCACATTAATATGCTTCCAAACCTTCCTTAGGCCCCAGACCTCCCAACATAGTCAGAATAATAAATCCAGGACCAGGGGAGGCTGAGCAGGGGGCAGAAGGGCTCTGTCTTCCTCTTCTAGTTCTTACTTTAAACTTGAACAGATAATAGGCTGGGTGTGGTGGCTCATGTCTATAATCCCAGCACTTTGGGAGGCTGAGGTGAGAGGATTGCTAGAGGCCAGGAGTTCGAGACCAGTGGCCTGGGCAACATAGTGAGACCATCGTCTCTACAAAAACTCAAAAAAAAAAAAAAAAAATTGAACTGATAATAATGACAATGGCTCTAATTATATCTTGAGCCTTCCTTCCCCTGTCAAGGATCTTAGAGAACATACCAGATGCCATTATCTCATTAATCTTTATCTGTGACTGATTGGCACCCAGTTTTAATTTAGAGAGGCAGCCAGGAGACAAGATCAGTTATTCAGGACTTAGGGCAAGATGACCAGATAGGCTGCATGTTATAGTCACTTAGGGGAACTTTTGAAAAATACCTGGGTATTACCCCAGACCAGTTGTTCTGAATGTATTCCAGTAAACTGAATTAAATATAAATTTCAAAATTTAAATTAAGTCAGAGTCTCTGGGATTGGGAACTGATCATCCATATCTTTAGCAAACCTTCTAAGGTAATTCTGTTATGTAACTGAGGCTGCAGCCAGGCCGCATGCTATATATTCTTGCAGTTAGGCTAAGTACCAGCCTTCTCTGCACTTACCAGTATGTATCATAACAAAATGGAGGCACTATGCTATTTACCCTAACTTAGGTAGATGTATTACCTGCCTTATCATCCAAGGTTTTTCTCTCTGGCCACTGAGGGGAAGAGAGGCCTATATTTATTGATTGTTTACTCTATGACAGGCACTCTACATATATTAGCTTGTGTTGATCTTCACAGCAACTCTATGAAGTGGATGTAATTAATCTAATTTTACATGTGGGGAAAAAATGTAAGGCTTGGGGAGGTAACTTGCCAAAGGCACAGGGGAGAAGAATTGGAATTTGAACCCAGGTCAGATTCCATTGCAGCAAAATTGTAACGTGTACTGTTTCCCATTCTATGGGAAGGTGAGTCGTCTCTGATCCTCTTTCTGATAAGGATGGGGAAGAACACATTTGTCAAATCAAGGGCCACATAACATGACCTAAGATGCCCATAACCTGTTCTAGGAGAGAAATAATATGATGGCTGCAGTTGGGGCTCAGAAGCATGTGTACCTGCTGGGTTTTACCGAGTCCTTTCTCCTGGGGACCTGATCTCTTCTTCGATCAATGGGCTTTGGGTCATAAAAATGGGCAAGGGCTTATGATAGTGGCACAACTGCCCTCAGTCTCCTGATCATCTGCTAAGTGCCAGGCATGATTCTAGATGTTTTGAAAAATGTCATGAACAGGACTCCATTTTTACCCTCGGTGGGGTGACAACTTTTGAGGACCAGGACTCAAGGGAAACTGGAGATGTATCAGGTCCTACTTTGAGATTCATCAGTAAATTTTGATGTTTTGGTTGGACTGATCCTCACAATGCTAATTGTGTGGATTTGGGACAGGTAGGTATGATAGGCTGGGCCAAAGTCAGCGGAGGACTTGTGTTTAGTTGAGAAGTGAGAGAGGGTAAACACCACTCACTTCACCCAACATAGGTGTCTTTATCACCTGCATGAGAAGAATACTTGCAGCTCAAGCCTGTGTAGCAATGCCTTTGACAGTGTTAAGTAGCAGTACACTGAAGTATAACATAGGGTTTGTGCACTGTGGTTTACCCTGTGCTGTCCAAGATGGTAGCCACTAGCCACATGTGGCTATTTCAAAATAAAATTAACTAAAATTGTATAAAACTCAAATTAACTAAAATTATATAAAATACACTAAAATTGTATAAAATTACACATTAGTCATGTTTCAAGTACACAATAGTGACATGAGACTAATGGCTACCCCATTGGACACAAGAAATTTTAGAACATTTCCATTCCTGCAGAAAGTTCTGTTGGATGGCAATGATTTAGACTACCACTGACACACAGAACATCAGAGCAGGAAATGCCTTCCTCATTTATTAGATGGGGACACTGGGACTTATAAAGCTACCAGGACTGGGATCAGACCTGAGTCTCACTTCAGTGATTTTTTGTTTACAGATTTCTATCAGTTCATAGGCTTGTGGGATCCTCTTTAATAGGCCAAGATAACTACTATAATACAATTTATCCATCCATCCATCTATCCATTCTTCCTCCCATCCTCCAACACACTCTACTTTTCCTTCTACTGTACTAGCTGCAGGGACTATACCAGTCAATAAGACACAACTCCTGCTGGGAAGGTCACTTACAACCCAATAGGGGACATAGAAATATGATGATACAATATGACTAGTGCTATAGTTGAGGTAGGAGCCAAGTGTGCAGAGCCCAGAGGAGGTGAGATGGCCTGCCAGAGGGCTTGCGACAAGCAGGCCACAGGAAATGACATTGAAATTTGGTCCTGAAGGATGAACAAGAGTTTATTAGGTAAGAAGGAAGAGAAGGAATCCGAGGAAGAGGAGCAGCCTATGCTGAGGTGTGAAGGCATGGAAGTGCACTGATCTTGGGAACAGTGAGTTGTCCGTCGTGGCCTCAGTGTGGCTGTGGCAGGGCTGGGGTGGGAGAGTAATGGTAGGAGACAAGGCCGGGCCCACCTGTGTGAGAACTCGTACAGCAGGCTGAGAGGTGCGGGCTTTAACTGGCAGGCAGAGGGAGCCTTTGGAAGTGAACAAGAAGAAGGATGTGATCGGATCTGTGTTTTAAAAAGATCAGTCTATGGGGCATACAGGGAATGGATTAGGGATACAGTTGGTTACCTCCCCGCATTTGTCCAACATGGAGTAAAACTCTTGAACCTAACATGACAATGATATTGCTCCTTTCTTCTTGGACTTAAGTAATAGTTAATATCCTTCCAATTAAGCATCGTAAATATTTTTATCTTTCTTTTGCTCCTCCTTTTTCTGACCTCATTACCCACATGACTTCCCCACCAGCCTCCCCCTAAACTACATTTTCTCCGGCATCGGATCACATGGGGTAGGAGAAAGGATGGGGAAGAAGCTGGCATGCAACCGCCACCCCCATGTGCACAATCCGGGGCTTTGCAGCCCTAATGCCTGTGTCCCTGGTGTCCTCCATAAACGGCATTGAGAAATGTTGCTCCTGCTGTTTGACCGACACAGACGGATCCTGGGATGGTGGGGAGTCGTCCTCACTTCTTCCTGGAGAAGGGCTGAAGTCACGCACAGAGAGGAACAAGCCCTCCCTCAACTTGATTTTCTTGAAGAAAACTTAAGGAATGGAGCTGAGAGAGACTTAGAAAAACCACTTACCCAGTGGAAGAAAATCAGGCTGTGTCCACATCGCCTTCTCCTGAGGAGAAAATGCTTTGTTGGGCTAACAGTTATGTTGGACTAAGAGCTATGACAATATGCAATTAATAGTGAGGCTCTTTGTAACAGATAATAGTCAAAACATCTTGAAGCCCATTCACAAAGACAACTTTGAAGGAAGGCTGGGCTGTCCACACATACACACACACGCACGCACACGGAACACTGTCATTAAGCCCTCCTGGGATGACAGCAGTTACAGTTCATTATCCCGGGTGGTGGTTGTGGGGGTACTCTATTCTTTGCATTTTCTTTGGGAAAAAATGTCTTTTAAAACTTAATTTGCAACACAACACAGACAAATAGCTGGGAAGGGATGTAATCTGGTGATTCATGAAGGACCCTAAATGATGAGGGGTTGTGCTCAATTTCTGACAACTGAGTAATTTATTTTAAAAGAAAAGCCCCCACACTCCCTAACTGGATACTTCTGCTGGCCAGATGAATATGAGAGTTTCTCAGTAGAATCTTTTTTTCTTTTTTTTTTCGAGGCAGAGTCTCACTCTGTTGCTCTGAGTAGAGTGCTGTGGTGTCAGGCTAGCTCACAGCAACCTCAAACTGCTAGGCTCAAGTAATCCTTCTGCCTCAGCCTCCCGAGAAGCTGGGTCTACAGGCATGCAGCACAATGCCTGGCTAATTTTTCTATTTTTAGTAGAGATGGGGTCTCACTCTTGCTGAGGCTGGGCTTGAACTCCTGAACAATCTTCCCGCCTTGGCCTCCCAGAGTGCTAGGATTACAGGCGTGAGCCACCGCGTCTGGCCTCTCAGTAGAATCTTATGTAAATAAAATTAAGTCATATCTTTTTACTTGTGTATAGACATGCCCAAACATATCTTTTAAAAACCTTATTTATTTTTATGAATAAAAACAGGCCCAGTTTTTTCATTTCAATCAACATCAGACATTGCAGATACTGATGCACCATCCATTCTGTCCTTCCTTAGAAGGGAATCCTGTTTTGTTTAGGGCAACCATGTGCCTAGTTAGAAATCTCCCCCTTCATGGCATGGATTTCTTTGCTCAGGGCGTGGCTAAGTGATTCAGTCTTGGCCAATGAGATGCAAGGAGTTCTGGGTGGATTTCTAGAACGGACAGATACTGTTTGCTCCCAATGAATGGGGGAAGACTTAGCTGACAAATACGTTTGATCTTCATCTTTTCTCCTTTTTCTTCTCACCTAGAACTTAGATGATGCCTGGTAGCTCTCTGCTAGGTGCTGGGGGTGTAGGGATGAGCAAGAGACCTTCTAGTGTCACTACACTTAGAATGCAGTAGAGCTATGGTCCCCAAACCCCAGGCCATGGACCAATAGTAGTCCATGGCCTGTTAGGAACCAGGCTGCACAGCAGGAGGTAAGCAGTGGGCAGGTGAGTGAGTGGAGCTTCATCTGTATTTACAGCCACTCCCCATTGCTGGTATCACAGCCTGAGCTCCGCCTCCTGTCAGATTAGTGGTGGCATTAGCTTCAGGAAAACAAGCTCAAGGCTCCCACTGATTCTGCATTATGGTGAGTTGTATAATTATTTCATTATATATTACAATGTAATAATAATAGAAATAAAGTGCACAATAAATGTAATGTGCTTGAATCATCCTGAAACCATCCCTCATCTGTGGGAAAATTGTCTTCCATGAAACCAGTCCCTGACGCCAAAGAGGCTGGCAGTAGAGGATTCAAATGTGTAAATGTAAAATTACAATCCAATACCCTAGTCCTATCATAGGAAGAGGGAGGGATGTAAAATATGGGCGTAGCTTGAACCATGAAAAGACATAACAAACCCCAAATTGTATGGAAACCCCAGAATTATAAAGCCAATGACTATAGCAGGAACATTCCTCTCATCTAAATCCTGGGGGTGGGGACCATAGAAAAACATAGCCAGCTGGTGAGTTGTAACCTGGAGCCCATATTCAGGGTGGGAATGGTCCAAGTGTGTGGCGGCTGGGTCTCCTTCTCTGAATCTGCTTGCAGTACCTGCCTCCATCAGGCCAGGCGGAGAGCGCCTTGGACGTGATTCTAGGGAGCATGTGAGCCGTGGCCCTCAGGAAATGTCTCTTTTGAGTATGACTGAACTGCCACTACTCACCTAGGAAAATGAGTGGATTTGACAGCTCAAATTGGTGGAAGAAACACTTGGACCAGCCTCAGGCATTGCTTGGGCACTTAGCCAGCTGAAACGGGCATGACTAATCATGAAACTCATTTGGTGGCATAAAAGGGACAGTTCTAGTGGGGACAAGTGAGAGGCCTGGTGAATATTCCCAGTCTTGTGCTTCCCAAAATCAAAGGCAAAATGATTTTTTAACAACAACAGGACGGGCTGCCTGACCACTTCCATTATCGTTGGTGTCTTTCTCCTCTCAATCTTTATAATCCCAGGGTGTTGGTAAAAATAATTAACCATCAGCGTGGTAATTATACTGACACTCAGAGAGATGCTGGGCATAACATGGGACATGGTCTTGCTCGTGTGCACCTCCTGAATGTCAAATCCACATTGTCTCCTGGCTTCTTGCCAAAAGGTTCATGTTAAGTGTGCAGCTCCCAGAGCACGCTGCTGTGTGTCGTGCTTCCAGAACAACGTGCACACATCTGCCTACTGAACAGCTGTAAACCAAGACAGACACACTGATTCCAGCAAGCAGCTTGGATGCTCTGTCCAAGGGGTGTCGTTCTGTGAAACCCTAATCCTGCAAGATGGTATGTTGGACACCAAAACCTATTTTGTGACCAAATAGATTCAGGGAAATGTTTCATCGTTTGTTTTCTTCTTGGCAATTCACAATGTACATTTGTTTATTTTTAATGTTTTTGTAAAGATGTGGCCTTGCTGTGTTGCTTAGGCTGGTCTTCAGCTCCTGGCCTCAAGCAATTCTTCTGCCTCAGCCTTCCAAAGGGCTGGGATTACGTAGATTTGATGTTGGCACAACACATATTTATATACCAATATCTTTGAGAAGTCTCACAAGAATGAAATCTATTTAATTTCAATATTTCAGCATTTCCCACTTTTTCCTTTTTTAAAACCATGACATTTTCCCATCTTCTTCCCACCCCCATGGAACCCCTGCCCATGGAACAAACTTTGGCATTTGTTGTTAGATATATAAATAAAATAAGACAATAAGACAAGATATGAATGCGTAGCAAAGGTATGTAATCATCTGCAAGTCAGGAATGAGTCTATTTTTGTGTTGGATCTGGTATGGATATTTAAGGTACGTAGGAATTCCTCCTGCCCATTCAGGCAGCAACCAAATCTCAGGGAACTGTTTTCAGCTAAGGCCAGTGTTCTGGTTATCAGTTTCTGAGGAACAAACCACTACAAAACTTAATGGCATTAAACAACATTTATTATGCTCAGGATTGTGTGGGTCAGGAATTTGGACAGGGCTCAGTGGGAACAGCCCACCTCTGTTCCCTGATGACTGGGATGGCTCACGTGGCCAGAGATGGTTGGGATAGTTCAGTTGGAGACATAGTTCCGGGGCTATGATTCCAACTGTCAGTTGGATTTCTCAGCTTTTCTCCATATTGCGTCTGTTGGGGTTGAAATGTCCAAGATGGCTTCTTTACACCCATGTCTGTGCCCGGAGTGCGATGGCTGCAGCACTGCTTTCCGGGAGGGGCTGGTCATTGCCCTCCTCCCACAAGACATCTCTGCTCATCCAGCTTGGGCTCCCTTGCAGGGTGGCATTCTCAGAGCAGGCCAGCTTGCATGCCGTTGGCTCCTCCCAGATCGAGTCTTCTAAGAGGCACAGTGGAAACTGCAAGGCTTCCATGATCTAGCCCTGGAAGTTCCAGAACATCACTGTTTCTGAATTCTATTGGTCAAGCAAGTCACGGCCAGCTCAGGTTCCATGGGACGGAAAATACACTTCACCTTTTTTGATGGGAGGAGAACAAAAATTCGTGGTCGTCTTTAATCTACCACACGTGTCTTACTGGTTGGCTCTTTTAGGCATCAGATTCTTAGCTGAAATGTCAATTGGGCCCCACCTGGCCTTGTATTTCTCTCAAGCAATGCCTGGAAAAGTTCTTTTAGCTCTGGATGCCATTCAGAGAACATAAAAGATTAATTGTGATGACTGAACCCATCTAGATACAGAATACAAAACAAAATTTTAAATGCTTACAAACACCACAATTACTGTCGCATGCAAAGCTCTGGCGTTAATGCCCGCTCTCGTGTATGAGGGATGAACTGTTGGAACCTTTCTCCAGATTCCGAAAGGGGTCAGAAATGCCTCTGCTCTGGTCCTCTTTCATCATCCTCTCCTTTCAACATCCTGCTCCCACCCTGATCCTCATCAGTTTCAGCTAGATCAGTCGCATTTTGGGGTTTTATATGAACTACCAAGAATGCTCAGTTTCTGATTAGGATTGCTCTAAGATTTTTTAATGCACACATGCATATTTAATTTTGAGAAAATAATACAGAAGTTTACAGATACTTCATAACCAGCAACTATATTCTCACTTTCCCAGAATTTACACATATCAATGTGCCAATCTATTTTCTGCAAGGTTTTTTTTTAAATAAAAGAAATAAAACAGAGGAAGTTGAAACATTTTTTGATTGAATTTTCTTCCCCCACATCCCCAGAGGCAACCACTATCATGAATTTAACAAGTAGGATGATATTTTAAGTATAGTGTTTTCATCAACTATTTTATAGCTTTATCTTCCCCCGTTTCTAATTTACTGCTGCACAGATCGGCTGCTGAAATTTAAGGAGGCTGACCCTCTCAGAGTTCTCTGCTGCTTTATGTGACTAGCTCCTCTCTCTCTGGAGTGTGCTAGGGAGGGGATCATTACCAGGCTTTGGTGGGAGAGAACTACTTCTAGGAAGGGGCACCCTGAAAATGTCTCCCCATCTGAGCAGAGGCAATGTTATATCCCATTCAGTATTGTTCATCATTCTTATCATAAATATTATCATCTGTGAATTAGTAACTAACTGTTTTGAAGCCACCAACCTGTAATCTTCGGGCTATGCGTATGGAAACCACAGGGCTTTGTCACAAAAATGTGTAAGTGCTCTGACCTGCGCAGCACTTTGGTATCAACGTCATCTTGTTTCCATAGACGAAGAGAGCTGCCATGAACTCTCTGGTGGGGATTCCAACTCTATCAGGCTGAACTTCTCTCTTTAAAAATACCATAGGCTGGGCACATTGGCTGAGGCCTGTAGTCCCAGCTACAAAGGAGGCTAAGCTGGGAGTATCGCTTGAGCCCAGGAGTTCGAGGTTACAGTGAGCTATGATTGTGCCACTGCGTCCAGCCTGGGTGACACAATGAGACCTTGTCTACAAAAAGAGAAAAAACAAAACAAAAACAAAATACTCATAATGCTCCTTACTCCTTATCTTCAACTGTATAGATGATATAACCCACTTTCATGAATAATTTTAAAAAATTAATTTAATGATCTGGTTATAATATAAAAGGGAAATGATCTTAAAATAATATTTTCCAGTTAAATTAGTCAGATGACAGAACTTGTGTGTTAGTCATGATGAGTGCAGCAGCCACAAATGTAGACTGATCTAGGCACAGTCATTAGCAGGGTGGTTTTCTGAAATAACAAGCAATTTTTGGTAGAGTTTCATACAAAACAAAGTACAGAGTCCTCAAAAAGTTAAACATAAAATGACCATATGACCCAGCAACTCCACTCCTATGTATATATTCCAAAAAGTTGAACACACAAGTACACATGTACAAGTAATACTTGTACATGAATGTTCCTAGAAGCACTATTTATGTGAGCCAAAAGGTGGACTCAACCCAAACATCCATCAGTGGAGGAATGGATAACAAAATGTGGAATATACATACAATGCAGTATACTTCAGCTAAAAAGAGGAGTGAAGTACAGATACATGCTACAACATGGATGGACTTTGAAAACATTAGGCTAAGTGAAAGCAGCCAGACACAAAAGGTCACATACTGTATGCTCCCACTTACATGAAGTAAGTGTCCAGAACAGGTAAATCTATAGAGGCAGAAAGTAGGTTAGTGGTTGCCAGGGGTTGGGCTGGGTGGGGAGCAGAAAGTGACTGCTTAATGGATATGGGGTTCCTTCTTGGGGTAATGGAAATGTTTTGGAACTAGATGGGTTGCACGACAATGTGCATCTACCTTTATGCCACTGAATTGTATGCTTTAAGCTGGTTAATTTATGTTATGTGAATTTCATCCCAATAAAAAATAAAAAAGTGCACTCTTCCCTAGATTTACAGGTTAAGTGCATTTTCAGAATTCAGTGAACATTGAAATAATGCAAAAAATGCTTGCTTTAAATCCAAGTTAGGGCCTAGGCTCAGATAAATTAGAAACAGGTTTTTGCCCTACAGGATCATCTGGTGTGGGGTAGTCCAAAGTTGGGCACTGTTTTGTCATGCGGGACGGACAGCCCTTTAATTACAGAATGTCTAGGGTCCCCGTCCCCAAACAAGCCCCTGCACTTCCCTAAGGGAGGCAAAGCCACTGCAACAGTGTGCGCCCCCCCACCTGCCTGGCCCTGCATCCAGTTTCTGTGAGCTGCCTCGCTGTCTGCTCCAGGAACAGGGAAAAGGAATCCATTGTGAGACCTGTGGAATAATGTTAAAATCATTAAACTCTCTCTTCATTTTAAAAGAGAAAGCCTGGTATGTTATTCCCAGGTTGACAATCTTAGCCCTGTTAGCAGACATAGGCTTTGAGACGGCATTACATTTTGTTTTTGTTTTCTAAGGAGCTAGCAGCCAAAGCCACAGTGCTTAAATATGCTGTTTCTTTGGCTCTGTCTCTTTTTGGCTTTTGGGAGAGATGCTACTGCTAATGCCTGTTTGGCTTGAACTGGCTGCCTCATCTTTTAAAAACCACTTTCTCTTTGCTTTTCCTGCTACGCTCCCCTGAATGCACCTTCCTTGCCAGCCTTACTCTGGTGTCAGCTGCAAGGCAACCTACTGACAATCTGCCTCTGGCCATGTCCCCTGTTTAACCCCAGACCCCGGGGGAAGAGTTGCCAGGTGCCTAGAGAGCTGGCCTTTTGGCCTTCCAGAATGGAGGTGGTAGGAGAGAGAACTGCTTGAAACACAGACGGTGTAACCGGGTAGGTCAGGGCACACTCTTATGGTTCGTTTAAGACCTGCACATTGTCTATAGCTGTACCTCTGCGAGTCCCTGGGAAGGGCTGGTCAGAGGAGCTGCTTCTAGGACAGAGGCTCTGTGTTGTTCTCTTGGGATCAGGCCAAGGGGACCCTGGGTGGTAGAGAAGGTCTGGGGCAGGAGGGGAGGGTGGAGAGGAAGGACCTCACTGTAGCCCCAAGAGCCTGCCAGGGGAGCG
This sequence comes from Propithecus coquereli, assembly GCF_000956105.1. Lineage (NCBI taxonomy): Eukaryota > Metazoa > Chordata > Mammalia > Primates > Indriidae > Propithecus > Propithecus coquereli. The sequence goes on along the minus strand of NW_012153063.1, from coordinate 720,766 downwards.
AGAGGGAGGACACCGGAGAAGAACATACCCAGGCATCTGTGAGTGATTTCCTCTGTCTGTCAAAACCAATGCATGTCTCAGATGTTTTTACTCTGAGCCCAACTTTCTGCCTCTTGCCATCATCTTCTTCAGATGTTTACCGGGAGCTCGAGGCCAGCCACGTGGCAGCAGCCTCATTTGTTTTTATTTAGTTCATATGCATGCGGGCTGTTTTGCACATAAAAAGAACCAAATGAACATTAACCGCTAACCACTTTCAACCTTCTGTGTGCACGGTCCAGCGTGGTGGGTGCACATGTGTGCTCTGCGGGAACAGACAGTGTAGGGCCCTGCTCCGTGTGTCTTGCTCGTTCCATGTTTGCCGGGGCTCACGCTTGCACTTGGGTGCCCAGGTAGGTGTCTCATCCTGTAGGTGCCCATCTTTCTGCTGCATCTTGCCTGCTGGATTTCAAATTTTCTCTTGTGTAAATAATTTTTCTAACAACATGAATGCCATTTTCCTAACTTTTTAAAAATCATACTTTTTGTGTACATTCTTCCCAAAAGAAATAGCCATATTAAAGGGTCTGGACTCTGTTGCTTTATTTACCTGTTCCCAGATTACTCCTGAAAGATTCGCTCAATACTCACTACCCTTGGTGAACGGGGATATCTCTCCTGCTGCCATATCCAATCATTCATCCAGCACAGGGGATTTGCTGAGTGTCTTCTGCATGCATGTGCTGTGTCAGGAGCTGGGGCGATGGTGGCACACAAGACAGGGGCCCTGCTCCTCAGCCTGGTGGTGCTCCCAGATCCTGAGGTGGTTTCTCAAAATAAGGTCCCTGGGTTACCCCATTGGAATCACCTGGGGTGGGTATTTATTAAAATGCAGATTCCTGGGACTCACCCCAGTCTACTGAATCAGAAGCTCTAGATCCAGAGCCCAGGAACCTACGTTGCCAGTAAAATCCCCTGATGCACATTGCCATTTGAGCACCGCTGGGCTAATGGAATGACTCAAAGTTCCCTTCCGCTCGGCAGACGTGAAGGACTCAGGACGGGGTACAGGAGCCTGGCTTGATGGATCAGCTGGAGCAGCAGGACAACAAAGCTGTGCAGGTCTTCTTGCCAGAATGTCACCTCCTACGGGACACAGATGAAGCCACCAAGCCCAGAGCAGGCTGTGAATAATAAGCAAACTGGGCGGATAATTTTTTCGCTTCAGCTGAGCGAGTCCACCCATAGGCGGAGCAGCCTGGGCCACAGAGCAGGATAAGAGCATTTTCTAGTGTCAAGATCACTGTTCCAAATTAGCTGAGTGAAGCCAAGCAGCTCTGGGGAGGGGAACATGTGGCTCTGTTCAGGCAGGGAGTGTGTGTGAGGTGCAGTGCCCACCCATTCTCCGTGCGCAGTTCTCCATGTGCTGGCTGGTCCCCAGAGATGCCGACCTGAGTCAGGATGGAGAGACAGGTGACACCAGCTGAGGAAGATTGGGCAGCTCTGCCAAGTTAGGGAAGTGTCTAGATTTCACTGCATGAATTCGGGGGAGAGGACGTGGCCCAGCTGTGTGGGAGTGGCTTGGGCATGCCACCAAGCACATGGCAGGGCTAACTGCAAGTTGTGGCCCTGGAACAGAGAGCTACAAACCCGCAGGTGTCAGGGTTGTGACCCCAAGAGATCTCCCAGGCTTATGTCAGCCAGTGGCCAAAATTGAGGTATGCTTAGCTCGCTACAGATAGAGCTGACCCTCCAGACGATACACCACCTCAGAGACTTGATGGATTTAATAGTGCACATTCATAGTCCTAAATTGACCAGATGCACACATCCGAGATCCTTTAGGCAGGTTTTTTAGGTGCTGCCATTGTGTGAAGGCCCTGGGCTCGCTGGTGGACTCAGTGTTTGTTTATTTCCCTATTTGGAACAGTCCCCTTGAGGTGGGACAGCCTGCATATCAAAACCCAAAGCAGGTGTTTTGTGGCATTGCTCTTGAGAGATACCAATGCTTCCTTCATATTTCACATGACTCACAGCGAGCCGGGTTTCTGCTTTCACTCGGAGAGGCAGTCGGCGCAGCATTCGTTTTCATTAAGGCCCGAATTCCCGCACGCGGAATAGTTAAAAGTCCAAGTTAAAAAAGCTCCAAGGGGGGCCCCAATTCCCAAGTCCGGAAAAATGAACATCAGTCATTTTTTTCTGGCCCAACTTCCATGGTGCTGATCATTTAAGAGCAGAGTAGTTGACCCAGCATAGGCACAGTCTTCAATACCAAAGTGATTTTGGAGTGAGCACGGTTGCGGGAGTGCAATTCCCCAGCACTTTTCTTCCTCATGCTGTGATCTGCTCCCATCAGCTAATCCAGGGTGAACATCTCATCTTTCCAACTATTGGGGTTGGGGTGGTGGTGGGGATTAGTGTAGCTATAGAAAGACCATGTCAGCGTATGAGGAAGTGTCTGTGACCTCATTTATACGAACTCAAACTGCTTACCATCTGTGCTGGAAAGTAGAGGGGGTGTGTGCGCCCACGTATGTATTTCCTCCAAGAGCTCACTTGTCATATTTGGTTAAAAAAGTGGAGAACTAAAATGAAGACAATTGGGAAAGGACATCTATTGATCAGCAGCAAAGCTGTATTTGGTGTCTGTTTAAAAAGAATCATTAATCATAAGTACCCAAAAAGAGACAAGAAGAGGGCAAACGCTGCCCGCCTTACATCTCTCACTGTTGCCTTTCAGAGGAACACAGTTTCTCATGCAGAAAAATCTGTTTTCAGTTTGGCTGAAAAATTGCCCCTTGAGTCATAAACATCTCTCTGCATTTGTAAGGCTCTTCACAGTTGACAATGCATTTTTGCAAAGTTTTCTTTATTTGATCCTATGCCCAGGGGTGGAGTGGACTGACCCAAGATCGCGCAGTTAGGAAACGGCAGACGGGAAGCTGCGTGGTGAGCCGGTTCAGGGGCAGCTGCCCCTCCGAAGGCCAGCGCTACTGTGGTTGTGAGCAGGCTGTGGAACTCCAAGGAGGACAGGGCTGCATTTTACATCTTGCTCTGCCACTGGCTTTAGGGAAAGTCTCAGCTTCATTTTGCCTCCTGGATTTAGGATGGTGACACAGATCTCATTCTCAGCCAGCAAAACTAATCAAGTGGGTTTTCTTTTTCTGTGAACGAAGGGATTGTGCAAATATTGAAGCAACAACAACAAAAAAACAGAGTTCTGGAATGGTTTTTAGATACAGCTGTGCTCATCTGACTTGCCATTCTCAGGAGCAATTCTATTTTACTTCCCCCAAAGATGGGTCACACCCACGATACCTGGTAGCTTCACACACAGAGCAATGAGACTGTTGAACGGCCAAAACCAAGAATCATCAGATTTGCTTCAGCACGGACGTTTTACGCGTTATAGGAGTTATTGCTAGCCCTGGGACGCATGGGTCATCTCAGAATAATGAATGTTAATAATATTAATATTAATATCAAGCAAGAGCCTTTATAAAGTAGACACAATGTGTCATTGTTTCAATGCCTTTTGATATTAAATGAATAAGTAATGTGAATTACATCTGAACTACTGAAATATGCAAGTCAGCATCTGTTCAAGTCAACAACTCAAGCTTTTTCTTAATATTATTAGTAAAGGCCACAGACATTCTTTTTCTACTAATATGCTTTAATCAGAAATGCAAACTTTTTCTTAAATTTAAAAATTTTTAATTATGATGGGTACATAGTACTTGTATGCCTTTCTAGGGTACATGTGATGTTTTGATACAGGCATAGAATGTGAATTAATCAAATCAGGGTAATTGGGGTATCCATCACCTCAGGCATTTAACATTTCCTTGTGTTAGGAACATTCTAATTCCATTCTTCTAGTTATTTTAAAGTATACCTTAACTTATTGTTGATTCTAGTCACTTTGTTGTGCTATCACATATTGTTCATCCTATCTAACTACATTTTTGCACCCATTAACCATCCCCCCATTATCCCCTCCTCCCCACTATACTTCCCAGCATCTGGTAACCATCATTCTACTCTCTCGTTTCCATCAGATCAATTGTTTTTAATATTTAGCTCCCACATATGAGTGAGAACATGTGAGATCTGTCTTTTTGTGCTTGGCTTATTTCACTTAACATAATGTTTTCCAGTTCCAACCGTGTTGTTGCAAATGGCAGGATTTCATTCTTCTTTATGGCTACGTGATATTCTATTGTGTATATGTACCACAATTTCTTTATCTATTCATCCATTGATGGATACTTAGGTTGATTCCATATCTTGGCTATTGTGTATAGTGCTGCAATAAACATGAGAGTGCAGATACCTTTTCGATATACAGAATTCCCATCCTTTTAATATATACCTAGTATACAATCCTAGTGGAATTGCTGGGTCATATGTAGTTCTATTTTTAGTTTGTTGAGGAACCTGGGGTTCCTGTCTTTTTAAATGACATGCTGCTCTCTATAGTGGTTGCACTAATTTACATTCCCACTAACAGTGTACTAGGGCTCCCCTTTCTCCACAGCCTCCCCAGCATTCATTATTGCCTGTCTCTTTGATAAAAGCCATTTTAACCGGGAAGAGATGATATCTTATTATAGTTTTGATTTGCATTTCTCTGATGACTAGTGATGTTGAACGTTTTTTCATATACCTGTTGGCCATTTGTGTGTCTTCTTTTGAGAAATGTTTATTCAGATCCTTTGCCCCTTTTTTAGTCGGATTTATTTTTTCCTGTCAAGTTGTTGGAGCTCCTTATATATTCTAGTTATTAATTCCATGTCAGATGGGTAATTTGCAAATATTTTCTCTCATTCTGTAGGTTGTCTCTTTGCTTTGTTGATTATTTCCTTTGCTGTGCAGAAGCTTTTTAGCTTGATGTGATCCCATTTGTCTACTTTTGCTTTGGTTGCCTGTGCTTTGGGGGTATTACTCAAGAAGTCCTTGCCCAAAACAATGTCCTGAAACAGGAGCACAATCTTAATTTGCCATTATCTGCTTACCCCTGGGCTACATTGATGGGTTTCTATTTATATGCTTGTTCAATCCCTATCATCTTTGGACATAGGTGAACAGCTAATGTTGCTAAGAAAATTAAGCGAACTTGCCATTTCTTTGTTTCTTTTGTAAATAATTATGTGGAGTTTGTATCAGTCATCTTTCCAACATTTCCCCAAATTTCCACGGTAGAACTGAGCTGATTTAATAAAATAGATCAAAGAGGTAGGCACCCTTTTCCTTCTTGCCTGCCTAAATTTCGCATAGTGAACCTCAGAGGCAACTAACCATACAGGACGTAGAGTACTTCGCTGTACAATGTGGGAGCTGAACTCTGCAGCGTTGACTTCCCCACTGTTACCACTGACAGCGAACTCCTCGGCAGGAGGAGCGGCCCCCCTTCTCACAGAATCAGCACCAGCTGTAGTCCAATTAAATTCAACAGTGAACAGGTGTTCACGGTAATGACTTCCACACAAAAGCACGCTTCCATGTAATACTCTTTACATCCGATATGCTAACAGCCCCACTGAAAGGGAGAAGTAGAAAAGGAGATGGAAGTCACTGGAGGAAAAACAGCAACCCCCAAACTCCTCCACAATCAGCATCGGAAGCCCCAATTAGCCTCAACATTTCACAGGTGTCCACAGGCGGGTATTTTATGCAGAACCTACTCAAATCAATTGTCCCTTAAGAACTTCTTTGAAAGCATTTTGAAAAGTTTTTCAAATCCAGGCAGCTCATTCATATTACCCCAGTGCTGTTATCACCACTATTGAGGGACTTTTTGGAGGCTACCCTGCTAGGCACATTTGGGAAGAAATATTAACGAAACTCACGGAAATCCCAGAAATGCTCTTGGTTCATTGCATTCTGCGCCCCACCTATTTATTTTTTTCTGCATCTGGGGCCTGTTCTCCATTTGGAATAGAGAAACCTAGGGGGCACTTGTTGGGGACAGATGCCTGCAAGAGTTATTACTCCTACTGTATCCTGACTAAACAGTTATTGAATGTCCACCATGTACCTTGCTGTGAAAGAGGAGTGACAATGGCAGCCTCTCATGCTACTGCATCTGCATATCAACACCACTTTAGGAGCAGTTAACAGCACAGGACCCAATCAGATTTCTCCTATTGGCACTTCCCAGGCTGGATAAACAGTGACGAGTATTCAGGGGACTCCAGTAAATGAGTGGTGGCACTCTTTCTCCAGCGTTCCTCACCTTGCAGCTTGGCAGCCACTAGCACTGATGGTGCCGCTGCAGTTGGCACCTTTTTTGACTCTGCGTGTACAGGGATTTGTCACCCCTGAGGAGAGTGGAGGGAAGGCGTGAGTAGTTCAAGGGAGGGAACTTCAGAATTCTACCTCCTGGTTCAGCCAGAGAGTAAGGCACACTCCCAAACCCAACACAGCTCGCGGTGCAGAAAGCCATTGTTTTCTTTTGTCAGGAACAATTTGATAACTCACACCAGAAGGAAACCTGTGTAAACCAATCCCAGATGTGGAGTAGAAAAGAAGATAGAATTCAGATGGAAATGCTGGTGAGGATGTCAGCTGGTATAATCACATTGGAAAACTAGTGGATTTCCAAAACTGAAGCTGGACCTGTGACCAAATAATTCCATTCTCAGCTATAATCCCAACAGAAATTGTGGCAACCAAACTCTAAAATGACCCCTTGTTTTCTCCACCTCCTGGGATTCATGCTCTTGTGTAATCCCCTCCTCTTAAGTGTGGATGGGACCTGTGACCTGTTTCTAACCAAGAGAATAGAGCAACTGTGACAGGATATCACCTCTGTGATTATGTCGCATAAAGTCATAAGTTCCGTTTTGCCAACAGACTCTATTGCTTTTTGGCTTGTGTGCTTTGATGTTGGAGGAGCCCATGTGGCAGGGAAATGAGGACAGCCTTTGGCCAAAAGCCAGCGAGGGACTGAAGCCTTCGGTCAACAGAATTCCAGAAACTGAATTCTGCCAACAACTATGTAAGCTTGAAGCAAAACCTTCCCCAGTTGAGCCTACAGATGAGATCCCAGCCCTAGCTGATACCTGATACCAGCTTGTAAGAGACCCTGAAGCAGAAGACCCAGCTAAGCTGTGTTTGGACTTCTGACACAGAGAAACTGCGTGATAATAAACATCTGCTTTTAAGTTTTAAGTTTGTGGCAATTGGTTTCACAGCAGTAGATAATGAACACATAAATGCTTACAAATGTGTCCCCAAAGACATATATATAAGATTTCCATAGCAACATTTTTCATAATACCAAAATAGGAAATAATTCAAAAGCGTGTGGGCAATAAGATGGATAAATAAATTTGTGATATGATGGAACACTATGAAGCAACAAGAAAATAACCAACCCTGGCTACATGCAACAGCATGGGTGAGTCTCACAGACAAATAATTGAGTGGAAAAAAACCAGACACAAAGGGGTTCATACTGTATGATTCAGTTTACATTAAATTCTAAAACAGACAAAACTAATCTATCATCCTGTTTGAAGTTAGGCTGGTGGTTACTTTTGGGGGGAAACAGAAACAGAGAAGGGACAAAGGGAAGCTACTGCAATGTTGATAAGAGCTTTGTTTCTTAATTTGAGAGCTGGTTGCAGGGCTGTTTTGCCCACTTTTCTGTATATGTGCTATAAGTTGAAAAGGTTAAAAAAAATAGCCCCCCACCAAACTTTTTTCCTGTAGGTGGATCTTTTCAGTGTAGGATAAGAATAGATGTGTGATTGGAAGGCTGCTTTAACTTGCAGGCACAGTTTCATCATACAACAGGACAGGGCCTTGCATGGCACTGATTTCAAATGCCTCATCTAACAGAGGAGAAAACTGAGGCTCAGGGAGGTAAAGTGAATCGCAGAAGGCAAGCTTCCCATTATTGTCAGAGCTGAGACTGCAAAGCAGTTCTCTTATTTTTATATAACCTGGATGGATGTGAGGGCAATCTGGCTGAGGCCTGTCCTCCATTGATCTTCATGCTTGAATCCCTTTCTTCACCATCCCACCAAATTGCCTGTTGATGTTGCAAACTCAATTTAAGAAGGTTACTTTCCCAGATGTCCCAGGACCCAATTGGTGTTGTGCTTTCAACTAGTCAATCCCAACAAGAAAGAGCTTCCTGGTGTCCTGGTTTGTTTTGAGCTTCCACCCTGTTCTATTTCATTTGGACCCTTTTTGTTGTTGGCTTCCAGGCCTGTTTCTTGCACCGTGGCCAGTGACCTTTCCCTGATCTATCCACAGTCTAGTTCACACCTAGTGCAGCTGAAACTTGATACTCTTCCCTGGCATTGAACTTGGCAACTCTTCTTGGCTTTGATTATGACCCATCCCTCAGTGTGTACTTGCTGCCAGCAGCTCTGGGTTACAACCTGGAATGGGAAGCCTGCAGACGTCTTGCTGGGTCTGCCTTGGCCCTAGAAAAAGAGGAGAGAAATGTTTTTTCTCAGTGAAAGATCTATAAATATCCAATTTTTTTCCTACTGAGACCTCCAAATGAGTGCTGTGTTTCATTCTAGAATAACATCAGTGGGTGTCGGCAGAGATGAGAGTGAATTTCCTGCCCTTTCCCCTCTCCTCTTCTTCCTAGCTTCACAAGCTTGCTTATGAAATTATCACAGTGGATGAGGCCAGCCATACACAAATGGACCTTTAGAGACAAAAATGTTTACTGCGCCAGAAGAAGGCAGGGTACAGATCTGGCAGTAACTCTGCTGATGGCATGGATGTGTCTAAAGAATGTGTCAATCAGAGAGGGAGTGGGTGAGCATAGAATTAAGGCAGAGGACAGAGGAGGGCCCTGAAAAGCTGACATGAATGTACCAGTGTTGATAGCTTCATCTAAGCTTTCAAATCCTCCAACTAAAGAATCCATGCTATAATTCCAGACTCACCAAGGAGCTTTTTTTTTTTTTTTTCCTTTTTGAGACAGGGTCAACCTCCGTCACCCAGGTTAGAGTACAGTGACATGATCATAGCTCACTGCAACCTCAAACTCCTGGGCTCAAGCAGTCCTCCTGCCTCAGCATCCCAAGTGGCTGAGTCTACAGGCACACATCACCATACCTGGCTAATTTTTTTATTTTTTGTAAAGACAGTGTCTCGCTCTTGCTCAGGCTGGTTTTGAACTTCTGATCTTAAGAAATCCTCCCTCCTCGACCTCCCAAAGTGCTGGAATTACAGGTGTGAGTAAATTCGCCAAGGAGATTTTTTATTGTAATTTGAACTCCTCAACAGATTTTCTTCAGAGAGAAAAAAGGCTGAGTAGAATAATTTGAGTATTTGATATCCTTGACAGTTGCATGTCTTGTCAATACAGGTATTGTCATTTTGGTGAGAAGTTTTGGTGTTTCGTGAGTTTAGTTCACATAAGTCAGCCCTCCTAAGTCAGGCAAATCCTAGAACACTAACAAGATTGAATTTTTGGACCAGTAAGTCTTCTGGCCAGACCTTGGACTGTGAAAAATTCATTAAGATAATGCCACTTTGGAAGGCCTCTTGGTGGACAGCCAGCCAGCCATTTCCTGGCAATATTCAGCATGGCTTTGGGCCCACTTTCAAAATCCTGACGATATGTAATGGGCTTGAGAGGAAGAGAAAGCGGGAGCAGAGAGAAGAGGAGGTAAAATGGTCAAATGCATATCATTGAAAATGGACTACCTCCGTGTTTCCTAAATGGAAGTAGATACCCTTCTGGGTGTACGTGGCAATGTGCTTGGGAGAAGTAAAGATGTGGGATCCAACTCTGCACATCTTTCTCGAAGATTAACTTATCATATAGATTGGGGAGAGGAAGAAGTTAAAACATTAACTGATGAGATAAAGATGTACTAGTTACCCAGAGTGTTGCTGGGTAGTCAGGGACTATATTTACCAACTACCACCACATTTAAGTGGAGCCATGTGATCAACTCTTGCTCATGGTAGGTGGGGAGAATGGCTGTCAATTCTGGGCTCAAGCAATTGAGAAACAGTGTCTTTCCCTGTCTGCCAGTTGAATCGGAAGGACTTAGAATCCTTGAAGGAGGGTGGAGTCAAAAGACCAAGGGACAAGCTGTCCACTGACTAGCCACACACACGTGGACTTTATGTTAGTAAAAGATAGATTTCTAAAGTATTAAACCACCAAGGTTTTAAGCTTGATCTTTTATAGCAGACAGCATTACTCTAATAGAACTGATAAGTAATTTAAATATTTCTACAGGAAAGCAAATAGTCATATGATAAAATGCAAACTTCACGTGGATGCATAGGTTAAAACTTAGGCTTCAAAGACATATTTTGCTCATGGCAGGCTGTTGGCATCATCCCTGGGTGCCCATGGAGTGATCCATTCATTCTCCTCTGTTGTTGGTGGAACTTGGTGGGAAAGTTTGACAAGAGCCAGACACATTCATGTGATGGGGGAGTGAGAGCTATGGTCGCCCACTGCACTGTAGTGTCTGTAGTAAGCACTCACTCAAGGCAGGATTGAAGTAGGCGAAGTTAGATTTCTGATAACCTCTCTCCAGCCCCGCTACCATCAAACTCACAGGGGCTTCTAGCATCTTCCTCCTGCACATCAGCTGCTAATTCCCTGGCCTGCTTTTCAGGTAAAATTCTCATGGTCTGGACCCTTCCAGAGTGTCCATCCCTGCTTACTTTCCCGTAGGGGCCTGGTCTTTGTTGGGGCTAATATGTTCAAAGATTTCAGGCTAAGAAGCAGGGATGGCAAATACATGGCACCCCTAGTGTCAAGCCCCTTCCTACTTCCATGGCAGGCATCAGTGGTTCCCTCAGCACTGCTGTCTGCTGAGCAGGTGTGGCCTCAGGACAGAGCTCTAGGCAGCTCCTGTGAGTCTATCACCATGGGCTGTTGAGTCTAATTCCATTTGCAATCCCACATGAATGATAGATTTTAGTAGCTTCATCGGTTATCCCTCCCAGACAACATTTACTTTTCAACAAGGTTTTTATTACCCCATTAACCCAGAAGAGGAATGTGGAAATTTCCAACACTCTGGCAGTTCTAGTAGAAGAGGGATTTGGGGCGAGGGACAATTTTTCCATTGCTCCCCAAATTATGCTGCTAACCTGCTGCCTATTTCAATTCAATTCAATCCAACAGATATTTATTTCACTTACAGTAAAGCAGGCTTTGTCTAGGAAGTCACATTTAACTCCTCACCAGCAAGTTTTTATGGAGCGCCTGTTGTGCACATGGCAACAAACTCGGTGCTCAGGTGTTTCTTCTGTGATTACGTTGACTTATAATCATCATATAGAGAAGCCCTGTTCTCTCTCCCCTGCTCTCTCTCCTCTTTCTCTCTCTCCTCTTTCTCTCTCTCCCTCTCCCCTATTTTCCCCCTGGGTGAGCTGACTTCCTGGAGAACCCCCTTGTCCTGCTGTCCAGGCTGTTTGGGCTGCATTCAGACCCCCTCATCCACTGCCCCAAGCACACAGTGGAGGGAGCACTTCACCCTGCGCTGCTTTGAGGGACAGGGTTTGCCCTCACTCTCCCCCTCCCCGTGCTCCTCAGCTATGTCATCCCAACGGGGCCACAGCTCTCTCTGCAGGGACCCAGCAGCCTCTGCCAGTGGCCAGTCAGACTTTCCTGCCACTGCCTTCTGCAGAGCTGTGCACTGAAGTGCTACTGGGCCAAAAAAGGAAAAAAAAGCAAGTTTTTTTAATCCTCCATTTTTTTTTTTTTTTTTGCAGGGTGGGGGGTTGGGGCTTCAATGGCAGGATTTATCTCCCACCCACCCATCCATTCTAGTCATGTTCTAGACTGATAAGGGCAGATCCATCCCTTACCCCCAGTGAAACGTGTCTAGCTAGATGACTGTGGCTGCCATAGCAGAGCTGCAGCTATCCTGGCAGCTACACAGAACTGGGGGAGGAAACTGCCCGGACTCGGGGCGGAGATATGCCTCAAGCGATGGCCGTGTGCATGGGCCAGCGATGAATGCTCCCCAGTTAGCCTTGGAAATGGAACTGGGAAGGCATGGTTGGGGTGCGGAGGGCAAACCTCAGCTTCTTTTGCAGGGGCTACCTATTTGGTGCTGGGTTTCCATAAGGCTGAGCTATGGGGGAAGGGGGGCTTCGGTGCCCTCCATGCTAGCTCTGGGCATATTGGGAAGGGTTGCAAACGAATGATTAGTTAATAAAAACTTGGATTTTGCAGAAAACAGCCAAGTCTGTGGAAGGGTGGCAGCTGCTGCTTTGAGCAGATGCCCCAGGAAAGCCCTAAACTTGTGGAATCTGCATATTTTCCTCACCCCTGCCTAGGAGGCCAGCACAGAGCAGTCATTACAGGACTTTCCTGGAGGCATCAGGAAGCCAGGGATGGTGATTTGTTTAGATTTGTCTGAATAGTTGTGGGCTGCCAAATCACACAGACAGCTGCAGTCGGTTGCTGTCTTCATGCTGTTCAAGCCATGCCATGCATTTTATCAGCCGCTTCTCTGCTCCACCCTGGATGTCTTGGGAAATCATCATAACTTAATGGAGAGTCAGAGACCTGAATCTGCTTCCTTTCTGCTACATTGCCGTGTTTGTTCAACTGTATCATTAGCTGGGAGATAATAACCGACCACAGCTTCATCTTTTTTCCGACTTTGGCATTTGTTTATTTGGATCCATGTAAAAGCACAATGAACTACGTATATGCCACTCTCTCCACTCCTCCTTCCAGAAGTGTCAGTGATGGGAGTGACGAAGAGAAATCCAATTATGTAAGAACTGGGAATTTGGTGTGATGGAAATTCTGTGGGCAGTCTGGTTTTCCCTGTGCACAGTTCCTTTGGATAAAAGCAAAGCACATTTTCCCTGAATCATTTTATTTTTCCCTTTTTTAGAGGTGGTTTCTCACTCTGTTGCTCAAGTTGGAGTGCAGTGGTGCAATCATAGCTCACAGCAACCTCACACTCCTGGGCTCAAGCAATCCTTCTGCCTCAGCCTCCTGAGTAGCTGGGACTACAGGTACGTGCCACCATTCCAGTTAACTTTTAAAAAAATATTTTGTAGAGATGGGGGTCTTGCTATGTTGCTAGGTTGGTCTTGAACTCCTGGCCTCAAGTGACCCTCCTGCCTCAGCCTCCCAAAGTGCTGGGATTATATGTGTGAGCCACCGTGCCCACCCTGGAATCAGTTTTTTTGGTGAGTTTTCAGGTAGGCTAGAGGTAAAATCTGGGAGCTTGCCTTTGTTGCTGTCTTTCTGGTTTTTGTCCAGAGTCAACCTGCAATGATCCTATTACTATTTGTAGAAAGATGCAAAATTGGCATAGAGTTTTGTTTGGAAGTTAGGTTATAGGAATGAGTTTTATGGGGTTTCCCTTGTTTGACTATCAATTTGGCTTAAACTGGAGCATAGGATCTTACCATGGAGTAGAAACTTGGAAATAATCTCTTTTTTTCAGTCCTTTCATTTTATAGATGTGGAAACTGAAGTGCCGAGAGATGACTTATATTCTTAAAGACCCGGATCAGTGGCAGCGATCTCCAGGTGTACCAGGTATCCAGATGTATCGGGTCTCCAGATGAACCAGTTATGTTTTCTAGTTGCAAACAACAGAATCCAACTCTGGACAACTTTACTGGTTTACTGGAAATATTGGAAATTTTCAGAAAAGTCAGAGAACCTGGAGAACTGATCTGAAAATGGACTAGAAACAAGGCCTCTCTAGAAGGCTAAGATGGGGGCCTCATAAAGGGGTCTGCTGTGAGGAGAAGTCTGGCCAGGGAGGAAGTGGACTTCAGCATTCTCGGTCTTCCCTGAAAACTCTGCTGACTTTTCAGTTTCTTGGGAGGGAGCAGCATCCACTTGGCTTAGCTTCGTTGGAGAACAGAAGCTGTCTGTGCACCAACCATGTCCCCTTGGAGGTCACCTGCAGGCAGTTCCCTTACCTGCAGCCAGCTTCCTGTGTCTCTCTGCCTGAGGGTGCTCTCTGTCCACGGGGCCAGAGGTGCTGGGAACTCAACTCCCTACGAGCACCCCTCCAACAGCGAGGGACAGCTTTCTCCCTGCCAAGAGACAAGTCAGAGGAGGGTTCCCAAACACTTTGTCCAGGGTCCCCAAAGGGATTGAGCCTTGGTGGCTCACGGCAGTCTTGTGTTCATTAGCCCACATCGTCCCTTCCTCTCTCACTTCCTCTTTTCCACGTTGTTTCCAGGGATAACCTCCCAGATAAAATACTTGCACTCAAATATTTTATGGTCTACTTTTGAAAAATCTAGATTAAGACAAGTTTCTTGACTGGGAGAAAATAGGATACCTGATTAAGAGTTCCATGAGACCATATTCAATGGGGGAAGAAACGATTCTCTTAAAGGAAATTTTGGTGCCTACAGGAAGGTGCCTTCAGAGAGAACTCAAAACAACTGCCCAGAACACGAGCCTACCAACCTCTCGATTTCATGCATTGCCTCCTGGGGTGCTTCTGGACATCTGTATTCATGACAGAGCTTACTTATCCTTCCATCAGAACACCTCACAAACAGTCTGCACCTGGGGCAGAGCCTGCTGGTTACCGCCCAGTACCCCTTGCCCTTTTCTTCTCTTCAGACATAGATCATCATCCGGAAATTCGGCCAGGCACATGGTTTCCCCGACAGAGGACATTTCCCAGCCTCCTCTACAATTAGATGTGGCTGGTGAACCAACTACAAGTTGGTAAGTTTGAACCAACAGGAGGTAAGTAAAAGTGATGCAACTTCTAGGGCAAGTTGTTTCAAAAGAAATTCTCTCTCTCTCTCTCTCTCACTTTAGGTTCACATAAGTATTCATAATCCTTCATTGGTCCATAAAAATGATATTCCATTCATTTATTCCAGTATATTTATTTTTTTATATAATAGACAACAGTGAGCTCATCACTCAACACAAAAACTATACTTATGATGATAAGTTACATCTACTATGTGGTCCTTCCCCAGTCTAACCCGCCTCCTCCTACCCCAAGGAACCAGCATTGCAAATCCTAAAGAGTAGTTGCCCTTTATTGGAAGGGGGTACATTCCAAGACCTCCAGTGGATGCCTGAAACTTCAGATAGTACCAAATCCTGTATATTCTATGTTTTTTCCTATACACAATTTATGAATTAGGCATAGTAAGAGATGAACAACAATAACTAGTAATAAAATAGAAAAATTATAACAATATACCAGCATCATAACTCTTGTGCTTTAGGGTTATTATTAGGTAAAATAAAGGTTACTTGAGCACAAGTACTAAGATATTGACAGTTGATCTGATAGACCAGATGGGCAAAAGTGACTAACGGGCAGAGAGCACACACTGTGCGGATATGCTGGACAAAGGCATAATTCTTCTCCTGGGACAGAGGGAGTGGGATGATAGGAAATTTCACTATGCTATTATTTCTGGAATTTTCCATCTAATATTTTCAGACTGCAGTTGACCGTGAGTAACTGAAACCGCTGATGAGGTGGGACTACTGTATTCACCATTCCTTTACTTTCCTTTTCAGATTGTTTTATCTTGTTATTAATGAAGGTTTGATCCTAGAAACAGAACCATAGGAATGATATAGAATAATAGAAAATTAGATACAGAAAATGTGTTTTGTGGCTCTTGCTAACCCAGAATTGTGCAGGGAAGGGAATTCTGGGAAATGTAGTTCTAGCTTAGGTAGGTTGATGGAGCATAAATCCATCCATACTCATCCAGTTGTATCCCTACAAAGTAAGTTTTTTAATACTGTTGTGTAATTGTCACCACTATCTATCTCCAAAACTTTTGCATCACTCCAAAACGAAACTTGGCAACCACTAAGCAATACCACCCTAGATCCCTTTCCCCAAGTCCCTGGTAAGCTCTATTCTACTTTCTGTCTTTATGAAGTTGCCTATTTTAAATATCTCATGTAAGTGGAATCATATAGTATTTGTCCTTTGTGTCTGGCTTCTTTAACTTAACATAATGTGTTCAAGGTTGATCCATGTGATAGCATGTATCAGAATTTCATTCCTTTTTATTGCTGCATACTAATCCATTATTTGTATATAACATATTTTGTTTATCCATCAATCTTCTGATGGAAACTTAGGTTGTTTCCACCTTTCGACTGTTGTGAATAATTCTGCAATGAGTTTCTTTTTAAATCATGAATTTATGTTGAATTTTATAAATTCTTTGTTTGCATTTATTAAAATAATTAATGTATAGTATATAGATCTTCTTTTAATCTGGTAATATGTGAATGACATTTTAAGTCATTCAGGGTCTCAATCATTTTAATTCCCATGCACCCTTTCTCAGGAAGCTACTGGAGGATGTGCTCCACCAAATTGAGCTTGTAAACTAAGAAAGAGGAAGACATGGAGACAGTTAACAGAAGACCCAATAAAGGAGAGAGGAGAAGGGAATCACCAGGACATACTATACATACCAGAATTGAGGAGTTGATGGCAACCTGGAGCAGGTCAGGAGGAGATTTGCTCAATAAGGTAAAATTGAGCGTCTCTCTGTTGGATCCAAATACATTGAGAGCAGCGGAGCCTGGGTGGGATTAGTGGCAACAATTTTGATAACAAGAAAAAAAAGATAACTATTATCTCCAGATAAAACAAAAAATGTGTGCGGGCAAGGAAAAGTAATCATAGGGTAGTGCATGCCTCATTTGTAAATGGCACTTACTTAGAGACACAAACACAGAACGTTATCCAAAAATGTGATGTAATATCTTAGAGAATTGGGGGGCAGTAGGAGGAGTCCAAGTGTGTTTTAGAGGTGAAGGCATTTGGCAAAAGGGAGCTAAACCTTCATCTTCCCCAATGGGAAGTCCATGGATACTGCCTAAAACAGACCAGTTGGAAATTAGAAATACACACATGTTATTTACTGATACAGACATAAATATCAAAACAACTAATGGAAGAAATTGAAATTAGTTGCCTCTGGGGAAGGGAAGCGGGGGCAGGGCTGCTATTTGTGGCAACAACAGGTCCTCTAGAACTATTTAACCCTCAATTATATGCTTCTGTGACCTTGACAAAAACTAAATTGAGAAGATAAATGAAATATTTTTCTCTCTGTCATCCCCACATCTAATCCATCATCAAGTACTTCCAGAACGTATCTCAAATCCATCCACTTCCTCCATCTCCTTTGCTCACTTTTATCTTTTGGCTGTTCCAAAGGAAAGTTTGAGGGGACTATACAAATAAGCTGTTTAAAATGAAGAGAAACCAAGGTTTAAAATTATGTTTCACAGGAAAGATGAGCCATAGCCAAGTGCTTCCTCAATTCCTACCACTGAACCTGTACCCACACCTGTTCTTCCCTCCTTTCCTGCTGCAGTGAGGAAGAGGCTCTCCTCTGTCTGGGGACCCTCCCTCCATCTATTATCATCCTCTTACACCTCTCCAGGTACTTCGCTTTCTTGGTCATCTCCTTTCCCTCTATACCGACTCCTCTGTATGGTATAAACATTTCAACATACATTGGTCTCTCCTATTCCCCCCCCTTTTTTTTTAAGACAGAGTCTCACTCTGTTGCCTTGGCTAGAGTGCCGTGGCATCAGCCTAGCTCACAGCAACCTCAAACTCCTGGGCTTACTGCCTCAGCCTCCCGAGTAGCTGGGACCACAGGCATGCGCCACCATGCCTGGCTAATTTTTTCTATATATTTTTAGTTGTCTGATTAATTTCTTTCTATTCTTAGTAGAGACAGGGTCTTGCTCTTGCTCAGGCTGGTCTCGAACTCCTGAGCTCAAACAATCCGCCCGCCTCGGCCTCCCAGAGTGCTAGGATTACAGGTGTGAGCCACCATGCCCGGCCTCTCTTATTTTTTTTTAAAAAGCCTTTCCTTGATCTCTCAGCTCCTTCAAACTACTATCTTACCCCTTTACTTCCATAGTCATTCATGTATCCACATTCCCACATTTATTCATTCCATATTTGTTGAGTGCCTACTGTGTGTCAGTCACCGTTTAGGCCTGGGGTCCAGTCCCTGCTCGTATAGTGCTTATGGCCTAGTTGGGGAGATTAACCTTAAACAAACATCCACACAAATAATTCATTGCACTTGTGTTAAGTGACACAGAGGCAAGTGCAGTGTGCAAGCAGAGAGTGTCATGATGGCACTGAACCTCATGGGGAATCGGGGAGAGGATCAGGACATCAGGGAAGCCTTCCTGAGGACATGCCATTTAAACTCAGCCTTGAAGGATGAGTAGGACTTGGCCCGGCTGGGGATTGGGGTAGGGTGGAGAAAACAGTGGAACTCTAGGCAGAGGGAACTGGAGGCGAGGTCCCTGTGTTTGGAAGGCGACCTGAAGAGGGCCCATGTGGTTGAGTCATACTGAACAAGGGTGTGATGGAAAAACATTGTGTTTCCTCTGTCTTGGACATTTATTCTTCCACCCCGTCTTCTTCATTGGTTAATTCCTAATCATCCTTCATGTCTCTGCCTCAATGTCCCTTCTACAGGGCAGCCTTCTCCAACTCCTTTCCCCACGTCAAGGGATGCTTTGCTTCCCTCATCATAGCAATTACTAAGCCACAGAGTCATTGACTTGTTTATTCCCAACTAGGCTATAAACTCCTCAGGATAAAGACCACATGTGTCTTGTTCCCCACTGCATCCTCGGTACCCAACCACTGCCTGGCACTTAGTAAGGCTCAGTAAACATTTCTTGGTGGACTAGCTGAATGTATTACCCAATGTGCTTTAGGACCGGGGGCTCGTTTGCAGGGGCGAGCTGGGGCGACAAATGTTAAAAGCCCCATTTGTGGTCTCATTGTTTTTAAAACCCACTTGTGGCCTCCAATTGTTTTTAAGCCCTGGAGTATTAGAACGAATGGACCTAGTTTGTGCGTTCCAGATGTGCTCAGACCAAGACATGTGCAAACGGGAGCCACATTAAAAGAGGAGGAAGATGCTGCCAGCCAACAGAGGCTCCAAAGGTAGGGAGGCTTGGATGGCAGTACAGAGCGTGGTGAGCTGCCCATAGCCAGGCTGGCTCTGCTCTTGGTTAAAATGATGCTAACTTAACTGGCTTAGGTTTCATCTGGGACCAAAATAATAGAGTCAGGGAGGTTAGCAGGAAATTCCCAAATCCTCTTCCATAGATGTTCTCAAAGTGTGGTCCAGGTTCCCTGGAGGTCCGCAAGGCTGGTCTCCCACAGGAAGAATGTTAATGTTAAGCTTTCATTGCTGGTGTGAATTAGGAATTACTCACAATGGTCCTCATTTGAAGTCTCAGTTCAAGCAGGGCCATTCTTCCCCATTTCTTTCTGAATGGCAAGCAGGGGCTTCCAGGGAGTTGTCTTTTGTCTCATGAAGAGCATCGTGAGTGGGGAGGTTTGAGCACCGCTGCTGTAAGGGTGACTTGGCCAAGAGACAAACCGAAGCTGGGAAGTTGTCCTGCGTCTCCTTCTGGTGCCCTGCAGTCATTCTTCATGGGGCCGGCTGCCAGCCTGCAGCTTCCAGCTGCCTGGAGTGCAAATTGTAGGAGGAGAACGGGAATTACCCAGAAAGTGTGCTTTTTTCTTAAGGCTGCTGCAACACAGCCACCATTAGGTCGGCAGGAAGTCACTGTTGATGATAGTGGTGATGATGAAGGTAAATGAGAGCTCATGCCCATCTGAGCAACTTCAGATTAGATTCCCTAATAGCAGAAGTGTCGTTTTCAGAGGTGGCTGAATCACTGTTTCCCCTCTTTCTTCTCTGGAAAGATCATTCATTCAATCACGCCGTCATCAGTATTCTTTGAGTCACTACGATGTGGTAGGCACGGTGCCAGACTCTGAGAGCACACCAGTAAAGAAAAAGAACTTGGTTCTAGACTTCAGGGAGCTCACAGTCTAGTAGGGAAGGTGAAGGTTAAATAAGCTCTTAATTGCAAATTGTGACCTGTGCTGTAAAGCAAAATAACAGGGTGCTGGGAAGAGGAGGGGAGCAAAGTAGTTTAGACGGTGAGGTGAGGAAGGCAGGGAGGAGAGGAAGGAGCATGTCGGAGTGAAGAAACATATGCACGAGCTCTACAACTCGAAAAAGCTTCAGTAAAGCAGAGAGATCAGTGTAGCTGGTACACAGTGGGCTGGGGAGAGGATGAGGAAGATGATGGTGTGTGAATGAAGGGCAGAGGCCAGGGGATGCAGGCTCTCCAGGGTCATGCTAAGAACTTTGTGTTCTATCCTGTGTACTACGGGCAGCTGATGAAAAGTTTTAAAAAGAGAATAATG
Source organism: Propithecus coquereli (assembly GCF_000956105.1). Classification (NCBI taxonomy): domain Eukaryota; kingdom Metazoa; phylum Chordata; class Mammalia; order Primates; family Indriidae; genus Propithecus; species Propithecus coquereli. Next base: position 700,574 of record NW_012153063.1, on the reverse strand, counting down.
TATTTTAAAAAGATTACTTTGGCATCTTTGTGAAAATAAATGGGCAAGAGCGAAAGCAAGGAGTGAAAAAGAATGAAGTATCGATACATCCTGCAACAGGGACGGACCTTAAAAACACCAGGCTAAGAGAAAAAAGCCAGATGCGAAAGGCCACATAGTGTACAATTCCACTTGGAGGAAACGTCCAGAATAGCTAACTTCACAGACATAGACCGGTGGCTGCCTGGGCCCGGGGGCAGGGGAGAATGGAGAGTGGCTGCCTCAGGGAACGAGGTTTCCTTTCGGGGTGATGAAAATGTTCTGGAACTAGATAATGGCGGTGGTCGTACGATAGCTGTGAATGTATTAAATGCCACTGAATTGTACACTGCACAATGGTTAAAATCCTGAATTTTATGTTATGTGTATTTTATCATGAAAAAAAGTAAAAAAAAAAGAGTGAAAGCTGGGAGACCAGTTAGGAATCTATTGCTGTTGCATCTGCGAGCGTTGAGGATGGCTAGGACTGTGGGGGTGGAGTGTTCGTGGAGAGAGGTGGATGGATTAGGAGTACGTTTTTGGGGTAGAACTAAGAGTATTTGGTGATGGGTTGGTGGCAGGGGTTGTGGGGGAGAGAGAGGCTTAAAGGATGACTTTCCTGTCCCTGGCTTGATCAACTGACTGGGCTTCGGCGGGGAGGCTGGGGAAGGGCAGGTGTGGGCAGTGGGGAGGCAGTTAGATCCAGAGCTCCCACACGGACATGTTAATTTCCAGATGTTCAAGGGCAATGTTCCGTTGGCTGTAGGTCTGCCAGTCTGGTGCTCAGGCACACGGTCTGTGCTGGCACTGTGGCCTGGAGATGGTGTCTAAAGTGGCGAGGATCAGTGTGGTCACCCAGGGAGACAGTGGAGGTGAGAGAGGGGAGGCCAGGACTGAGCCCAAAGAGGCTGGCAGAGGTGGATGTGCTAACAAGGAGATTGAGGAGAGAATGGAGAGGAGGGTGGCAGGAAAGCCAAGAGAAGACAGGCAGAGGAGTCCTGAGTGAGGTGGGAGATGGTAGCATCCAGAACATTCCATGGATTTCTGAGCAGAGAGGAAAAAGATCAATAATATTTAAGGACTAAGTGTCTTCCAGACACTGGGCTAAATGCTTTACATGGGTTCTCTTAGTTACTCTTCACAAAAACTCTAAAACGTCCCCTTTTTACAAATGAGAAAACTGAGGCATAGAGGAGTCAAACTTGCCCAGGGTCACACAGCCAGTGAGCAGTGGGGCCAGGTCTCATGCCTGGCTCTCGGACCCCATAGCTCTACACCTAGTCACTGCCCTGCAACCTGGACTCCTGGCCCGTGTGGGCTGGGAGGCCGTGCTTTAAACTCATGGCTGGAACACTGGAGCTTGGATTGAGAGATCTCACCTTATTGATGAATAAACATGAGACAGCTTTGTTTTTCCAGTAACTCCTACCAGCTGTGCTCTGTTGGCCATGAGCCCCTCCCTTCCTGCTGGGGTGGCAAGTTCCCTTAGCAACTTCTCAGTGGGACGCCATAATTTTTCACTCACTTCTGCTTATTAGATCAGTTTCATTCTGGTTATTGGAATTTGCTCTCATTCACTTTGCAATTTCAACTTCAACCTGAGATTCCATTCAAAGCTCTATGCCTCCCTCCCAGCAGGCTAGGAGAGGAGGTAGGGGTGTGGTCTGCCCTCCTGTACACCCTCCTGCCCTGTGCTTTGCCCTCTCTGGTGAGAGTGGGGGTGGAAGTGGGGAGGGGGAAGGCTCTTCCTTGGTGGCTGCCAGCGGGGAGCTTGTTGACCTTGAATTTGGTATGGAGGATTGGAAACTCCAACAAGCCCCCAGAGGCCTGTTGATGGGAGCTTGGGCTTCTAAGCTTTGTGAGCCTGGACCACACCTTTAAGACACACCCAGCTGGATGCCTCATGCAACATTCCTCTGATGTCTCCCCAGTTTGGCCCGCATCTCGTTGGTATGAGGAAAACCTGCAGCCCCTGTCTCTATATTCTGTGACCTCATCGCTGGACCTACAGGTGCATCTTTAGTTCTTCTGGAAACCGGCACTCTCTTTCTGGCCAACTCTTCTCGGTTCTTGCCACCTGAGCAGGTAGGGAAGCCCAAGGGCCAAAAAACCAACGAACCAAAATATCAGCCTCTCTTTCTTGCAGACAACCCCAAATTTCCTAGGTGAATCTCTAAGGGCACCTAATTCCTCGGCCCTGGGAGGGGAACCCTCTCCCTTCTAACAGACAGCCTCTCTGAGTTCTCATGACTTCCTTTCAACCCTTCATACTGAAGACCTGCAAGTTGGTCTTTGGATCTATCCTGGAGCAATGGAGCCTTCTTTGAACTTAGACTGGAAAATGTAGAACCTTCTCTTTCAACTGGGATCGCTCTATGTCTGGTGTCGTTTCTGTAACCTGCAAAGGTGGGAGAAGATCCCCGTCAGTGCCTCACACCAGCTTGTCACAAGTGACTAGATTCCCTTCAGAAAGCTGGCTGCCAAGGAGTTTTGGTGATCGCTTTAGTTTTTAAATCCAAAACACCTATCAAGAGTAGAAAGAGCCTGGGATGTATCCCTTTAGGCTGGCATGGAGGGGAGGAAGGGACCCAACTCTGGACTTTTTTATCTCCTTACATTCTTTTCCTCCACGATAGGGAGAGTGAATGATGTGGCCAACACGGCCGGTGTCAGGGGCTGCCGAGAGTGAGGAGCAGGGCCTGGGGCTTGGTTTTTCTAGTCACCCCGAGAAAGGCAAATAAATGCAACATCTTCCTCTGATACAAGTTCTACCACTATATATGCAAAGTGTCTGCCCCATCATAAGCTTATTTGATCCTGATGGTGAGGGAGGCAGAATATTTTACAAAAACTGAAGATTAGAGGGTTTACATGATTTACCCAGGGTTGCTCAGGAAAGAAACAGTATTGGCTTCTGATGCCACCTCTGACACTGTTGGCTGCCTTTCTGAGGAAGTGAAGAGGTGAGAGAGGGAGGTTAGCTCGGCTGGAGCAGAAGCAGTGTATGTGTGTGAGAATACATGCTGTGTGTATGTTGTTTCATGTGTGTGCCTTTCTAGTTATTGCAGTAACTCATGCTGGAGTCACCAGGACTTCTGATGGATCTAGTAACTTAAAGGATATCCTCCCAAATACTAGCAAGGTGGTTGAAAGCACTGACCAGAATATGAATTTAAATTCTGCCTCCAATCCTTACTAGCTGAGTGATGTTGAGTAAGTCACTTAACCTCTCTGAGTTTCCTCATTGTTGAAATGGTACTATCCTCTTAAAGTTTAGTGAGGATTAAATTAGTTAGTATATGTAAGTGTTCAATAAGTGTTAGCTATTAGTAGTTGTAGTAGTAATAGTAGTAGTAGCATCCCATGCAAGGTTAACATTCTTAGTAATCAAACTGGTATTATTTTTGAAAATTTCTTTTATATCTACTCTACAGAGTTGCTATGAAAGCTACAAAAAAAAAAAAAAATAGCAAGACAGTGACTGGTCTCTATTTGCAAAGAGAAATTCATACATATAAAATGCTAAGCTATGGAAAAGCCCCAGCTGATCAGTAGTAGGCTATTTAATGAACTATGTGTATGTTTTTAATACAATATTCATTCTAAAAACTCTCCTGGGAATCTTCTACCAAGATGGCAGAGATCACAGATGCTAAGATCATAAAATCCAGGCTGAAATTCAGCCACCCTGAAAGTGGCTCAGTGGCCGATCCTGAGCTGTAGCTTTTCACAGTGAGGCAGGTAAAGACACAGTTTGCTTTGCTGTACAGATTGCACACTAGGAAATAATGTAAAATAATATCCTGAAAAACTTGTAGTTATAGCACCCCCCCCCAGTTAATCTGGGGAAAAATTAGAATTCTCTATCTCTGCAGTCCTGCCTGTGATGAAATGGAAAACTTGCAATAGGAGCTATATGTCAGAATTGTGCGAAGTCTCGCTATACGATCTTAAAGACTAGATTTGTTAAAATTACAGAGAGCTTCAGCTGTTTGCTATCATTTTAGAAATTTTTCAAGAGGCACCATCTGTGTGGCTGAATAATCAATTAAAGTCCATTATTCAATGTTGGGCATACCCTTTTTTTTTCTAGATGGATTTAAAAATCATTTCCAGGGATCATGATAGATCTTTTCTGTCCTAAACTCAGAAGGATTAACAACAACCTGTTTCTAAGTTATACTTTCTAACACTGTCATGGATCCTAACACCCATAACCACTTTTGCTATCAGCACCTCAAAATTCCCAAGGGGGATCATGATACATGCTAATTCATGGTTCAGGTGGGGTTCTCTACCCCCCCACCTAGAGATGAGCATGCCTCCAGGTTAGATCAACCAGAGCCCATTCCCTAAGCCACAGGGACTGACTCAATAGTGGGCAAGTGTCCCAAGCCAGGCCAACAAGAAACAACTGGGTGCTTGATCTGAAAGTATTAGGACAAGCATACTCTTTTTCCACTGGAGTAGGTAAAGTGGTAGACTGTAACCCTGTAAACCTAGAGTTGCTGGTTTCTTGTCCGTCTACCTGAGAACAAGGTAAACTGAGAGGAAAGGAGACCTGGAAGAGAGAGAGATTCCTGAGGACATTGTGGGAGCATTTGGATCCAGCTGTGCTAGAGGAGACTGCATACCACTTCTAGAAACCCACTGAATTTCCATGGCTAACCCTCCTGCGTGTGTGGAACTTCTCAGCTATTAGATTCACCACATTAATTTTCTTAACAGCTTTACTGAAATATAATTCACATATATGCAGTTCATCCATTTAAAGTGTACAATTCAATGGTTTTTAGTGTGTTCATGGAGTTTTGCAACAGTCACCATCATATAATTTTAGAACATTTTTATCACCCCAAAAAGAAACTATACCTGTTTAATATTATAAAATGTCCCTTTTAATGTCTAGTGATATCATTTATTTTAATGTCTATTTTGTCTGATATTACTATAGCCACTCCACCTCTTTTATGGTTGCTGTTTGCTTGTTATATCTATTTCCATCCTTTTACTTTCAACCTGTTTGTATGTTTGAACCTAATATGTGTTTCCTGTGGGCAGCACATAGTTCAGTCTTGCTTTCTTATCCAGCCTTACAATCTCTGCCTTTTGATTGGATTGTATAATCCATTCACATTTAGTGTTTCTATTGGCATGGTTTGATTTATGCCAGCCATTTTGCATTTTTTTTTTTCTATATGTCTCATATACTTTTTCTCTCTGTTTCTCCTTTTCTGCCTTCTTTTTTTTTTTCTGGAGGCAGAGTCTCGCTCTGTTGTCCAGACTAGAGTGCCGTGGTGTCAGCCTAGCTCACAGCAACCTCAAACTCCTGAGCTCAAGCGATCCTCCTGCCTCAGCCTCCCAAGTAGCTGGGACTACAGGCACGTGCCACCATGCCCGGCTAATTTTTTCTATATATATTTTTTAGTTGTCCAGATAATTTCTGTCTATTTTTTTTAGGAGAAACAGGGTCTCGCTCTTGCTCAGGCTGGTCTCGAACTCCTGACCTTGAGCAATCCTCCCGCCTCGGCCTCCCAGAGTGCTAGGATTACAGGCGTGAACCACTGTGCCCAGCCTTTCTGCCTTCTTTTGATTAAGTGAATATTTTCTAGCAGAACTTTTTAAGGCCTGTAATGATTTTTTTAACCATATTTTTTGAATTATGTTCTTAGTGGTTGCTTTAGAACTTAACAAATATATCTTATCTTTATTATTTTATAATTTTTAGTAATTAAATGGTATTTATGTGTGAAAAGTGTCTCTCACACTTCCCACCTTGCCATTCCACAGTCAGTCCCCACCATATCACTTTTCAATCCATTTCAGGCAGCAACATCCAATCTTTGAACATCTTGGGAACAGTTTTAATGCCCGTATAGAGAAAATACAGAGAAAAGGTAAGTCATTTACTGTTCCACACAGCAGAGTTGCTCTTTATCTTGCGCCAACCACTTCAAACAAAAAATTTAGAACCACGGCCAAAATGACATGGTGATGGATTGATGTGATGACTCCTTTATGATCACAGCTCTTCAATGTTACCTGTTTTTCTATTCAAAGTCACACAAATTAAGTCTGCTTTGATATTTGAAATTCACTTTAAAGAGCATTTTGTGCCTACTCCTAGCTCTGTGAGTGTTGAGAGGGCCTTGGTCCAATTGCATTAGAGTTCAGGTCTATGACAAAATTCACATGCAGGAGCAATTAGTCAATAATTAAGGAAAAAAGCAGGAATCACTGTGTGGAAATGCAGTAGAAGTTCAGATCAGGGAGATGTTAGTGTAGGAGATGTTAGCTGGTTAAGGCTCCTGAGGGACTCAAGCAAGACCTTGAAGGATGAAGAGGATTCTATCAGCAATGAGGGGGGAAAAGTATCAGCACCCAAAGGACCCCAGATTTCTTTCTTCTTGCCTGGAGAAAGTTAGTTTTCAATTACTATCCATTGTTGACTTGACTGAAGAGAAAGGTACAACTTTCTGGTCTCTTCTGATAGCTCTTCCTTCAAAGGCAGTGACTTATTCAAAGTATAATCTGTAGACCAACAAAACAACGTCAGCATTACTTTGTTGTTAGAAATGCAATTCTTGTTAAACATGCAAGTTCTCAGACCTTACTCCAGACTTATTAAATCAGAACTTTTAGGAGTGGGCCTCAAAATATGTATTTTATCAAGTTCACCAGGTAGTTCCTACGCATGCTAAAGATCAACAACTCTGTTCTCAAGTATTTTACCTGGCCACCCTCTGTACCTGGGGCATATTTGGAATGAAATAGCCAGGACCTGCGAATGGGCCAAGGCTGGACAGGTACTGATATCCAATTAGCAGATGAAGTAAATGGAAAACTGCATGACTGCACCAAGGCAGCAGAGTAGTTACATAAATAAATAGAAGGATGCCTGGCTCTCGTCTCCCACAGCTGGCTCGCATTTTTCAACCCCAGGCACTGGGCAGCAGAGGCAGTGGGGTGGTGCTGGCTCCCTGGCATGAGGCAGTCTGGCTATCTGGGGAGAAGGAGCAGCCTGTCTAAAGTGCCCTCATGAAAATAACTTGCTATCAGCAAGGTTGTTACTCAGTTCTCATTCCCCTGACAGGAAAGCAGAACCATAACCAAGACTCCCAGTCATCCTGTCAACCCCATTTCATACTTCCCCCCTACTCTTTTCATTAACATTAGTTTGGGAAAATTTTTCCTGATTCATTGACCCTCCAAGCCCACAAATCATTGAGTCTTTCTTTGCTCCCACTCCAGAGAGCTTGATGAGAACCACTTGCATACACTCAAACTAATATTGGTTTCTCGACAGCCTCTTTTAGCACAATAATGCTAAGAGGGGTTTGGAGGGGAGGGTCTCCAGGGGAGGTCAGGGTCCCTTTGAGAAGGCCTGTCCAGATGGATGGGCTGGGCGTTTCAAAGCCCAGCAGTTTGGCTTCCAGTGGTGGTTGGATTCAGCTGCCAAGAACCCAAATTAGGGAAGGTTTTGTTGACAGCTCATAAGAGGACACTCGGAAAGACTGATTGAAGGTTACTGCCAACCCTAGACAATGAATAGGCATGTATACAACCCAGAGAAAAAGCATGTGCAAATATATACGTGTAAATGTGTATATATGTTGCTGTGTGTTACCAAAATAAACGTGTTTCTCACAGTCTTTGCCATCGACGAAATGATCAAAACCAGCTGCTCCGTGGGTCTTCAATGAAAGGAATGGAGGGTGGAGCTGGCAGTTAAGGGGGATCTGCAGACACACTTCAGCATCAGGCTGACTTATCACTTCTCTGCAAATAGTTAACATGCCTGGCTCAAGCCACCCGTCATGTGGATGCGATGTGCCTCTGAGCATTCTGTAGATGACAGGTATTTACTTCACCCCCAAATCTGAGAGGCAAAGGGTCACATCACAGGGGAAGCCAGTTTGCGTCTGAGCCAGTTCATTTGCATTTCTCATTAATCCAGGCTAGACCCTTTTCCAAGTCTCCACCATAATCTATTCAAAACAGTTCGAACATTTGACTTTGTTTTGGTTGAGTTTACTCTAATGTGGTTTCTGCATAGCTCTCTCTTTTATGGTAATCAAATGTTCTGCCAACATTTCTCCTGCTATGTGTACCAGCTAAGGAAACCAGATGCTTTGGGTTGGTCTTTTCAATGTATCTGAGTGTTGTTTTTGTTTAGTATTTCAGAAGTTTGGCTCAAGAGCATTGTTTAATAAGTCTGACCCCTGAGTACCCCATTTCCCAACCTACTAATAGTTTTGGCTACTGCTTCCATCTTGATTTGAAATTGCTCCCCATCACAGTGCAGATTATCCTGTGGAAAGACAAGCTCGTTTAATTCATCTTGTTTGATTTGCTTAATTTTCCTGTTGACCATTTATTCCATTCTGAAGGTTAAAGAGGGTGGGTAGAAGAGCTGAATAGCTGACCCAGAACCTTGCCCGCTATTATCTCTCAACCAATCACAGACCTGGGTGGGATTGTTCTTTGATGTGTGGGTTTTTTTTTTTTTTCCTCCTCACACCATCAGTGTGGGAAGGAAGCAGGCCAGCTCTCGTGGGAGTGTTGGCTTATAATGCAGACTGAAAGTGTTTCAGAAAAGTAACTTGGCATTGAATCAAACTAATAAGTGAAATGGTAGCTGTCTGTATGGATTGAAAAAAGACTTTCTAGGGCCTCAAGAGTTTGTGGGAAAGAGAAGAGGAGAGGGCTAAGGTGAACTCTGCCAGAGGGAGCTTCGTAAAACATGGGGCTTGATGTAAACACACTAGGAAGTATGCCTCCCAAATGGGGAGATACAGAAAGAAACAACCGGAGAACTTTAGCCCTCCCTAACCCTGGTTTTCCCCACTTAGTTGGTTATTATGATTCTCTGCTTGGCTTCATCCTGCTTGGCTTCATAGAGAATATAGGAGTGGAAATTAGAATTCAATGACCTGATTCAACAGTCAAATAAAACCAAAGGGGATCAAGTGCTCCCCCAAGACTAGGATGGGATATCTGAAAGAATAGAGGTAGAAGCAGCATTTGAGATAACACATGGCAGTTAATAATGACTGAGCCATGGAAAACAGAGAGGGAAATGGGCTAGATTTATGCTCAACAAAATGAGTAGGATGGGGGTTCTCCCTCCAAGGACCTTTAGCATTGGCCCTGAGACCTGGAATTTGAGGCTCTAAAAGACACAGGAAAGTCTGAGGAAAGCATAAAAGGGAACCAAAGTTCCAAAGAAATAATAGAGGGCAACTGTTAATGGGTTAAAGTTAGTTTAAGGCTATGAGTCTAAAATCCAAAGAAGAAACACCAGACATTGGTTTTTTAAGAACAATAGCTACAACCACACACATACAAACTCAAAAGAAATCTCCAGGGAAGAATGTTCAGACCAGAGTCTTGGCATTTATTCCAGATGTTCAAAGGATTGCACTTTCCCACTATAACTGTGTGCCTTTGTGAAGTTTACTAACAAGGGGTGGTCCATTTGAAATGGGCCTCATACACTACAATAAAGAGTAAATACTCATTAAACTCCAACTATTGGCCAAAGCAACGTGGGGAAGCCTGGAAAAGAGAAGAGTGGTGGAGACAAAGTCCTTGTCCTGTAGAAATGGGCTAAGGAAGAGATAAGAGGGACAGGGGCATTTTTAACAGCAAGCAAGGGTTCAGAATAAAAATGAGCAAATTCATGAAACATGGTTCCATTTTTTAGTGGACATCTGGTTCCATTTTTTAGTTCAGGTATAAGGCAGTATATCTCAACTACAGGCTTTAGTTCTAGAAATTATTGACCAGATTTGGATCTTGTTATAATTTTCAAACATATCTTTGAAAATCTAGGCACATTTTATTTCACTCATGGGCTCTAATGAATTTAACAAAGAGAAAACTATCTTGGCTTGAGATGATTAATTTTGATAGTAGCCATATCAACAAGACCCAGATTAATGAGTTTTCCGACAATTACTTATGTTTATTATAGTCAAGAGATGGGTATACAGCATGACTGAATGGATTGGAGACATTAACATGTCATTTCCAGGGTTTTTCAGGAGTTGGCTCAATTAGAAGATGTAGATGAACTGGATTTCAACTATTGTGTCATTTAATTTTGTTGATCTTTTTCTTTTCCATTTTTTGTAGCATTGTGCTATTGATTCTCCACTACTGTTAATTTTTAAGACAAGTACACCAAACTGTACATATGTGCCAATGTTTGTGGGAGGGCATGACCAGGAGCAGAGATTTTAATAAGAGGTGGAGAGCATCAAAGTGATGCTCCCAGCAGGGGAATGTAGATGACGTGTACGGAGCAATGGATCCCTGGAAATGTAAACATTTGTAAGGAAATGATTTCAAGAGCCTAGCCGGGATGTGATATTATCAGCCAATGCTGATTTTTTTTTTTTTTTTT
>NW_012153063.1:683418-689948 GCF_000956105.1 Propithecus coquereli | reverse complement strand
AGGCTGGTTTCGAACTCCTGAGCTCAAACAATCCGCCCGCCTCGGCCTCCCAGAGAGCTAGGATTACAGGCATGAGCCACCGCGCCTGGCCAATGCTGATATTTTGAAGTAAGCTGAATTATGGTTTTAAAGTTTTGATATTAGGAAGCGGAGGGTCTTGGAATGCAGAAAGCACTGCCAACAAGTTCAGAGAAGGAGGTTAGCTTTTTCTTTGCTTGGCTGTATGCGATGGCAGGACATTTATGCAGAGGTGTTATAGAATAATCAGAAAAATTATTCCAATTATTACCTTTCCCGAATCCACATTTCTTAAAATATGATTTTATGTCTCCTTCCATCAAGAGGAGAGACTTTTTCCCCACCCCTTGAATCTGGTCTTGTCATGTGCCTTGCGTTGGTCCATTAGAATTGTGTGGTGGAAGTCACAGTGTTCCAGTTCGGGCCTTGCGTGCTGTGCTTGTTCTCTTGTAACCCTGTCATCACCGTGTGAGCAAACCCAGGCTGGCCTGCTGGAGGGCAAGAGACCACGTGAGCAAGGCCAGGTCATCCCAGTTGTCCCTGCTGACGCCATCTGACATCACCCAGTTCTTATCTACCCGTTAGATGACACAGAGACATGAACACAACCAGCTGAGATCAGTCATGTCAGGCCCAGATCACAAAGCCGTCCAGAGTACTCATATACTCACAAACAATAAAAATCAGTTACTATTTTATACCACTAAGCTTTAAGGTGGTTTGTTATGCATTACTATTGTGACAATGCATAATCAATACAGGTCTTTTGGATAGAATTCATGTTGCGGACCTAGAAAGATAAGGAAAAGAAGCTGCAGATTGTACATAAAATTAACAGGGAAACACATGATTACAAACTACTTATTGGAAATGCTGTTTGGGGAAGAATTAGAAGGGTGGTCATTGGGCAGGAAGAGAAATGAGACTCTGCCAAGGTGTTACTGGAAATGTTGGAAGTGATCTACTACATGGAAACATCTCTGAAGTCTAGACAGAAACTATCACAACACTAGAAAAAGTGGGAGAAAGAACACACCTCTGTAGAAAGATTTGTACATAGGTGGACGATTGAGTTTGACACAAACAAAACCATATAGGGTGATGGACAGAAACCAGATCATAGGGTGTTAAGTAGGGAGGAAGAAGAGACAAGTCCAAGGTCACAGGATTCTTATGCATTCTGGAGGAAAGGTGTGGCAGGGGCTCTAATGGATGGCAGAATGGAGGCCTCTCCAGTAGAGGAACAGACGTGTCCTTAAATACAGAGCAGTCACACCAGACAGAAGTGAGTAATGACTCGCGGGAGGGGGCAACGATACCAGGGCTCTGAACGGCTGCTCTAGGACGATAAGATCATGAAGCTGGCATTTGACTTGGGGCCCTATAGCATTTGCAGGTATTCATTAATTCTGTGACATTCCTCTATAAGAATCAGTTACACATTCTAGGTTGGGAACAGTCCAAGAGCCAAAAATAACATGGCTATCATATTATTTTACTCACGTTACAGATGAGTAACTTTAGATATCAAGTAGTTAAATAACTTGCTCAAAGTCAAACAGGAAGCCTGTTACTGAGTTGCTGAAAGACCCCAGTTCTGCAAATAAACTTCTTGTCCACTAGCTTTTCACCAAATGAATTAGAAGTCAGGTTAAGTTCACTTATTTATGGATCCATTGACTTAAGCAAAAAAAAAAAAAAAAAAAAATCTGTGCGCATGTCCACACAGCCCTTCTGCAGTGCAGCTGATAGTCTCGTATAAAAAAAAAAAAAAAAAGTTATTTCTTATGGGAGGTCCTAAATATCAGAATCTCCTTGTATCTGAGGTAGTGTTTACTTTTCCATTTTTTAATTTAATTTTATTTTTTTACTCTTGACACACCTTTTGCTTTTTACACAGACATTTTTGGCTTTTCTCTTTGTTTTAAGATAGTATGTGCTAGGTCTGAGTCATGACATGTTTTTTTCTGATCCACGTTGATTTTTTTATAGGCCACAGAAAACACTTTAAGGCATGCATTAGGCTCCAGAGTCTAAGATTCTTAACTTTTCAGGGAAATTCTTTTGATGGGCTGATGAGTCGAGGATACGAAAGGTGGTCACCATCTTTGGGAAACACACTTAGGTGAATTCACTTGTGAAGGTTATAATGATGCTTACCACTTTGAAGCTTAAATTTCTCCTGCAAGATCACCTCTCAGTGTTGCTAATTCCCTCTCCTTGGTTGGTCCAAGGAAAGTTGTCAACCACCTCAGAGCTCTCAGACTTCCAGGTTCTCTGTAGAACGAGAGTTTGAAACTTTAAAAGTAGAAGCTGCTAATCAACCAGTCTGACACATGTAAAGGTAGCATTTTCTTTTCTATTTTTACTATAGATTAAGAAAGCTAATGAATATTAATGGCCATATGTACTCACCTACGGAACGACATCGCACATGAGATGCACTCCAGTTTCCCAGGCAAACGGGAACGCGCGAAGCTGGGGAGAGTCAGATGGCAGAAAAGAGAGAAGGAGGCAGCTGGGAAAATGAAGTGGTAGAAAGTCGATAAGAAGAGACAAGCAACTAGGAAAAAAAGGGGAAATGCAGAACGTAGAAAGCAAGTGGGGTGGAGAAGAATGTAAGACGTGTGGAGAAGGGAAGCTGATTTTCATATTTCAAAAAACCGAAAAGGTTGCATTTTGGGAGTGTGTGTGTGTATATATATTTCCTTATCATTGCATCAACAGTTAGACTTCATCTCAAGGGTTTGAAATATACTGTGATGACATTAATTCAATGAATTGTCTCCTGCAACTGTGAAATATGTCTACCAACTTCTTTTCCACTGGGGTAAACCGAGACAGAGGGAACAGTGCCTTACCCTGGGACGTGGGCAGAGCTGGCCTGGGCCTGGCAGTCAAAGTGGGGCCGAGCCTGCTTTCCCCATCAGGGGAGGCCACTTCAGCTTGGTATTTTAATGCTAATCCATGGTATGTTATTTCCACTTGCAATTGTCTCATTTATTTTAATGAGTGCTTTAAAGTATTTTCCTTGGGCCCCAGAGAGCATCATTGGAAGAAACCAAAAACCAAAACCCAAAAACATATAGAACGAGTGAAGGAAAAGAAAAAAACACTCCCCCTGGGCATTCTTGCCTCCTGGCTTGAGGTCTAACCTTGGGTGCTGCTGCCTTTCTCTGGCCCAGCGCTCCCTCTGATCCCTCCACACCTTCCCTCGCCCTGGGCTGCTCGCCTTTCCACGCGGATGCCGGCGGCTTACACGGTTACCCTGCCTTCCATCTCGTGTGTACAGCAAGGAGCAAGCGCGACTCTTCCGCTTCCTTTCTTTGGGGATCAAAGTTCCCCCCACAGCCCGAGGCGCGCTGCGGAGTCTTTGCTGAGGGCCTCTGTGGCCCGAGCGAGTGTGCCTCTCTCCCGCCCCCGCGATCTGCGGCCCTTTTCATGCTTTATTTGCAGTCCGCAGTCCGCTGCTATCCCACCATGCCTCTGTGGCCTTGCCTCTCTTTTAAGTCCTCGCTGGAATCTTTTCATCACGTCGCCCGCAGCCTGAGAGGACGCCTGTTTTTTTCCCCTCCTCGCTTAGATTTATGGCCCTTGTCAGGCCTTCCTGCCGTGGCCTCTGACGGCCCCTGCCTCGCCTAACATCAGATTCATTGCTGTTCCTGAGGTCCTTTAAGATTTTAATGCTAAGTCTATAAATTTGCTTTCCTCTGTGCTTTAACCTTTCTCCAGACCTTCCCATTGTCTGATGGGATGTCCCTGGGCGTAGATTTGCAGCTCTGTGCCTGCACTTCAGGGCGAGTTGGAGGAGGAGGGGGTCGGTTTGAAGGGATGGAGGAGGACATCGGGAAACCAGCGGATGAATTTAGATTTCCATCAGCTCAACGATTCTTCAGAGTTTGATAGGGATTGACATTTTTCCTTCAAAGCTGTGATTTGCTGAGGACTGGTGGTGGCTTTTCATTAAAATAGCATCTGAGAGTTAAAAAAAAAAAAAAAGGTGGGGCTGGGGAGAGTTGCTGAGCAGATATTCAAGCTCCCTTAATACATGCATCTGAGCTTACATTTTTCCTTTCTGAAGTGTCAGCTGGGGATTCTCTTCCCTTTCCAACACACATGGGCACTGCTTAAATCACTCTGATTTCTCTCCCAGGCAGACTTCTGCCGAAGAAACTTTTCACACCTTAAGATAATAAAGCCCCCAGTCGAGAGGGTGGAAATGGCAACTGGCTTGAAATTTCAGGGGAGAAGAGGAGGTCATTGCAGAGAAATAAAGAGCTTGCCAGCTCAGGGAAGCACAAGGAGTGCTTTGGAAGTGTGATTTTTTAACTCATTTCATCTACCGTTGGCCTTGGAGGTGCTAACAGCGTTGCTGGCCTGGCTTTTCCTTTACCCTGGTGCAGGGCAGCTGTAACGAGGAGGAAGGTCGGCGAAAGGAGTGCCAGAGACAAGGAAGAAGGACTTTTGTGTCCAAATCACTTCGATTCCATTGCTTCTTCAATCTGAAATTTATTCAGGGTGACCGTAAAACTTGAAGGAGCAGGCGTTAATGGATCACTGAAATATGTAATATGCACGGCAGTCTTGCTGCCCCATGCCGGACTTGAGTGAGGCCAAGGCTCTTGCCATTTGATGGCATTCGTCTCTAAGAACTCACTCCATTTCCTTGTTTGGATTTCAGGAAGCGGAATCCTGTGGGTCATTCATGCCTCACATGCTTTTTCTTCAAGTTCTGGCTGCGCTTCCGTTGCTTTGAGCTGAGTTTTGTTGATACTGCTGTTGTCCCTACATCTCTAACTGTTGCTACCTCCAATGTCCTTAAGCTGACTGCCAGGGCTAGCCTCTGCTCCTCCAGCCTTGAAGAACCCCCACAAACAAGTGATTATTACTTTTTAAAAGCCAACTTTGGATCGTTGGATATTCAAATAAAGGTAACTTAATACAGAATGTAGCAGAGACTGGCTAAGCATTCACTTCACCAGTTCGCGTTCGCTCTTGCATTTACCAGTCTCCTTTGCAGCTGTAAAATTCGCAGCCATATGACTGAATTCTGGCTAACGGAAGGTAGGTAGAAGTGATGCCTGCCACTTTCTGGACCAGCCCATAAATTCCTACACAATGTCCTCTTGCTTTCCTTGACTGATGGTTTTAAAATCTGCCACGGTGTATGGAGTGGAGACCTAAAGTGCCCGAAGATGTCCTATCTGACACCAAGGACCTCCTAATTGCCTCAGAACCCATGCATTTCATTGGCTAAGCATTAGAAAAGCCCAGTGAACTTTATAAACACTCAGTTTGATCTGTATTTCCTACAGTATAATGAATTACCTTGAGGTCATATTCCTTAGAAGAAGGGCCTTTGCTCTAAAAAATTACAAAAGCTGGGGGACAAGATATAGAAGAATCCTTGCCATCTGGGAGAGTGGTGAGGAATGATGAGGTCCCCCTGGGCAGGGAGAGCTGTGGAAGATTGCGTAAGTTCCCAGTTCTTCCCCTCCTTTTACCTTTGTCCTTTGCCATCCACCTCTGCAGCGCCTTTCCCCAGGAGTGGGCTGCGCTTCCTGCCCTTTGTCCTTGAGCTCAGCTGCCTGATGTGCTTTGGCCAATGGGATGTCAGCAACCACTATGCAGGCCAAGGCTTTACGTACATATGCACTGGGCTAGCCCTCCTGTGCTTCTGCTGTCACCGTGAGAAGAGCACACCCTATCTGGTCTATTGGTCTGAGGAGGGCAAGAGACATGGGAGAGAGAGCTGGATCCAATTTGCAGCCTGGAGCCAAGCCCGGCCTCGCCCAGACTAGATCACCTTACCCCAGTCAACCCACAAATATGTGACTGAGGATACTTTTTTAAAAGAGCCACTGGATTTTTTTTAAGTTGAGGTATAATTCACATAAAATTCAGCATTATAGTCATTTAAAAGTGTATAAATCAGTGGCATTTAGTACATTCAGAATGTTGTGCAACCATCACCACTGTCTAGTTCCAGAACATTTTCATCACCCCCAAAGGATACCCCATACTCACTGAGCAGTCACTCCCTGTTCCTCCCCTCGCCCCTGGCATCCATTAGTGTGCTTTCTGTCTCCATGGACTTGTTTATTCTGGATATTGCATAGAAATGGAGTCATACTGTATGTGTCCTTTTATGTCATTTAGCATAATGGTTTTGAGGTTCATCTGTGTTGTGGTGTGTGGAAGTCATTGCTTTTTATGCCTAAATAATATTCCATTATATGGATTTACCACATTTTGTTATCCAATTGATGAACATTTGGGTTGTTTCTATGTTTTGGCTATTGTAAATAGTGCTATTATGAATATTTCTGCACAGGTTTTGTTTGAACACCTGTTTTCAATTATTTTGGGTGCATACCTTGACGTGGAATTGCTGTGTCCTATGGTAATTCTATATATTTAATTTTTGAGGAGCTTCCAAATTGTTTCCCACAGTGACTGCACCCTTTTACATTCCTACCAGCAGTGCAGGAGGGTTCCAAGTTCTTCACACC
>NW_012153063.1:680820-682008 GCF_000956105.1 Propithecus coquereli | reverse complement strand
TCCTGGAGACCCCTTACCTGGCGTAAAAAGTTAGGAAAGGTTTTTATCAGAAATGAAATTGTCACTGGTCCCTCCCCAGCTCATTGATTATGTATTCTGTTTAGAGAACTTTATGGAAGGAAGACAAATGTTTCATCCCTACTTTTTCCATTTCCTTTTAAAAAATTTTTAATTTATTCTTATACGTTCCCACTGTACAATACCATTCCCTTTTTTTTAATTGCCAAAGTTTAATACTGCTGCTCTGCTTTCCTATTCCAGCGCTGGCATCTGATAATGGCACAACTGATTTATGGTGGGAGAGCCTAGAGGTGAATTATTTATTCTCTCCACGTAAAGGATTAGCTATTTCTACTTTTAATGGATTTTTGTTGCAGTGTGTTTATGTATTTTTAGATGGATTGAGAAGTCCTCTGACCTCTAATATCATATCACATAAAGCTGTTTGCAAATCACATTAAATGTCTGAATTGAAACCGATGAATGCAAAGAAATGAAGAGTTATAATATTGAGTCTGTGACCCAAGAGATTTTTCTTAATTTATACTCTTGTGTCCCAGAAGGAATACATACATGTGGGAATAGGGTCATAGCCCAACAGACTGTATTAAGCCAACACAGGGCTCCAAGTCTCTAGGGACAGTTCCACACCCCAAAAGTGGCAGCAGCAGCCCATAGTGAGCAGTGGAGGAAGCCTGGAGGATGGGGACAGGACAGCTCAAGATGTCGAACTTCTAGACCATCAACGTCAACCATAGAGAACTGACAGGTGGATAAGCTCCTTAGATAGTCACAAGACCAGGTTTTCTTTTTCTTTTTAACTTGAAAGAAAGGTGAGTCAGTCTCTCTCCTCCTCTTTTCTCTCTCTCTCTTTCATCTATACTGAATACACAATGAAAAGTTGTATAGTAAACAGTTTTCCCTTTAATCCTTGCTTTCCACTCTCTACCTCATCTGCCTAATCCTCTATTCCTCCCCACAGAGATCACTCCTCTTGGTTTCCTCCACATCCTTCCAGAGTTTCTTAATGTAAGACAAATGAAAGTATGTGTTTTATCCCCTGCTTTTTTATATAAAGTTTAGGATGCTTTATACACTGCTTTTATGTTCCTTACTTTTTAAATTTAGCAATATATTTTGGAGATTTTCTTATATAAGTACATAGAGGTCTTCCTCATTCAAAATTTG
>NW_012153063.1:660798-680505 GCF_000956105.1 Propithecus coquereli | reverse complement strand
GAGAGAGAGAGAGAGAGAGAGAGAGAGAGAGAGAGAGAGAAAGAGAGAGAGGGGTTGAGATATGGTTTAAATTTCTTTGAAAGTTGTGATAGTATTTAAATAAGAGGGCTGCGGTAAGAGAGAGATGTGGGAGAGGGCCTTCTGGATTCCCAGAACGTGAACAAGAAGCAACAGTGACTCTAGATAATGCTAATAATACCAGTAGCTAATATTTACATAGCACTTTCTGTGTGCTTGGCACTAGCTGCTTTACTTTATTAACTCATTATGAGATTAGACATGGCTCATTTTCATTCGATTTTCTTCTGATTTTTTAAAAAGAAGTATTGAGTATTTCCCACGTGCCAGACACTCTGCTAGGTGTTGGTTGATGTAACTTTTGTTGACAGAAGTCCTGCCAAATGTCAACAGAAAGGGAATTTTTGGGGCAAGCTCTTACACCAACCAAGATTCTACAGAAAATACCAACAGCATTTTCACTGTAATCTTGTTTCAGGTGCTCTGTAATGTTTCCCGAAGGATGTTTGCCTTGGAAGCTGCAACACAAGGCAAGGTGTGTGGTTGACTCACCTGGTATATTTGGAAGTAGGGAAAAGACCCAATAGCTGTGTTACCACACACACGTGCTTATCGTGTGCTTTGCTTCATGTCTCTTGGTTTAATAATTATAGTTCAGGATTGGAGGAGGTGGGAAGGGGTGAAGAAGAACTTGATTTTGTGTGTGTGTGTGTGTGTGTGTGTGTGTGTGTGCACGCGCGCACGTGTTATACCACTAAGCTAGGAAATAAATCCCATTCAACTACGTATCAGTTTTAGTCAATAGCTGGCAGTTATGATTATTAGCACATGCAATGTATTAACACTACTGAAGAGGGATATTGAGAAGGCAAAAAAAAAAAATCTGAATGCATATAATGAAAAGTATCTCCCAGACCTTCAGGCAAATATGCTGGTGTTGAGTGGCAAAAATATCAGAGGCCAGAATTAATTAACATTGAGAGCTAGTGCCTCCCACTATTTCTGTTTTTTTTTTGTTACTTTTTTTCCTGTGCCCTAGGCTGTCTTCAAATTGCTCCAGAACCCTGTTGCCATTCACTTCCGTCACTGGCTTCTAAAAGCTGACCCCTTACCTAAGCCTACTCTCTTGGTTCCTAATCCCAAGCTATCTTATGATGCCGGGAGATGATTTCCCTTTTTTCAGCTGGTCACCTGTCCTTACATTCCACACCATGGGGCCAGAATACCAATGGTCACTCTTTTCTTCAGGATGGATTTGAGTAATGGAGGGGGTCTTGGAGTGGGCCATCTATGGTTAGAGTTTTAAACATTAGAAAATAATTTTGCAAAGCATTAGAAGCTAGGAAAGGTGTTTGGAGTAGAAGAGATGTCTTTTGAGGGGTAACAATGCCATTTGAAAATAGAAAAATAGGGGATTTTAGTAGGAAAAATAACGTAAGGTAATTGAAGACTGTTTCCAAGTCAGAAGCAGAGAATGAGATGCTGAATCTAGAAATCTGGGTTAAATACTGTTTCAGTCAAGGTGCATTCGGGTAAATGTAAACCACAGTAATTTCAAACAATGGGAGACTTAACAAAAGGATTTGGATACAGGTATCATATCTAAGAATAACTTACATGTGCTTAGAATCAACTGTCCTCTTCAAACAGGACATGTGCTCTCCTGTGTGCCACAAGCCCTACTTGGCTCACTAACTGAGTAGTAGACTGGCCAGGCCCCTGACTGGGTGGTCCCTCTTGTAGATGAGTTTGCAGTGGGAGAATCAAGACATGTTTATTGAATTAATGCATTTCACCTTGTTGTTTATAGGCAGACTAGATTTTTGGCAACCATCGATGAGCGGCTCCCTTAATTTTTTAGGAGGCCAATGCCTTATCCATTAGGCCACTGGGGCATCTCCTTAATTTTTAGACCTATAGTTTACACTTCTTAAGGACAAATCCAAAGCTGTCTCTCATTCTCAAACTATATTATTCCCTAAGAAATCCCCTTCACACAATGACTTCAATTATGCAAGGACTCTTTTATGTCTCTAGCCCCAGTCCTCTAGTCTGAGTTCCTGACCCTTAATATTCAAGGCAACTTATTTAACACATTTTGGGACTGAGCTTACAATGTCCCTACAAAACTTCTTTTTTTTTTCTTCCCAACAACCGTTCAGGGATGGACATCGCCATCTATCCAGTGGCTCAAGTCAGAAACCTGGAAGTCATCTGTGACCCCATTGCATTCCCCATATCCAATCCATTGCCAAGTCCTCTTGATTTTACCTCCTAAGTATCTTCTGGGTCTGTCTATTTTCCCCTGTATCTCCACCCTTAACTCCCTAGTCTAAGCTACCATCAACTCCCGTCTGAATTACTCAAACTACCTGCTACCTGGTCTGTCTGCACCTCTTTTGACTTCCTTCCAGTTTCTTTTCCAACTGACTCTAGCATGCCCTGTTCAAAGGCATATCTTATGTAACATATCATTCCCCCAGGGATACTTTCTCTACCCTTCACATCACTTACCAAGGTGAAAATCTTATAGTTCTGAATGTGATTCTCCAATTGCATCTGCCTTTTCCTGTAGACCGTAAGCTCTTAGGAGTGGTGACCGTATCTGTTTTTGCTGTTTTTTCTTACATCCCTAGCTCTCAGCATGATATTAATATATAGCACATAACAGGCACTCAGCAAATATTTCCCACAATACTGAGCATAGCATTTTGCACATAGTAGGTACTTAATAAACCCTATATATTTATAAACACTAAATATTGATTGAGTAAATTGACATTTGATATCAAAAATGGACTGATACTCAGTTTCCTATCTAAAAGTACCCAAAAAAGCCTATAAACCTCTGTTTTTCATGAGATATAAAGAAATGTATGTCAGGGTTTTTAGCTGCAAGTGACAGAAGCTGAGTCTGGCTAATTTTGCAGGGAAGGAGTTTGTTAAGAATATACAGGAGAGTTTATAAAATCATCGTGAGAGCTGAAGAGCCAGGCTAGAGGTTAAACTTTCAGAAACATGCCTATGACTGTGCTGTCAAACTGGTCTTATGAGGAAGCCACTTGTCGCTCCCACCAGTGCATCTGATTGGTAGAGCCCAGGTCACATGTCTGCCCTGCAGCTGCAAGGGACACTGGGAAAGTGAGCTCCTCTCCAAACATAAGAAGTATATCTAAAGATGTCATACGGCCACCAACATGACCAATGTCCTCCTCAAATGGACAGTCATAAAGTCTTCACTTGCTCCTAGCTCATAATTGTGCAAGTGGATGTTGGCATGCGCACAGTAAGGATAGTTATGTAGATAAATGGAAAGAGCTCGACCCTGAGTACTCTATAAACTCTTCTTACCTTTGCAACTGATTATGCATTTCACCATTAGATGCTTTAGTTTAACCATCTAGAAAATGGATATAATACCATCTTCCAAATGCTGAGAATCAGCAGTAATGGTAATGTATTTTGAGGTCTAAGGATGAAAAGCAGTCTAAAGATTCACTGTATCATTATTTAAAATAGATGATTTCTAATGAAAATGCTAAGTTCAAAGGGCTTGATGGCTTCTCAGGATTCAAAATGGGCAATGCTTGGTATATTAGCTTAATAAACCAGTCCTGAAGATGTTTGCCTGACTCTTCTTCCCACGCCTCTGTGGGCATTAGGAGGCAGAAATATGCAGGCATGGTAATGGCTGTAATCAGTCACAACGTGCGAGCTTATTATATTGGCTGCTTGCACAGTTGGAGCCTTCCAAAGCTAATCACAGGCCTCTTGCAAAGTTCATTGGGTTGGACTTTCTAATACATCCTCATCCCAGGTAGGTTGAGAGACAGAGAAACTGAAGATGAGGTCCCTGATAGCACCATTTACCCGTGTGATATTCAGTGTCAGAGAATCGCATGTGAAAAACACAGATCTCTTTTCTTTTAGTCGTGGGATTTGCAATCTTTCCAACAGGATAGTACTGGCAATTGATTTCCTGTTACAGCGCTCCTTTCTTTTCTTTGCTAGGTGTTTTTTTTTTTCCAAATGCAGTAGACTTAGCTCTCTTCTTCCCTGCTGCTGTCAGTCAGTTCGTTGTCATTGACTCTTCCACCAAGAACAGCTAGCCCCAGCCTCTTACTCCCTCTTAACCTCTTGCAGCCTACCTCTTCTTTCGTGCCTTGTTCTCCACCGCAGAAACACCTTCACAGATTCTCATCCTGTCATTAACCCTCCTTCCTTTGTCTCCCATTCATCGGTGGAGTCTCAGAACTCCTGCACACATAAGTGGACTTCTAAGGATTTCCAAGATAAGGTCACGATGTGTCTATGTGTCTCTTCTCTTTCTGGTCTGCAGCAAGCCCTGTCATTCTATCTTTTCCCTTTCCTCTCACCAGCTTGGATGGACACGCTGCTCTTCCTGTAACAGACCATGGTTCTGCCAGCAGATTGACTCTCATAACATGGCCCCTCCCATCAGGTGTTTTACGTGGCGTGTGCAGGTTCTCTTTGCCTTTCAATAAAATGGGTACTTGGAGGGACAAATTCATCAGGCCTCTGCATCAGGATATACTAGCTGAGCTGAACTCAGCCTAGGAATAATTTAGATGGATTTTACCAACTCTAGTACACCCAAGCTTATATGGTGGCAAGCTTATTCGAAGGAAATAAAGCAATGGGGGTTCCTTTTTTTGGAGCAGTCACTAGATGCAGGTGCTCAAAAAGGTTTTTCAGAGCTGAAGCCAGCCCCTGATCAGCCAGTGATTGACTATGACAAGAGAGGGAAAGGCACAAATGCCCCCACAGATGGCATACAAATTATAGTGGGGTGGCCATGAACTGAGAGAATGTTGGAGGGAGATTGAGTATTTATTAAAATAGCTTTTGTCAGCCAGATTTATTTTCATCTTTCTTCATAAGATGTGATAGTTTTGCATCGGCGCATCTAAATGAAATAATTTGCTAAAGGTCAAATGCAATTCCCTCCAGCCAGCTTTCATTTACCTTCTAATTAATAACTAAATGCTCACACATACATTAGCCCAAGGCTCATGCATAAAATAATAACTGCCATTTATTGAACACCTATTATGTCTCAGGCATTTTGCATACATTATCTCAAATTTTCACAATCCCAGAAGGCAAGAATACCCCTTTAATAGAGGAGGAAAATGATGCCTAGAAAGGCTAAGTAATTTGCCCTTGGTCATGCAAATTACTGTCTAAAGCCAAAAGCTCCAAGCTTTCTTATGCCATGCTGTAAGGTAGCTGCTTCCTGCAAGGATTTGATGCCTCGTGCCATCTGCTGTTATTGATGGAGAGATGAGAGGTTGGTATGGAAGTCTCTGATTTCCCAAGTCAAACATCTCCCCACCGTGGGAAGCTGCTTCGCCCAGAACACGTACTCCTTGATTGTTGTCATGGTGTGTGTTGGGGAGGGGAGGAAATACTGTCCAGTACAGTGTTTCTTTCATTCAATTAGGTTTTTCTTCCCCAGCCTCTCAAATGAGAGAGGGGTTACAACTGAATTGGAAGAACATACTTTTGAACTAGTGAGGCAGATTTGGATATGCCTCACCTGGAGAGGTGTGCAAATGGGGCAAAACAGATTTGCAGCCAAATGGTGACCTCTTAATTCAGACATTAACAAATTGGATTGAAGTTTATTATCAGGCCATTACTTCCAGAGAGACACAGGAAGAATTGAAAAGTAGGTAAAGTGTGTTTCTATAGCTTTCCACCCTCTTTCCTGTGTTCTGTTTCTACGTGTCCTGGACTCTGAAACTTTACAATAAATTAGCCATTATACAAATTCACTGCTTATTTTTCTTCCACTTTACTTTTGGTATTGAATTTGTAAATATCACTCAAACGTCTTTTCATTCTATTAGTGTTTTAAGTTTGAACAAGCGAAGCGAGCTTCAAAACATTTATAGAGTAGTTACTTGACGACATCACAGATCAATGACAAAATCACTACACTGATTTCTCCATTCTCCTTCCCATTGTGCCTGTAATTTTGGTAAATTTCCAGTAGGTGGCGATTCCTTGCTCCAGTTACATAGATCCAGGACGTTACCTGGGACATAAATCAGAAGAGTAGCTTCTCAAAAGTGAGATGTGAATAACTTGCATCAAATTATCTGGGCCCTATCACCTTTACCTTGTTAAAACATGGATTCCTGAACCCCAGCCTTATACCCACTGAATTAGACCATCTAAGTTCAGGAATCTCCATTTTATCTTTTTCTTTTTTTGAGACAGGGTCTCACTCTGTCGCCCTGGCTAGAGTGCAGTGGCATCATCATAATAGCTCACTGCAACCTCAAACTCCTGGGTTCAAGCGATTCTCCTGCCTCAGTCTCCTGAGTAGCTGGGACTATAGGCACGCACCACCATGCCTGGCTAATTTTTAAATTTTTTTTGTAGAGACGGGGGCCTCGCTATTGCCCAGGCTGGTCTCAAACTCCTGAGCTCAAGTGATCCTCTCTCCTGGGCCTCCCAGCGTGCTAGGATTACAGGTGTGAGCCACTGCCCCAGCCAAGAATCTCCAGTTTTAAAAAGCTTTCTTGGTAATTCTGATGCAGATAAAGTTTTGAGAGTTACTCAATTTAAGAAAAACAGAAATTCAAATAAAAAAATCTAAATAGAACTCATAAAATAGTAAGAACAGTATAGAAAGTATACTCAACTTAGAAGAACATACAAAGAAATAGTGTACAAAAATCTACATTCAGGTTAAGTTCCTTATCCCCAGACTGTGATCATTATTAATCATTGTTTAAGTGTAACTCTACTTTTCCTTTAAGTAAAAGTTCCAGATTTTCAATTCTTGTTAGAGTGTTGAAAATCCCCAATCCCTTGGTGTCTCCCCCGAAGCTACTGGCAGCCTTTCTTACCCTGAGGCTTTTACTGGAAACTTAACTTTGACCTTCTTGTAATGTCTTAGCACCTGGCCAAGGTCCAGCTGGTCTCTTTCCTAAGAAAGTATGGCTTTATCAATTTCATAAAAGTCCCCAGATCATTCTTTTGCTTTCTGTGTTTCATCACTTTGAAAGAGAAAAGGGAGGGGGGCAGACTACACGGCAATTTGCATAAAATTAAGATTTTTTTTTTCCCCAATAAGGAAAAGGTCCTTTTGGCAACCAAGCCACACTTTCCCTGCTACAACTGGCTCCTCCAGATGTGGCAGAGGAAGTATTTTCGCTTAGATGGATGATTATTCGCCAACTAAATTAGCAACTACACAAATCCCAGCTGCTTTTATTTTCTTCCACACTACTTTGGGTATTGAATTTGAAAAAAATCAGCCAAACTTCTTTTCTTTCTCTTAATATTTTAAATTTGAACAAGCCAAACAAGCTTTAAAGTATTCATCGAGTAGTTACTTGACAGCATCACACAAACACATTTAGGCACTTCAAGGGCAATATATTAAGCTGATCTGCAGAATACTCCTCTTTTATTGCATTCAAGTCATTTTGTTTTCACTTTCCAAGTCTTGATGAGGAAATTTGATATTGGTTCAGTTTTATCTTCAGCTCCTGCCTACTGGGAATAGAATTTCTGGCAATTATCACAAATGTCATTAGAATAAAAATCATTTGAATATTTCATTGGTAGACTGCAGGGAGGGGTTGAATTGTCACAATGAGATATTACTTGCCTGACATGGCCATTAAGGATTATGGGCGTATATCAATTGACTGATGAGTCATTCATTCATTCATTTGCTATTTCAACAAACATGTAATATATTAAGGGCTCATCTTGTGCCTTGTAGTGTTTTGGCTTCTGGGACAGAAAGATATGTCTGGAATAAGCTTTTCCATCAAAGTAGTCACCACAATTTAGTAGAAGATAAATGCAGACAAAATAGATGGTACAGTTATATGCATAGTTCTCTCAGATAGATGCTTGTTCCTGGTGGCCTAGACAATTCAGAAGGGGAAAAATTCCCAAGAGAATGTTGGAGTTTAGTCTACCTTCATACAATTTCTATGGTCAATTTGAATCACATCTTGGAGTCTTTTCCTTGGCCCTGGAATGTTACTATTTGCTTCTGGTTATGATCTTCTGTGACTCTGGGGTTTTTTTTTTTTTTTTTTACTTATTTGTACTCTTGGAAGTAATTCCCACCTGTTCTCTTAACTGCCTCAACTTCTTACATCACTTGGAGATCTCGTGGGTCAGTCTCGAGTTGTTCCTAAGAGCTGTCGAAGTGCTATCATTTTAGAAATGTCATTTCCAAGGAAAAGAGGGTGCAGGGCCATCCTGGACATTAACGTGGGGCTCAGGCGATGGTCACTCTAGTGCTCGATGGCACATGAGAACGCAGAGCCCTCGCCACCCAAAGGAAAACAGGCAGCCCTTCCCTCCAGATTAGCCCTGTCGTGTTCTGGGAAATAGAAGATTCTGCTGAATGGAACAGCTGAGAAGATGTATTATGTTTTAGTTTGCCATCATATAGATCATTTACATTCAAATGGTGGCTTCCTCCTTTGTGGTTAATGGTTAAGAGTGGGGCCTTTGGAGCTAGGATGTCTGTGTTCCAATCTGGCTCCATCCTTTACTTACTGGGTAATGTTGGGAAAGTTACTTTTCCTCTTCGGACTTGTTTCCTTCTCTGTAGAATGAGAAGAATAATAGAACCTGCCTTGCTGGGAATCACAAGGATTAAGTGAATAATTCATTTAACACATGGTAGGTACTGAATACATGCTGACTATTATTGGTTTGATTATTTGTAGTTAAGGAGCATCTCCTGGTCCACTTCCATTTCTCTGCGGGTCGCACCATTCTGGAGACACACGAGCGGGTCTTGTAAGTTAAACTTGAACCATCTTGTTATTTCTGATTATTGCTGTTATTACTGATGCATTCATCCAACCCATTGATTTAATGAGATTTGGAGCCTCTCTGCTCACAAGAGTAGCACTTATTAACCTGTAGGGCAGCTGTGAAAATAGGTACTGGCCCATGGGCTTTGGCCTAGCAAAGTTCAGCAGGGTGAGGGGAACCTCAGAGATCACAGAGTGAGAAAACATTTTCTCTTTTATTTGGCTTCTTGGAAATCTATGTCTAGTGGCAAGCGATTGGGTGAAAAGGAGGATAGTTGTTACTTTAGTCCTTGTCATCAGATGCTTCATTCTCATAGCTTCCTCCCATCACTGTAATCACTGGTAAATGTGGATGGGAGCCCATGCGTTGCTTAGGGTTGACGTGGGGTTTTCCGGAGCCCCGAGGACTTTTTCTTAATTATTTAATTTTTTGAATAGGCAATTCATTCACAAGATTCTAACATTAAAAAATATAAATAGGAGTATGGTGGAGATTCTCCTCCATCCTCCTTCCTCATAGCTCTTACCTTCTCTTCCTATAGGTAAGCCTGATTATGTATTTCTTCTTTAATATTTCAGGTTTACAGCAATGGAAGTATACTGGCAGGGCTGGCTTCGTGGGAGTGTGGAATGTGCAGTCACACAGGGCTCTGTGTCCAGGAGGGCCCTGCAGTTGGTTTAATGCTTTGCTGTCACTCTGTCACTGTCTTGAAATTCTTAATAATTTTGAACCCCACAATTTCATTTTGCATTGGACCCCACAAATTATATAGGCTATCTTGTATATTAGACATGGTTCTTCACCTTGGTTTTTGTTTTTATTTTTTGAGACAGGGTCTTGCTGTTGCCCAAGCTGGAGTGCAGTGGTGTCACCATAGCTCACTGCAACTTCAAACTCCTGAGCCCAAGCAATTTTCTTGCCTCAGCCTGCCTAGCTGGGACTACAGGTGCTCACCACCACGCATGGCTAATTTTTCTATTTTTCGTAGAGATGTTGTCTCGCTATTGCCCAGGCTGTTCTCGAACTCCTGCCCTCAAGCTATCCTCCCACCTTGGCCTCCCAAAGTGCTGGGATTACAGGTGTAAGCCACTGTGCCGCCCCCCTCCCCACCTTGCTTTTTGGTTTACCTCTATGTTTTAAAGATCTTTTCATATTTATACATACACTCTTCTCTTTTTTTAAAAGAGCTGTCAAGTATTCTATCTTTGAGAAGTAAAAAGCTATATACATGGCTACTATAGGAATTCCTTTAGGGATCCTTGTCCTGATTTTCCAGCTCTTTGATGCTTCCAACCTTGGAAGAGAGAAAAAAATTGAGAGAAGTACCAGGAAATCTTTCCTTTGGCTTAATCCCTCATTCCCTCTGCCTGGTTTTGGGAGCCTTCAGAAGCAACGTTTACTTCTTTATCAGCTAACTGGCCATGTCCCTGTTGCCCAGGGGCTCTTGTCCCCACACCCCCCACCCTACTCCACCTTTTAGCTGCCCTGTTATCAAAATATTTAGCAAGGAATCATCCGACTCCATTGGTCAGAGCAGACTACTTCTGTCTTTGTCTCATTCTGGAGAAAAATACTTCGGGCTGAATGAAACAGTGGTCACCAGAGACCCACTTGAAAAACTTCCCTTCCATTCTTTCTTCATTCCTGCTAATCATCATTTCTGGATCAATCTGTGGTCATGGTTCAACAATTGGATGCTTTTGAGAAGAAAGCCTAGGCCCTCTCTCCTACAAAATCTCCCCTCTGTTACGAAGGTACCTGAGTGGTGTTCTGAAACCCGTCACTCAGTGTGAAGCAGCCAGCAGCTCTGGCTCCGGTATGGCACTAGAGTCACACGGGACTGCTCACTCATTCAGGAAACAGTCCCAGGTTTAGGACGTATACTGTGCTGCTGCCGTTCTGAGCAGTGTCCCTTTGAAAAGAACAGAGCATAAGGTCCACATTCCCTGAGAGGCTAGTGCCGGGGACCTTGTACACGAGCACATACCCTGCTCGCCACCCCTTCTCTGGCTGTGGCTTGGGTTTGAGGACAAGGATGCAGGATCTTTGCACCAGACTTAATTGTATCAGTGTAAGTGGTGACCGTAATGGTAGCCCCCTTGCTGAGCCAAGAGAGATGCTGGCAGCCAAGGACATGTGGCTGCCTCAAGACCTGGCCCATCCAGCAGCTGGCTCACGCCCCCGGTGTGCATTCATGCAGCGCGCACACACACGCAGACGGTGGAGCGGAGTGAATGGAGAGAAGGTGCACTGTCTGGTTATGTTACTGCCTCTGTCCCTCACCAGGCAAGAGAAACCACAAACCACCCGGTGGCTCACTTCTTGTTTCAGCGAAGCCATGCCCTCAGCACCTGAAAGGAAGATTAACTAGAGGTTACAAATGCACTTTTGGAGTTCAGTTCATCTGCCAGGGAAAGCTTCCAGGTAGCCTGACACTCCACAGGGAGAAAACAGGCTACAATTCCAATTAAACACCATACTGAGTACTTCGGTCTCAGTATACTCTATTTGCTTAGTTTATTTGAATATCTGATAAGAGAAGTGCTGGGGTGACAAAAAATTAATTAAAATAAGAAAGAATGATCTTAGAAAGGGGAAAAAAACACTAAGAAGCTGTAGACGGCTTCTCCCCACACTTCCCAGCAATGAATTAATCACTAATCCGCTCATTATTTCCAATTTAGGCATCTGAGTCCCCTGGATAAAAAAATAAGGTTATTCTTTCCGAATGTCTAATTAAAACACGTTGAAAGACAATCCCTAAAATGGGTTTGGCCAGGGCTAATCATATGGTTGGGAGTTGCTGAAGTGCAGTCTTCGGGCTTTCTGGAATTGGAGGAATCTTCTCTCATCAAAATGCTGAGCCTTTGAGCCCTGTTCTCCTCACGGTTTACCACGTGCTGTTTCTCACTCAGGTGTCAATGGACAAGGACAAGACAAGAACAACAGCCATGATCTCTTCTGCCTCCTTGCGGTGGGTGGCTGGGAGGGAGGGTTTCCACGGCAGCCGTCCTGGGCTGCCGGTTGGAATCTCTGTATTTATATCAGCCTTATTGAGACATAATTCACATACTCTAAAGTTCACCCAGGATTATATTTTAATCCTGTGCAATGAACTCAGGAAACTGCTGTACCTCCCTTGGGCTATGAGCAGACTGATGAGTTCTAACAGCAGAGTCTGCCCGTCTGTGCGTCCAGGGCCGGGGCCAAACGCTTGTCCGCCCCAGAGCTGACGGGCCCGCGCGGCTGCCTCTCCCTCTGCGTCCCTGTTCCCTGCTCGCCCTTCCCCACTTGAGCAGCTGAGAATCTTTACCCGAAGTGATTAACGGCTGTGTTGTGTCGGGACGGCTCTGACACTGATTGAGTCCCTTATCTCCCTGCTGCGTCCTCCCTGATGACAGCTGCCCTCTCGGGTATCAATCAGGGCATCGGCTCTCTGTTCCTGGGTGAGCCAGGGACTGTCAGGGAGGCATTCTGGCTGTCATCTTCATCTGAACTGCCACCTGCCCTGCACAGCTTAAAGGGTCTTTTTAAGGCACACAGGGGAGAGGAGGAGCGTACAGTGCTCCCAACCGCGCCTGCTGTGGCTGGGGACGAGTCCGTGCGTTTTGGACAAATTTGGGGAATATGGCTTCTAAAGGGCAGCACAGGGGACATTTACTTGCATCAGCTGCTCAACCTCCAAATCCCTGGCAGGCGGTTGATGGGGGTGGCGACAGGCTTACCTGGCGATCCCCCCAACCACAGCCGCCACCCCCCTAAAATCAGCATGCTGTCCTCCTAGCAGGGGCTGCAGACACAAAGAGAACTCCGTGAGGAAGGCAAGTGAAGGACATGCAACAGGGGGAGACAGAAAGACGCCAGATGAACACAGGAATGGAGGGGGGACGTGTAGCCCCTGAAGACTCCACAGGAGATACAAACACGGGGGCCGGGAAGGATGAAATAGAACATCCGTCTAATCCTGGCTTTTGAATTGGCCCCAAATGCAGTGACATTTTCTTTTTTTGGTTGCTTTGAAAAAGGAGGAGAGGAGAAAGTGTAGACTGTGACATTAAAGATGGATGGCTTAGACAAATTGAACAGTTTGAAGGTTTCCCCAGTGCTGAGAAGGCTGAGGGCAGGTCTCCACAGTGCGCTTCTCGGAGAGCCAGGCTCTCTTTTTCCTAAGCCCAGAGAAAGCTGCATAACGAAATGGCAGCTTTAAGCCCCGGCCAGCTACAGGGAGGTTTAATATTTAACACGGTATTGGCTGGTGAGGGTGCGGGGGTTGGCTCACTCGCGTCAGGCTGACATTTGCAACAGGAACTACACCCGGCCTCTCAGTGGTGAGAGATTGGGCACAGGAGCCGGGCCAAGGTACTGGTTTTCTGGTCTCCTCAGGAGGGCGCCTGTGGAGAGCCCCTTCCAGGGCAGGCAGAGCCATCTGTCCTGGGCCTGGCTCTGTGTTTGACTTTAGAAGCAGATCCCTCTGGCCGGCCCCTCTGAGTGTGAATGGCATCTTGAAGGAGCAGAAATCCCATTAAGGAAGAACTATTGACCCATCTGTCTCGTGCTGTTGACTCTGCTAACCCTCCATTTGTGGCCTGTGATTCTTTAATGTGCGAAGTGGTAATTGGAGGAGAGAGATTAGAAAGAGGAATGAGACAAAGTGTGCAGGTCACACTGAAGAGCGAGGACTCGAAGGCCACTTGATCTGTAAAGTCGTCTCCACTACCACAAAAAGGAGACTCTGTCCCCAGCACCCCAGAACTTGTTGGTTCAGAGCTTCCCCAGTGGGTCTGATTCATCTTGGCCACTCCACAGTCTCCACAGTGGTCTTTGTGCCGGCACTGACTGGGTTCTGCGTCTGAGTCTGTGTACGGAAAGGTTCAGACCCAGGGGGACCACAGTGCCAACAGCAATGGGGTCGGGCATGTCTACAGGGAAACACACACCCCATGGTAGGAGCAAGTTCCATGAACAGCTAAAAAACGACTCACTCTGCTAATGCCATTCGTAGGTGCCGGGCTATAGTGGTCATCGCTGGTGTGGGCTGGCAGGAAGAATTTCATGTAGCGTGTGGGTCAAATCTGCTTCAGTTGGCTTTGGCTGCCACTGTGACCCCCTCTTTGATTAGTACAGCTGAATTAACTTCCCCCGCTTTGGGTTCTGCTCCCATGATGCAACATAAATTGAAATAGTGGGGTGGCAGGCGGTGGCAGTGGGGGCTGCGTTGCGGAGGGGACCGCAGGGACCTTCCATCTTGTTAATGTAACACTTCCTTATGTGATGGGAGCTGAGAGCAGCCTGTAATGAATTTCTCCTCTGTAATCATTCACCAGTGCATTGTGACCCGTGTGTTTTTGCTGTGCTACACATTTTCAGACTTTCCCAGTGACTTGTCAGCACCTAGTAAAAATGAATTGGATGCGACCCATCTCTTCACGCGGTGCCCTCCCCAGCTGCCTTTCGTTTCGCTATAGAGAAGGAGTAGGTGGGACCACCTGGAACGACAGCCGTAGACTGTGGGGCTGTGGGGTAGTGCCAGCCTATCTCACAGGCAGGTTAGCACAGGCATGCCAAGTTGGTGGCACTCTTGTTACAGTGAGCCGCGTTCTTTGGTCCAAATGGCTCCAAAGTGGCCTTTGCCTTTTGCACCTGTTGTTTCTTACTGCACAGTGAGCTGCGCAGGCGGTTTCTTTCTTTGAGGAGGCATGGGTGCAAATGGCGGGACAATTAGGCATCTGGGCACCCCATGGGTTCTTACCAACTCTGGTGTGAAGAGCCATTGATGGCGGGGGACAAGGCAATGTCTGAGTCACACACACGAGCGTCACCATCTGCAACTGTAATTCTAGCCACGTGGTCAACCATAAGAAGGGGTTTATGACCAGCTTTTACAGCTTTTGTGGATCACAATGATTAAACAACAGATGGGAAACCCAACCAAGACTTCTAATCTCTACCTCTGCGCCGACGGAGTGAGCGAGGGCTGAGGGAGTCCCCTCATGGCGTCTCTCTATGGTTGAATCTATAATTGGAAGAGGCGCTACTCCCCGATTTTCTGAAACTGCTTTGTACACTCATTCTTATCAGATCACAAGCACTAATTTTTGGTTTGGAAAATGTGGCCCCTAAATTCTGGGAAGGTCCTAGGGAGCCCGTGGTGAGGAGGAAGATCCTTGCCTAGGATTATCAGATAAAACATAGGACACCAGTTAAATTTGAATTTCATATAAACAATGAACAAATTTTAGTTTAAGTATATCCCAAGTATTACATGAGACCTTTTTTTGGAGGTGGTATGCTTTTTAAAAAATTGCGGGAAAAGCTACAACACATAAAATTTACAATTTTAACTATTATTTTGAAGTATACAATTCAGTGGCATTAAATGCACTCACAGTGTTGTGCAACCGTCACCACTATCCCTTTGCAGAACTTTGTCATTATTCCAAACTCTATACTCATTAAACAATAACTCTCCTTTCTTCCTTCGCCCCAGCCCCTGGTAACCTCTACTGTACTTTCTGTCTCTATAAATTTGCCTATTCTAGGTATCTTTTATAAGTGGAATCATACATTTGTCCTTTTGTGTCTAACTTGTTCCATTTAGCATAATATTTTCAAAGTCCATCTATGTCATATTAATAACATGTGTCAGAATGTCCTTGTTTTCTTTACATTTTTTTCTTTTTTAGAGACAGAGTCTTGCTATGTCATCCAGGCTAAAGTGTAGTGGTACAATCATAGTTCACTGCCGCCTTGAACTCCTGGGCTCCAGCAAGCCTCCCACCTCAGCCTCCCAAGTAGCTAGGACCATAGGTACATGCCGCCACCATGTCTGGCTAATTTTTAAACATTTTTTTGTAGAGACGGGGTCTTGCTATGTTGCCCAGGCTGGTCTTGAACTTCTGGCCTCAAGTGACCCTCCTGCCTTGGACTTCCAAAGCATTGGGATTTTAGGCATGAGCCACCATGCCTAGCCAGAGTGTGATTCCTTTTAAGACTGAATAATATTTCATTGTATGTTTATACCACATTTTGTTCATTCATCTGTTAGTGGACATTTGTATTGTTTCAACCTTTTGGCTACTGCAAATAATGCTTCCATGAGCATCGGTGCAGAGGTATCTGTTTGAGTCCCTGCTTTCAATTATTCTGGGTATATATACTTAGAAGTGGAGTTGTTGTACCACATGGTAATTCTATATTTAACATTTTGAGGAACTGCCATGCTGCTTTCCACAGTGGCTGCATGGGACATTTTTTAATTTGCTAAATCTGGCAACCTTCCAATTGTTTCAACAGAATTTTAATCTGAATATTATATTTAACCTAAATTATCATATTTAAACAGAAACTAATAGTGCCCATATACATGTTAGAACTCGTGAGCATAATTTCTCAGTTCAGACTCTTTGAAGGTTCCTTGCACACTTTCTACTACAGTGGAGTACAGGGAGCAAAAAGCAAGAACTAGCCAGGTGTGGTGGTGCACACCTGTAGTCCCCATTACTCGAGGGCTGAGGCAGGAAGATTGCTTGAGCCCAGGAGTTCAAGACCAGCCTGTGCAAAACAGTAAGACCCCAGTCTCAAAAAAAAAAATCCAGAACTAAAATGCTTATCATTTAGTCTGTACAAACTGGGCAGGATGATGCTTGTCAGAAGGGGAATTTATGCAAGTCATTCATTCATTCAACAAACATTTATTATGCTTTAAGAGTAGGTGCCAGTTGTGAGTTGGGGGTCCCGATGCAAAGGTGAATGAAATACTCTCCCTCAGCCCCCACTTTGCCTAGCCATGTTCCCCTCAGCCTCCACACCTTTGCATATACTCACGCTTCCTTCTCCCCTCTGCCCTCCTGCTCACTTGACTCACCCTGGGATTTCAGCTCCCTGCTTACACGCTCACAGCTCTCTGCACTTTGCTTTGCCGCTCATGCCATATTGTTACGATACATTTGTGTGGTTTCCTGATTCACCCGTGTCTCTCTAACTCCTCGTCCTCAAGTGATCCTTCCACCTTGGCCTCCCAAAGTACTAGGATTACAGGCGTGAGCCACCATGCCTGGCCACCTGTGTCTCTCTATATTCTAACCTTCCCGAAGGCAGAGACCAGGTCGTGTTGCTTACCATTGCCTCTTAGCACCTAGCAAGGCATACCATAGTCATTTAATATAAAATATGTTGACTATATAAATGAATGCATGCACCAATCCTTCCCTGAAGAGGTCTTGGGGGATGGACAAGTACATCATTTTCTTTGTAAGTAGATAGGAAGGAAAAGTGCTCGAGAAAAGAACAATCCCACTGCCAGCTCCACAATGACATCAAGCCCAAAGATGTCATCCCCAGCATCTCTGCAGAAGGGACTCTGAGAGAATGTAGGGGAGGGAGCACGAGCAGAGCTCTATCCTCCCTGGGGTGCACAGCAGACACAGACAACCAGACAGAACCGCTCATGGACTAGGATGTCATAGCTGTGGGCTCAGAACTCATGTAGCCCAAAGGTCCACTTTACAGATGGGAAGGCGACATGTGTCGTGGCCTTCCCAAGATCACGCAGTTAGAGGCGGAACCCAATCTTGAACCTTGTTCTCCCAAACTCTGAGAAAAGTGCTCTTCCGCCTCCTTAGCAGGTCCAAGTTCAAGGGGAAAGGAACACGGGGGATTTCAAAACCCTGTGAAGCTTTCTTTGAACTCCCACAGGCATTAAAAATAGTTGGCTGGGAATAGAAATATGAATGCTGGAGGAGAGGCGAGATGAGGGGGCGAAAGGAGGAAAAAGGTGAAGACAGAAGGCGAATCCAGAGAGGCCGCCTGCCACCCGCTCTGGAGTCGAGGCCCCACCAGGGCAGCGATCGTGAGGCTTGGCAGTGCCAAGGCGCAGCCGGCGGGCGCAGGGAACGGCTGTGCTTCCATTCCCAGCGGAGGCAGTCAAGGGCTTCAGGATGAGATTTATTAGTGGGGCTGTGCTCCAAACCACGGCAGCCTGGCCCTGCAGACGGTTCTGAGAAGGCTGGGGGGCTGTGGAGGCTGCAGCCTGCACCCCACAAAAAAACCGCTCCGTTTCCAGGGGAGGTTGTTTGAGTCTTAGCGTGGAGGAGGGTCCCTGCCTGACCATGGCTGCCCAGACCTGCTGGTTTGGTGAGGGGTTTGCTGAGGGACCTGGTGCCGAGCACCCCAAATCCTCACACCTCCAATGCCTGGCCCTGGGGCCTTACCTCTGCAGCGGTGGAGCGCTTCCTGCAGGGCCCGAGCGGCCCTCAGGCCAGGGTTTGCACGCTGTGGGCCCTGCGCAGGCTGGGGTGGGTCCTCTGCGGAGGGGGCCTTGCTACACTGGTGCCCCTGGGCAGGAGAAGGGATGCTGTGGCCAGGTAGGGTGGGATACGTTTTCTTAGTGAAAGGGCCTCTTTTTCTTACGGCACTTGTAAACCTGTGGGGACTAGAACGGTGCTCCTGTACACACACACACACACACACACACGCACACACACACACACACACACACACGCGCGCGCGCGCGAGCGCGCGCACACACACACACGTCCTACGGGGTTTTCTGGCAGGGAAGGGAGAGGAAACAGGTGTCATTCTCTGGATAAGCTACAGAAACAATTTGGCTCACGGTTCCCTTGGAGGTCTCTTGCTGGGCTCTCCAGAGAGAACATGGAAGTCATGTCCTTCCGCCAGGAGCTGCCTCTCAGGGTCACCAAGAAAACTCAGGAAGGAGGAGGACCAGCCTTGGGGTTGGGCTGGGGAGCGGGTGAGAAACGCTCAGGAATTCCGAGAGGTAGGAGTTCAGGGGTGAGTCCTGCCTGTCCTTAGCCTTGGGTGGTCATTAGGCTTCTGGGACCCTTCCCTTTTTGTTGGTGGGAGTGGGCGTTAAAGTTGCTGTGAGGCCCTTGTGTGGACGGCAAGGTGGCTGTGAGCACCCACAACAGGTGGCATTTGCTATTCTGACCATCCTCCCTACTCCCACTCCACTCCCCATCACACACCCTATACCCTGGGGGAAAATATTTTTCTCAAGAGTTTTGTTTAGCTCAGCCTGGGATTAGAGCCTGAGGCCTGTGAGAACTGGAATAGAGTCATCTTTCAACTTCTTCAGACCCCCCCCCACCCCCGTCACCACCACCAACGCTGCAGGGGCAAAGGCGGCCTCAGCGTCCAGATGGGTCCTGTTTCCTTCAACCATGGTCCTGTTCCAACTTCATTTCACTGGCCTGCCTGCCTCTCCTGAGGATCGCGTAAACATTTCCAGAAGGATGCAGATAAGAGAAAAGAAAGAAAGATCTTATGTAAACACTAGCTGGCTAGGCACCAGGAGATATTATTAGTTTATTAGGGCTTTAAAAATACTCCAAAGCTCAACTAAAGGAAAGGAGAAATTTGCTTTCATTTGAACCTCTGTTGTTGTTGCTAGGGTCAGCAATACAGGGGAACCAGGCATCTCAGGGGACACATGAAATTGTAAAGATCACAGAAGGCGCAAAGAGGGAAGTTGCAGAGGTTTGACGGTGGTGACCCTACTGGCCAGAGAGGAACGGGTGGTAGTGGGGCTGTGAATTAAGAAGAGCTGAAGGACGGTACAGATTGGAGAGACCCTCACTGTGGCGCTAAGGTGCGGTGCGACCTGGCTCTTCCCCTCCCAGCCTGCTCTCACACTTGTCCGGGGGGGCGGGGGGTCACACTCTCCTTGCACTGCCCGTGTTCCTAGGGAGCATCAAACTCTTTCCCACAGCAGGGTATGTTGTTCCTTCAATTTGGAAAGTTTTTCCTGGGCATTTTGCTTAGCTCACTCCTCTTTGTCCCTTCAGGTTTGAGCTTAAATATCACCTTCTCAGAGAGGCCTTCCCTTACCCCCCATTTAGAGGGAGT
>NW_012153063.1:659622-660487 GCF_000956105.1 Propithecus coquereli | reverse complement strand
TATATTTTTTTAGTTGTCCAGCTAATTTATTTCCGTATTTTTTTAGTAGAGACGGGGTCTTGCTCTTGCTCAGGCTGGTCTCGAACTCCTGAGCCCAAATGATCCACCCGCCTTGGCCTCCCAGAGTGCTAGGATTACAGGCGTGAACCACCACGTCCGGCCAAAAATACTTCTTGAATAAATGATTGAACCAGATTTCCCTTTTGGGATGAACAGAGCTTCAGAATGGGGGTGCATTTGGCTCCAGTCCACAGCTCCCATGGGGAAGGCTTCATAATGAAGCTCCTCCCTCCTCCTTGCCTGGGAGCGTGCTGCACTACCTAGGAGTGTACTCGGGCTCCTTTAGCTTTCGCTGGCCAGAGTCTTTTGTGTTTTGAACCCAATAACCAATGGGTGAGAAGATCCTTAATCATTGTGTGAGGCCGAGATACTTTGCATTTCCCCTGGACCCATGGTTCTTAAACTTGAAGGCACATCAGAATTCCGTGGCGGGCTTGCTGAAACAGATCCCTGGGCCCCACCTGCAGAGTTCCTGATTCAGCAGATCTGGGATGGACCCCAAGAATATGCATCTCTGACAAGCTCCCAGATGATGCTAATGCTGCTGGTCCAGGCACCACACTGTCATAGACGCTGGAATCACCAGAGACATTGACAATCAAGAGAGCAGAAAGGAAGCAGCAAAGAATTGAAAATTGCAGGGCCTATTGATGCCCAGGGAAGAAGAGTGTTTGTAGGGATCCCAGCCTCTGACGTCCACCAGGCAAGACTTTGAGTTAAAGTAGCTCACCTGGCCAGATGGCCTATCACCATCCACATGTCTTCGTAAAAGCCAACCAATCGATCAACCTACTAACTCCAATGT
>NW_012153063.1:616055-659572 GCF_000956105.1 Propithecus coquereli | reverse complement strand
GCTCTTGCTCAGGCTGGTCTCGAACTCCTGAGCTCAAATGATCCACCCGCCTCGGCCTCCCAGAGTGTTAGGATTACAGGCGTGAGCCACCACGTCCGGCCAAAAATACTTCTTGAATAAACGATTGAACCAGATTTCCCTTTTGGGATGGACGGAGCTTCAGAATGGTGGTGCATTTGGCTCCAGTTCACAGCTCCCATGGACAAGGCTTCATAATGAAGCTCCTCCCTCCTCCTTGCCTGGGAACGTGCTGCACTACCTAGGAGTGTACTCGGGCTCCTTTAGCTTTCACTGGCCAGAGTCTTTTGTGTTTTGAACCCAATAACAAATGGGTGAGAAGATCCTTAATCATTGTGTGAGGCCAGGATACTTTGCATTTCTCCTGGACCCATGGTTCTTAAACTTGAAGGCACATCAGAATTCCATGGCGGGCTTGCTGAAACAGATCCCTGGGGCCCCACCTGCAGAGTTCCTGATTCAGCAGATCTGGGATGGAACCCAAGAATATGCATCTCTGACAAGCTCCCAGATGATGCTAATGCTGCTAGTCCAGGCACCACACTGTCATAGACGCTGGAATCACCAGAGACATTGACAATCAAGAGAGCAGAAAGGAAGCAACAAAGAATTGAAAATTGCAGGGCCTATTGATGCCCAGGGAAGAAGAGTGTTTGTAGGGATCCCAGCCTCTGACGTCCACCAGGCAAGATTTTGAGTTAAAGTAGCTCACCTGGCCAGATGGCCTATCACCATCCACATGTCTTCGTAAAAGCCAACCAATCGATCAACCTACTAACTCCAATGTTAAGAAACATTATCCCAAGAAAATGACCTACCATCTAAGTTTGCCCAGGATTGAAGGGTGCTATGGACTGAATGTTTGTGTCCTCCCAAAATTCATACATTAAAGCTTTTAACCTCCATTGTGATGGTATTAAGATGTGGGGCCTTGGGGAAGTAATTAGGTTTAGATTAGGTCATGAGAGTAGGACCCTCATGATGGGATTAGTGTCCTTATTAGAAGAGGAAGACAGAGCCATCTCTCTCCATGGAAAGGCCAGGTGAGCACACAGAGAAGGCAGCTACCTGCAAGCTAGGGAGAGAGCCCTCACCAGACATCGAATCTGTTGGTGCCTTGAACTTGGACTTCCCAGCCTCCAGAACTGTGAGAAATAAATGTCTGTTGTTTAAGCCACCCAGTCTTTTGTATTCTGTTATAGCAGCCCAAGCTAAGACAAAGGTTCCCTGGAACATAGGACTGTCAGTGCTAAAAACCAGGGAAGTCTCAAGCAAAATGGGATGATTTGGTCACCCTCATCCCAAGTCTCTTTGTCTTCAATGAAAACAATGCAGAAAAAACATCTCTGGTATAATGTTTATTTAAATAGTAATCTTAAAAAGGCTTTATACAAATCATATAAACACAGTTTGACATTGTTGTTTATTTTTTACATTAAAGAATCACAGTAAAAGCTCTCAAGTTCCCGTGATCTGGCTCAGCCAGCAAATGGTCGAATACCTTTAACTGCAAACTCTGGAAAAGTTAACCTTCTGTGTGACAGTTTAACTTTGTCCCTTGTTTTCTTGTCATTCATGCTCATTCCTTGGACCCTCATCCCTGTCAACTCCCCAGCCCCACCCAAGAGAGACAGCAACCCTGCGGCCCTGTCGACACCTAGTCCAGGAGAGCGTGGAGGTAATGTGTCATTCAGTACAAGGCAAAAAGGAGTTCAATACTGGGAGTTGGGTTTCCCAAAGGGAACGACTCAGGGAGATCGGTCAGCTAGTCTACCTACAGATACAGGTAACAAATGCACCAAGCTGTCCCCTGGCCAAGTTAAAATCAGGTCCAGCTGTTTTTCTTTCTGTCTTACAATAGACCAGCCTTCAGCCTTGGTGAGGTATCTACATGTAGCCCTGGGTACCCTGCAGCTTTCTGTTCCGCATCCACGGCCCATTCAGGGCCTCCAGTCAATGGCGGATACGGATACAGGACTTTCAGAGGAATGCAGGTTGAGTAGTACATAACTTAGAGGTGAACTATAGGCCTGAGGCAGGGCTGGACTTTGGGGAATTATAAATGGTCCACTGGGCATGAGAGGGCCAGGACCCCTGGAGTAGACTTTCAAACTTTTCTTCTTTTGCAGGCTACTTCTGGAAATCCCTAAGACTTACCAGCTTTCTGAACACTGAGCTGCATGGGAAGGCGAAGAGGGTGGGCTAATTAAAAACTTGCTTCTGCTGCATTCCTGGCTCAGGGGGTTCCTAAAGCTAAGCCCTTGGGCGTGACAGCTTTACTTTTCACCTCTAACTACCACTGTGCCAACGAGTGCTGAGATCAGCAGTGACACTCGGGCCCTAGGTCAAAGTCACAACACCACCACTGGATCCCACGTGACCATTCACATACACAGTAGATACAGAGAACTCAAAGGCCCGCAAAGACACACACACGTGAATAAATAGCTGTGGGTTGAACTCTCCCTCTCTGCACACAAAACACTGTGACATTACCATTTGAGCTAGCATTTTCATAAGTTAACATTTAAAGAAACCAGCCAGTCCCACTCACCCTTCCCCTTTCACCTGGGTATGAGACAAATGAAATTGTAGGTGACCATAGCAGCAAAAATGGTCTGAAAGTTTACCATTGATACGCAACAGGCCGGGCACACTGGTTGAGTTTCAAATGTATTCCCAGCACACAGGCAATACTTAGGCGTTAATACGTAATCAAGATTTGGATCTTGATGCGGATCATCTCATCCTTCACACAGTTTCATTCTATTCCTGATGCCTCCTTTTCTAGAGTAGCTGAGCATCATCTAGGGCTATGACTACCTCTTGGCAACAGGGCTCATTCCATTGGTAGGATCAGTGGTGAGCTGGGGGACCTGGGGTTGGAGCCATTGGGGTTAGGGAAGGAGGAATGCCTTAACTTGTAAGATACTCACTGATTTCTACATAGAGGGAAAATACATTTTTCTTCATTTTTTCAAGGCACTTAATAAAAACACATAAATCGGTGTGTGTGTGTGTGTGTGTGTGTGTGTGTGCACGCGTGCATGTGTATGAATGAAAGCCTAAGTCTCTCTGGGTTTGAAGCAGTGTGGTTAGCATTTTGGTCCATGGTACTTGCAGACTCCTGGTTAGAATCAGTTCTTGCGCATCCTAGCTCTGCGTCTCCTGGAAGGCTGATGTGGTGGCTATAACCCAGAGGAGAAATCTGTGTTTACGAGCCTATCAGAGAGATTCATCAAAATGTCCCTGCCTACACTGCTCAGCCTTTGCTACCACACGATCACAGAGGCTGGGCTTCTCTCTCCATCTCCACAGTTCTCCTTCTCGTCCAGTGGTCACTGGTTACCACATCTTGCCCATGAAGGAAACATACCAAGAGCCTGTATTTTCCCCAGCCTGCCTCTGAGAATATCGAACAATGCCATTTCCTGGGGCTTAGAGACCACAAAGTGTGTGTGTGTGTGTGTGTGTGTGTGTGTGTGTGTGCACGCATTTGTGTATATGTGTATGTTTTAGAACAACAAGGAGGAGGGGAAAGAAAAGGCAAAACCACCACTGGAGGCCCCACAAGGGAACCTCACCGCCACAAGCTCTGGATTTACAGAATGGCTCCTGTTCACTCACAAAGCACTTGAAGGCTCGTCCGCTTCTAACATGGAGGTGCTTCTGTGGATCTTGATGTGTGAAGTTTCCTTTCTGGTTTGTTTTAAATCGCATACAAGAAAGAGCTGTTCATGCTGACCCTAAAATGGCAATATTCCCCTGGATAAAAAAAGTTAAAGGCAACAACATCCTACTTAAATGCTAGGACTGGAATCGGCAGCTTGTAGGGTTGGCTGGCAGAACCTACACCACAGTAAATCCCTAAGTCATGAGACAATCAGAGGACGGGATAAGCTGGACGGCTTTTTTTCTTTTGAGTTTTATTTCTAAAGATGGAAAGGCTGAAAAGACGCTTTGCTTTTCAAGTGTTGATTAGAAAGAGAAAGCGGAGAATAATGATCACTGCTCCGCTTCTATGCGGAAAAAGTCATTCTCCTCTTCTGCCTCTTTGAGTTGCTCACAGACCAAAGAAATAAAATATAATAATAATAATAATAACAAACTCACAAACAAAATAGAACTGTGATCCCAAAGAGATGAGCTCCTGTCTTTTTCTCAGCAGAGAGCACAGCCCCGTTCCTGCAATGACTCAGCCACCGCAGTCCGAGGTGGGTGATCACCCCCTTTGTGGCTGCATCTCCCTCCCTCCCTCGACTTGCCTGTCTGTCCTGTCCATACCTTCCATATTCTGGATTGGTTTGATCGAGATTATGGCGTTCAGTTTCCAAAGGAAAAAAAATGTAATCTTCACCAGCCCCTCTTGCTGGAATGAAACGTCAGCCGTGAT
Source organism: Propithecus coquereli (assembly GCF_000956105.1). NCBI lineage: Eukaryota > Metazoa > Chordata > Mammalia > Primates > Indriidae > Propithecus > Propithecus coquereli. The sequence goes on along the minus strand of NW_012153063.1, from coordinate 655,161 downwards.
TCAGGTGCAATCCGTCATGCCTCGGAGCAGCACTTCTGGTGGTTCATCTTGACCTTGTGCTTGAGGCCATCGTAGAGCTCGAAGTTGTAGTTCTCCAGCGTAGTGCAGCTGCGGGAGCTCAGGCCCGAGTAGGAACAGGTGCAGTAGAGCAGGAGCCCCGCGCAGGTGGCCCCAAGGAGGACGCCCAGGGAGCTCATGGCGATGATGGTGATGAGGATGGGGTCCAGCGTGTAGAGCCAGCTCTTTTCTTTGTCGGCCGAGGGGGCACCAGACCCTGAGGTTGGGGAAGAAGAATTGCTCCAGTCCACCTCGTACTCATCTATGATATACAAAACACACGAGAGATTGCAGGCACACTGCTATGTCAGGGTGAAATAACTGCGCCTCCCCAGCCCACAGGCTCCTCGGGGCACAGCAGTAAGCAGCAGGAACTCTAGAACTAGACCGCTTGTGTTTGAAGCCCAGTCCTACCACGTCCCAACTGTGCAACTTCAGGCAACTGTTTTAACCCCTCTCTGCCTCAGTTCTCTCAGCTGTAAAATGGGGATATCAATAAAATCCATCTCAACTGGGTTAGGAGGATTAAATGAACTGACATCTGTTAAGCGCTTCATGTCTGGCACACAGTAAGTACTGTCTAAACATCTGATACTTAAACAACTTGAATTATATTAGGTAAGCTCAGATTACAACAGAGCCTTCGGGGTGCTCCTGGAGCCCCTGGGATGGCCTTGGTTCCAGGCCGCCTCCTTGTCCCTCACTTCCAACTGTCTCAAGTCAATCGAAGGACAGGTGGGGACTATTTTCACATGACGAGTTTTCCAACTTGGCATTCCTGGCCATAGAAGCAGCAGATTTTTTTCCAGCCGCCACACCTCCCTTGGCGTGCGTCATGCTCACTGCTATGGGTTGACTTGTGTGTCCCCGCCCCTAAAATTCATGTTGCAGCCCTGACCCTCAGTTCCACAGAATGTGGCCTTATTTGGAGATAGGGTCTTTACAGAGGCAGTCAAGTTAAAATGAGGTGATCAGGGTGGGCGCTTGTCCAGTGTGAGTGGTGTCCCTACAGAAAGGGGAAATCGGGACACAGACACACAGTGGGCAGCAGGCACTCTCCTCACGGCCCTCAGGAGGAACCAACGCTGTCCACGCCTTGATCTTGGATTTCTAGCCTCCAGAACTGTGAGAACACACATTTCTGCTGTTTAAGCCACACAGTATGTGGCACTTTGGTATGGCAGCCCTAGCAGGATTAATCTACGTGTGTTTCTGTAGTGTGGCCAAGGCATGACCACATCTAGGGCTCATTTTTCAGCATCTCCTAATAATCCTATGAAGAAGGCAGGATGATAATATATATATTTAAACAGGTGAGGATACTGCGGTTTGAAGAAGTGAGGCGACTATGTAACGCGGTCCGGGTCACGGAGTTGGCAAGCAGTTAAGCCGGGAACACAAATCAGGCTTTCTGCTCCCACAACCCTCGCTCTTCCCCCTCCATCATCATGCTTCTGCTGCTGGATCTGTCGCAGCCTCTCTGTGGAGGTCAGTCGTGCGCGTTTGCCCATAAAAGGAGCGCTGGACTGGGCTTTGCAGGCAGCGTCTGCAGTCAGTTAACAAGGTGCTGTGGGGGTTAGTCACTCTAGTTTCTATAACTACACTTGAAGTTTTGGATTAAGGTCAGGTTGAAAGCAGCTGCTCTATAAACAGCTCTTCTTAAAGGCATCAATCTTGGTCTAAAATTGTTCTCTGAGTGGAATCTTGCTGTTGAGTCTCTTGGAGATCAACGCTGGCACTCAGAGAAGCCCAGGGAGACCTGTGCTGTTCTGAGTCGAGGGAAGCAATGACAGCTCCGTGTCTGCCCAGCAGCCCTCTAGTCAGGACTCTCGCTTTGGCTTCCCCAAGTGTGAAGTGGAAAAATAGCTCTTGAAATAAATAGGAAAATATGAGGTGGGTATTGTGAAAAAGAAACCTCAATCTTGCAATGTGCCCCAATCTGGCGTCTTGGATGGTATGTGAAAGGTTTGCCCCAAGCCAGGGAACCAGAAACCACAGCAGGCCTGGCAGAATATTCACATTTATGCTCATCCACTCAGGGCATTTTTGGGAAAGGTCAAGGTGTTCAAGCAGGGACACGAACAGAGGAGCCAGCCTTTCACTCCTAAAGGGTTTATCCAGATTTGAAGTCCATCCATGTAAAGAGCTGCCTGAAAGAGGGGACCTGTTTCAGATTAGGCAGAGGGAACTCAATAAGCTTTCTACATCTCTAAATTTGACCTTGACAGAGCAATGATGGTTTCTTCATTCTCTGGATTCTTTTATATATTGCTGACTGACAGTTCTAAGTGTCGATCCTCCAATATCCTGGGTATTATTTTTGTTGACCGCTTTATAACCTAACTTAAATTTCATTATTATCTGTTAAATCATAGCAATACTCACCATCAATTTCATCTTCATAGCCCTCTCTTCCATGTGTTTCTGGGATGTCCACTACAATAAAAAGGAAAAAAACCCAACTTATCACAAGTTCTATCACCATGGCTAAAAGACAGAGATGCCACCTTTCTGAGAAAGACTCTGCATTCTGGCAGGCAGCTAGACCATCCACTTCTAGATCATTCAGTATGTACGTTGCTGCATCATTTCTCCTTTGGATGATCCGTCTTTTCTTCCAACAACAACCAGAAAAACAGAAATAATGAGAAAGGCCGGGTCTTCAGTGCCAAGTAAACCTTCACTTCTGTCTTTTTGATGACTGTCACTCATGACCGAGATAGGTGTGGGTTTTATCTAAGGCACCTTCAACAGCATCGTATGCCCAACATCAGTCGCTGTTACTGGGACGCCCATTCAGTGCAGCACACAGTGTCTTCTTATGTACACACGTCTAAGTGGACACAAAGTACCAGAATCTTTCTCCTCTGGATTTCAAATAAACGTATGGCAATTTAAGGAAGTCCCGTTTCATCATTGTATGTTTCAATGTAAGAGCAGAACTGGAAAGAATCTCATTATGCCGCCCCACCCTCACGTATCTGTGCCAACATCTCTCCTCTTTCCTCCCCAGTCTGTTTTTCCTATTGGCTTTCTTCATGGTTTAGAATAGATCGAACGTGGGCATCCCTTCTGACTAGCTAGGCTTGAATACAGCTAAGTTAATTTACTCTGAATTTTCTCCCGTATTGCCACCATCTATCTTTTTATTTTTTATGATAGTTTTTTGGGGGTAAGACAGGTCTCTCTATTCATTATGCTATTCAACTTACAGAAATCAGAGCCCATGAAAATGACTTATCTGAAATGGTAAAGCATTAGAAGAGAGAATCAACCATGTGGCAAAGAGCAGGGTCTTATTTCTTCCCGTCTCACAAGCTAATTACGCCTTTCCGGGCTGTCAGCTTGAGACAGCCCCAGCGAATGTGTGTGGCCCTTTCAGACTTATGTTCAACCCAAAGTCCGATGAACAATCTTGGGGTCAGCACTATAAATTGATATCCAAAAATAAAGGCTTACAAGAAAATAAAAATCCCCACCAGCTAAAGTATCAGACAAAAGGGAAAAAAAAAAAAGAACTTAAGACCATCCCAAGCGTCTCTCTCTCATCAGCACTACATCTCAGGGAAGATCTACTTGACTGTGATCTGAACTGAGGATTGATCCATCACTGTCGCACTTGACATTCAGTCTTTTCCTGAAGGCCATGGTTTTAATCATGTTAGGAGCCCTCCTCACTTCTGGCCGAAGTACTACAGCACATTCTTATCCCCTCCGTTGCTAGTAAGGGATGCACAGAACAACTCGCCAAGACCCCACTTGAAAGAATCTATGCCACGTGGCACCAATGCTTTACAAATCCAGCCTGTTCCTGGCATGTCTGTAGCACAGCAACTGGCACCTGCAGGCCACGCCAGCTTCCCCACCTCAGTGCCCACCCCTGCATTATTCTCCACACCTACAAAGCAGGCTGTTTCCTTGGAATGAAGCTGTGAATGAGAATCAACGAGAGGCAGGTGGTTTGTCATAGGGATCAAATCGAGCTTGTGAAAGTCAACCCAGAGTTTTTTCTAATCTTATGGAAAAAAAAAAAAAAAGAAAATGGAAGAAAACTGTCACATTTCTAACACTGAATTGTTTTGATGGGATGTTCACCTGTCTGAACACTTTCATGGATAAAAGATGCAGAACACTGGGGATGAGGATATGTAAATCAGCCTAGGATGAGAGCTGTGGGGCTCCTGCCAGTGACCTGGGGGCCAAATTCTGTGCTTTCTTTTAGAGATCTGGTGTCTGTCAAGGAAGTAATGAATTCTTGGAGGCTGGACTGCCTTCTTGCTCCATCTCACACCCTTGGGGAAGAAGTCTTAGGATACCATAGATCACGGGCTGGAAAGGGGTAGATGTGGCACCCCTTGATCTTGAAGAAAAAAGGGTAAAAGGACCATAATGACTGGGAGAGCATTTTATCCCAGGAGATCACACAGCCTCTCCTCTCTGGAGGCAGAGAACTGGATGAGATGATTTCCCGAGAATTGGTCCATTTCTAAAGTTCAATGAAATCAATTGCCGAGATGCAGCTGAGGTTTCTGCACCTGGAGAATCAAAGGCTACTTAAGGTGAAGAAGAACACTTGAGCGGCTCGACTTGGTTTTGTGTATAGTTACCGCTCCCAGGAGTTTGGGTGAGTGGGAAGGGGTCGGAAAAAGGATACGTTAATCAACAATTTCAAAAGCGCATCTGTTCACCAAGCCTTAAAGAAAGAATGGCACACCGGGGAAAACACAAATAAAGGGAACATTTGTACAAAAAGCCATTTACTTTGATAGCAATTTTCTCTAGTCCCTTTGCTAATATTCTTGATATTTGTGTTTGATTAAGAGCTTTCTCTCTCAAAAGTGTCTTTGCCCTTCATAGGCCACTTTCCTTTCTGTTGGGCCCGGTGGGTAAACCTCAGCCTGTTTCCTTAGGATGCTGGGCAGAAGGAATGTGGTTCTCCCACTGGGTCCCTATAGCTCTAGCAAAAAAAAAGAAAAAAAAAGGCAAGGTGGGGCAGGGGAGTTGCTAAGAGGAAACCCAGGGGGAAAAGGTAGTGGCCTTCTATGGGGGCAGGAGGGCAAATGATGGGCTAGGAGCTGCAGACAGAGGGTAGGGCAGCAGCCTCCTGGGAAGGGGACTGGTAGCCATAGGATAGTGAACCCCACTGGGAAGATGGGAGGCAGATATCAGGAAATATTAATAGCAGGAGAAAGGGATCAGGAGCTCAGAATTTTGTTTTTATTTTATTTTTTTTAAAGATGAGGTCTTGCTATGTTGCTCAGCCTGGCCTTAAACTCCTGGGCTTAAGAGATCCTCCTGCCTCAGTCTCCCGGGTGGCTGGGACTACAGGCATGTAATTTTTTTTTTTTTTTTTTTTTTAATGAGGAAAACCTTGGAGAGGACCTTCCAGGACTTTGTTTCAGTGGGCGGGTGTGTTTGTGAGTGTGAGATGGGCCAGGGAGAGAGGAATGGGCCACACCTCTAGAAGAACACAGGTCAGGAAGGGATCTTACCGCCCACATGACTTCCACCTTTGACCTTTGTCCTCCTGTGACCCTGTTTCCTTCTAGGCCCCCGTGTGGATTCCATCTCAGGCCAGTCTGACTCCAGAGCCTGAATACTGACTCTTAAACACTGTGTTAGCGCCAGAGAGGCCCCCTGAGTCTGCATTCCAGTTCTCCGGGTGTGGGCAGGCTCTGTGACCACCGCCACATCCCTACTGCCCCTTCTAGCAGAACAAAGCGCCGCCTTGTCTCGGATCCTGGTTGGCTGGACACGTGCTCTCTGGCTGTTTGCCTGCATCACTGGCCCACGGCTTTGGTGGGAATTCATGGGGCTTCCTATAAACGTGATGATGCGGTGATCTGAAATCTGGGGTTTCACATTTTCTATGCTAGGCATTACCCAGAGAGGAAAGGACAGTCTTCATTAACCAATTAACCAATGAAGCAACCATTGCTTATGAAGAGGGTTTACTAGGTGTCCAGGAACCATACTGAGGACTTTGGAAAATAAAGAGATATAGGACCGCCAAGACCCCTCAGTGTGGCTGGGAAGCAAAGACTCACTCGTGCCAAATTAGCACAAAAGAAAGTGGGGCACTGTGGAGACGACTCTGAGTGCTATGGAGCCCAGGGCAGGGATTGGGCCAGTGAGCCCGGGCCGCTGCCAGGAAGGCAAACGTGGGAATGTGGAGATGGAGACTTTGGAATCGAGGCTGCTGCAAGGTGGGGGTCGGGAGTTCTAGCTCCTTGACCTGTTTGATGGGAATTCTTTCAAACATGGCACCGGAGCCTTTTGACCCATCTACTACCCTCTTGGTTTGGGGCTTGCATTCATTTGTATCAGACCCACCAAGGAATTCAAACAGATTGCTTTGCTTGGCCACAAATCTCCCACCCTGTATTTATCTACATGAGGGTCAGACCTCTGCCCCGTCCCCCTCACCAGCTGCTGCAGACCAGTATGGTGCGAGGAAAAAATGACCTCACAAGGGACCAGAAGGTTTATCAGAGCTCGAGCAATGAAGTGGGCAAAGTAGCTACTGCTTAAAAACAGAAAAACCCCACTCCACAGGAATGTGGTCATTTTCCTATTGAGATCAGCCTTGGGCTGAAAAGTCCCCTTGCTTCCCAGGTGTCCCTTCTCTGTGCATCATCGAGAGCCAGAGCAGGCGCACGGTGACCTGTGAGTCAAGGTCTCACCCGTCTCCTGTTGTCCTGATTTTTTGGAGTGAGAGACCACAGTGGCTAGTTATTGAAACAACCACCGGATTATTCCAGAAGCTCCCTCCACCCCGGAAGAGTTAAATATTCTCTGGTTTCCTTGTCAGCAAGTTGTAACACTATGGCACAAATGGTGAAGAGCCATACCTAGTCACAACCTGAACCTTCTCTAGTGAAGTGTGTTTCTCCCTGAGGCTCTGGAACACCGCCTGGCAGTGTGAGACCACACACGCTTCTGGGGAAACACCCTAGTGACACTTCAACCTGCAGCCGGAAACTCCCACCGAGGCCTCAAACAAGAACGCTGTCTCTCATGGTCCTCCTCTCTCTCTTGCACACACACACTTTATTTATCTTTCCTCCCTCCCTTATTTTCTTCCCTCTTCTAAATTAAGAAGGCGTTGGCATTCCTTCATTAGCTTGCTTTTCTGCAGTTTCTTACAGAAAATTCGCAACCTTCACTTTCACCACTTCTGTGGCCTACTGCGACTGTACTGGCCTTGACACTGTTCTCTTTACTTCCTGCATTGTAAAAGGAGCTTCATGAGATTGTCAGGAGAGTGAGGAGTCTGCCCCAAACCACTGGCTACTTTTAGATAAATGACTTAAGACAGTCCACCCCTGGGACACTTGTACGCAGATCATTTCAGGACCCTGGCACTCACTGGCTTCTTTGAAGAGTCCCTTCCATGCCAACTCTGAGCAGTGGAGTAAGAGGCCTGGTGGAAGCCGACAACAGGTTTGCCGTCCAGAATGTGTAGCGGAGGCATTCCAAGGCGAAGTCGGCGTCAGCGTCACTCTGCACTGCAGGAAACCAGCACAGGCTACGGAGGGGCACCAGGCTGGGAGCAGGGTGCCGACCACCCTCTGGCTCTGCCCAGGTGTGAGAGCCTCGACCGGTCATTGACCTCCCTGAGTCTCAGTTTGCTCATCTGCAGAGTAACCACTGATGTGCTCCCTTGCTCTAGAATTCCATCGTCTTTATGGGAAGAAAATGAGAAAAGTATGAGGGCCTTTCTGATGAGGGCTCTCTGAAGAGGGTTGATGGCTGAGACTGACAAGGCAATTTCTAAACAAAAGGGCTCCCTTGCCCCACACTGCTCACCGCCCCACTGTTCACCCCAGGTCTGTCCTGGCCTGGAAGTGGCCAATCCCTGAAGTCAGTTGCTTTGAGGTGTGCGTGGAAAGACAGGACCATGAAAGCAACAGGCAAAGGGAAGCCACGAGGTTCCATGATTTCGATACTTGCCCGTTTGGCTTAGGACTCAGTCCTGTTAATTGGCAATTGAGGAACTGACAAAGTGGGTAAATTGTGCCCCTAGTTTTAAGCCTCCACCTTAACTGAGGCTGGACTGATAAAACCACATGGACAGCCAGTCCTAGCAAATGACTTAACCCACCAAACTTCAACCAGCCTTGCAAGCATCAAAGAGCCTCTCACTCACAGGAAACCAATGAAATCATTCATTCTCACAGGTACCAGGTGTCATCGCTTCTATATTAAAGATGAAGAAATAGGGTGGAGGGTAGAAAAATGCAATAAGTCATTGAATAAATCAGCACTAGAACTAAGAGTAAGCCACAGATTTTCAACACCTTCTTTGGGGTCTGTGATTTATTTGGGATAAGCTTTTGGCCACTTAGAGCCTTTGTTGAATTTGATTCCAAGTTCCTGAGCCCCCTGAGTCAGCCACACCACTGGATTGTTCAGGTGGGAGCAGCCTCCAGAAAGTTCTCTCAGCCATTCTGTTTTAATCCCAGCAGGAAACACAATACTGAGACCTCAATACATGAGAAATAATAAAGGATTAAGGAGATATTTCTTGGCACTTTGAAATATTTAATTCAGTTTAACATTTAGCATTGGCCGAAGGTCCCCCTCCCCACCACACTTAATTTCCCTAATTCAGTTTGTTCATCCCCAGTTGCAAGAAGGAGCCAAAAGTTCAGATGTTGATCTAAACTTTGCCAAACCTCCTCTGTTGAGAAGTCAGGCTACTCAAGAGCCATTCATTCCTTGCTGGGTTTGGCTTGAGTTTATAACCACCCTCAGAAGATCCTTTATCATGGGTTTTTATCTCTTGGCCTACAGCCAAATCTATGCAAGGTCATGGAAAAAATGATTTTTTGGAGTTTTTCAAATGGTTTCAAGTGAGAAAAAAAGGGGGCTTGGTATGAGCTTATTGGAAGAGTTTGATGTTGAATTTTGCCATATTTTCTATTATTTTTAGTGGAATAACTCAGAGGAAACACTAAAAAGAATTAAAATACTGACTGCAAACAAGAAGGTTGCAAAATGACCTAATAATACTTTCAAGTGTGGAGGCAGATGAGCAGCTGAGGCCATAATGTCTCCACTGAGCCCCATCAGTGGCGTGAAAATTAAGAGAAATGTTTAGCTACGAAGATGGGCTTCACAATTGTGTAGGCTGGAAAACCCCAGCAATGCTAATGGGGGAAAGCTCTGGAATCTTTTTTTTATCCTAAATCTTTGAAAAATCAGAGCTGATCTTCACCGCTGTAAGTAGATATGTTAACAAGCTATTGGCTCTTTACACTTCCTTTGCTGGCTTCCTTCTTAGGGTATGAAAGTGGGAAAAACAGAAAATTTCAAGGAAAAAGTGCTGTTTTTCCCCTCTTCTGCATTCTTATTTTTTTCCTGAGATATTAGGAAAAAAAATCTTATATCTTTATATTTCAGGGAGTTTTTCCCAGTGGACTTTGACATTTCTCCTCTCCTCTGGTCCCCGTGTTCAAGAGGTGCACACACTAGAAACATCACTCAGCTGGAGTGGTTTGGTGCAGCCTTGGTCAAGTGAGAGGATAGAGTTGAACAACCAAAACTGCATCCACTTCCAACATGAAGAATGATGTCTTCTTAAAGTTTGCCCCTCTTATTTTGTAGGCCCTTGAAAAAAACTGTGCACCTGTACATCACCAAGAGAATTCGCTATACTTAAAAGCCGGGCTCTTCTTCTGAATGCAAGGATGAATGACTCTGTGATATGATTTTACAGCTACCAAAAAGGTACCTCTTTCTGCCCATTCAAGAGAGGATTTCCACCAGTAGCTTGCTGGTAGCTGAGTACCATAATCATAAGAGAATAACTCCTCTGGCTTTAGGTTTAGTATCCTACAACAGCTCAACAATTGGAGGAAGTAGCTAAGTAAGCATTTGTACGAAGAAATCTGACCCATGCTTTTCTGGGAGAAGGCTTTGATGGCAGCAGGCGGAAAGAGGGTAAGGATGCTAGAGGAGAGGAAAAGGGGCCACCAAGAGAGGGGGAAGGAGCTGAAAGGGAAGGTTGGAGACAAAGTGCACCTGACACAAAGGCAGATGGATGGCCACCAGGTCCTCCCTGGGGAAAGAGGTGACGATGGTGGCCCTCTCAGGAGTTGCAGAGCTGGAAAGTGGTGATGGGTTTGTGGGCCCAGGGCTTCCCATGAGCACTATTCCTGGGCTCACACTCTTGGTCTACAGGCAGCAGAGGCGAATGAGCCACCTCTGGGGCTCCTTTGACACACGTGTGTTGGCCCTGTCCAGGTCCTAATGATACCGTCTCACTCTCAATGCCAGCTTCTCCAGGAACTGCCCATGACAGTCTCTGAAATCCACTTGCCCCTTCTCCCAGGCCCTTGGTGGCAGGAAGGAAACACAAATGGACAAGAAGGTTCTTTATGCTAAAATGAAGCCTCCATAACCAGCAGGCCTGCTGAGAACAGGACGTTGGTCAAGGCCACCTCCGGCACAAGGCTCTCTCCACAATCCCATTGTGACTGGAGCTGGCTGCTGTCTAACATGGTGCAGAGGACGCTAGCGCAGGCATCCTCTTTGTGAGCCCTGCTGCCAGAGAAACTGCCATTGCTGAAAGCCACTACCATTCCAGTTCTGCGTCAGAGCCTTTGCTTTCGAGAATGTTAGTTAATGATATTAAAAGGGTTCCATTTTGCACAATTATATAGAGAAGATAAAACAAGGCACGGTGTGTGACATATCTCCAGTTCGCCCCGATCTCACATTCATGCTGCTTTCTTTCCTGAGTTATATACTCATGCTTCATGCCCAAGAGGCAGCAGCCCTGGGTTTTTGGCAGGTCAGAGAAAGCCCACACAGCACATGCATGGCCGTAGACACTATCCATTATGCTCAGAGTCAAAGTCACATTATGATGACCTTTTGGTTTCCGCACATAATGGAAATCAGGGCAGCGCTCTTGTTGGAAATGGTGCTTGACTAACAGCTCTCTGGGCTTCTCCTCCACCCACCATTCGTTGCCGGAGCCCTGTGGGGCTAGTAGCTTTGCCTGCACCTGCAAACATCCATTGGAAAACAACCTCACTGCCTGGTGCCTTCCCTTTGGTTACAGTAGCCCTGAATTTCCTTGGAAGGAAGCTGGACGCCTCCTTTCAGTACAGAAGGTCTGCCCCTCTCAGGGCTACAGTGGGGGCCTGGGGCCCAAGGGCACCCAAAATTTGAGGCTTTCACTTGGCGTATGGGTCTACCTGTGGCTGCTAGAATAGTTTAGTCTGCAGCACAATACTGTGTACTGACCTTAAAGGATGTTTTATACATAAATTTTTTAGCAGAAAACATAAATAAATAACAGCAAGGCACAGCACAGTCACTCTTTGAAGAAACCAAGTGGAACTCATTAATCACAGAGCAAGGCTCTGCCTGCTGAACCCAGCGATGGAATTAACTCCTGTGCCTCAGCTGCCACAGCTCGGGGAAGATGCCACTTAGAGCCAGGCCTGTATTCTCCACAAGCTGGCAGTTTAAAAAAACATCCCGTAGAAATACTCCCTGAGCTTAACATTCCCTCCAGCTAAAAGTGCCCGGAGTCTTCCCTTGCAATTGCCATCCCCGCCGTAGAGAAAGAGAGCTGGGCACAGAGATTGTGTGTCTTGGGCAAACGTGGCTGGGAGATCTACCTCTAGGAGGCCCACTAGTTTCAGCGGCCCTCCCAAGTAGGGACAGGTTCATTTAAATAGGCAAACCTCAGCCATTTACAGCAGCTACTAAAGTGAACACAGACACACATTTGACCCAAAAGTTGTATCCTAGGAAAACATGTGCTCGAAGAGGCAAGTTCAAGGATGTTCATTGTAGTATTGTTTATAATGGTAAAAATAGACACAACTTGAATGCCCCCTGGAAGGGAAGCAGTTAATAAACTCTGGCATATCAGCACAGTATGGAATGCTGCCCCACAGCTAAAGAGGATGGGGTGAATCTGTTGGTATGTGATGAATCATCCTGGAGATGTTGTCAAATGAAAAGTAGCAAGTTGTCCAATAAAGCGAGCAAATATTATGATACCATTTACACAAAACAAAACCCCAGCTGAACCCAAACACATAATTTGACGTGAACACATATGTTTGTAAAGGTATAAAACAAGGCCTGGAAATATATTCCTCAAACCATCTCTCCTGGTCACCTCTGGGGAGAAGTGTGGGATTGGTCAACAATGAAATGGGCTTTCTGCTTTTCCTGTATTATAGCACTTTTGGAGACTGTAGTAATGTATGACTTTTGAGTCATGTGTAATCCAGCCAGTTCCAACCCTAAAATTTCCCTCCCAATCCCATAACAATAACCACTCTGGCAATGAACCTCTGAGAAAAGGTGTTTTCCCACCCGACACCCAGCCCTGTCCCCAGCTCCTCTGTTGGTGGCCCTTCAAATGGCCTTTCCTATTTCTTGGTCAACGTACGTGGGACTTCAATTTTTTGGGAATCTCAGAGGTTGAGGACAGAGAAGCCCAAGGGCCCTTGCTTTACCCAGAAGAGAGAAGGTGTTTCTGGGTCTGCTACCCACTGGGCTTGCAGCAAGAATGGCTTTTGCTGGTTGCCCTGAAGTGCGTGGATTCGATACTTGTTCGACATTGTTCGACACTACGCTAAAGGCGTTCTGCTCTTGTCCCATTTCCCAAATCTTGTCTCTCTCCAGTGCTTAGGTTTGGGACCAAACAACACCTCCAAGCAGTTGGTGCAAACGTGCTCTGGCTGAGGCCTGGGGCCTGACACCTGCGAAGGGCGCCCATTTCTGATTGTATCCGACCTCTATACATATTCTGGGGCGCCTCAGCTACGTCAGGCTTAATTAAATGCTACACGATTCCTAGCTTCTAATGTATTTATACAAGGTGATTCTTTTCCCTGCTGATTGTAAGATCATCAGCTGGCGTTCCCCTCTCCCCTCCTTTTTCTCTGGTTGGATTTGTTTTGTGTTTTCTTTGGGCTGTCACTGAAGTGGATGAAAGGCAAATTACAGCTGTGAGAGCCCCAGTGATCTGCACAATTACAGAGAAAAAACAAGCCCGCACCTACAGATCTGCAGTTTGGCTCAGATGTGGCGCCTACAATGCAGGCAAATCAAAACTTCAGAACAAAGCTCTTTTCATCACAGATTACAGAAAGGCCACAGCGTTTGCGCAAAACAACCGAAGAGGAAATGAGGAAGGCTGAGGAAAAGAGATCTCGTGCCACGTCAGCGTGGCTGCATTTTGGTTATCTGGGCTAGGACAGCAGTGGTCGAAGGAGGAACGCACATTTAGATCATAATAAAGGATCAGGTAGGAGCAGAAACACCATCTTGGGCTTTGATCTCTGGTATTTATGATCCATGGAAATGCAATTTCTGTAACATGTATGCTTGTGCTAAGTGAATACCACACTGAGGAGTGTTTGCTGTAACCGTGCTGTGTAGCAGTCTTTGCCGCTTTGTGGGGAGAAAGTACTCCTAAAATAAGTGTTGGGACTAGAAAAAAGCCGGGAAAATTCCCAAACATGGCACACCAAACAGCCATGCTAACAAAGCGTAAGATGGCTAATTTCGTTCCGTCTGGCAAATTTCGTCCCAGGTCAGCTCAAGAAAATGTTGACTGAACCTGGGTCTTTGTTTGAAATAAACACTTTGGAGATGTTTTCATTTCATTCTTTACTAATGGGAACAAATGGCTTTCAGGAAAGCCAAATGTTATTTAGACAAAACGTGTAATTGAGCTTGCCATTGGGGGAACAAACAATGCTCTAATCATGGATATTCTACTCGACTCTCCAGAGAACAGAGAGTGACATCTATACTGAACCATCTGCACTAACAGAGCTTCCTGTAAGATCTGAATGCCAGACGCCTGTCTCCTTTCAGCATCACTTGGATACGGTTTTACAGCTGTAAAAAGCACTCCCTCCTGGATCTAGGTTTGGACTGGAAGAAAAGCAGGAATAGAGTTTTAGGAACATGTGCCTTTTCTCAGGACCTTCAAGGAGGGTTCTCGGGCTCCTGAGGGAGCCTTCTGGGTCAATGGAAGGCTCCCGATACAGCCTGTGAATAGGGGTAGTGGAAAATCTTTCCATCACCTCTTCTTGACCACTACCTAGAAAACTTGAACTGCTGGGAGGTTGTCTTTCCTAGATTTTTTACCCCTAATCTCCCTCTGATAGAAACATTTTATATAACTAGATCACCAACTACCCAAAGAGGAGGAGCAAAGAAAAATCCTTGACAGAAAAGATGTGGCTGTTTGAGTAAGTTTCCCCAAGTGTCTTTCCTTGAAGTTTTTATAGGATTGTTGCTTTTGTAAAATGTTCCACTCTGATAGTTTCAGGTCCACAGTCATCAAACAATGATCTTCATTACCGGCTCAAAACGAAGTCTAGAACATCTCTGAGCCCTGAACATGCCACACATTCCTGTTAGGTCTGGGAAAGCTCTCCTGAGTTGGAGATCCACGTCCCCGTGGGAGCACTAATTTGATAGGTGAGGGGTAAGATGTCACCGCCACTTCTCCAGAGGAAGTGCTCTGTCTCTGTAGAGCTAAGTACATGATTCAGCTTAGCTGGTCCCACTCCCCGTGGGGCCCTTTGACAGTAGAATCCAATCTCCAGGGATTTGCCATCAAGAGAAATTTTGTGGAATCTCATTTAGCAATTTAGCACTTAGCAACGTTTGCAAAATCCCACACCAATCATAAAAGTTGGCTCAGCTGCACAAATTGGATAAAAATCCTAACAAGCAGCAATAAAAATAAAAAGAAGGAAAAGCTGGCATTCAGCCTCAAGGAGGAAACCCACCTACCTCCCACAGAAATGCCCTGTAGCTCAGAGGCGATGTGTAAACTTTGGAAACATCAATTTGTTAAAAGCCTACATTTCAACTTTGTTCTCACAGGCAAAGGGAAAAAAAAGCCCAGATGTTTGTATAAAAATATCATCATTTTATTACATTCCACACAATACATTTTCAAATAGTTTCCAACGTCCACAAGTTATTTTGACACACAGGCAACTGAGCAATGCAAGGATGTCACAGTAATGGGGAGAGGGATAAGAATAGGAAGTAAAAATCTTTAGGTTTTCTTGTTTTGTTGTTGTTCTTTGGTAATTTTCGATTATTTAGGTGTTTGCCTGCTCATTTCATTTGAAAGACAGGGTCTTTTTAGAGATGGGTTATCAACCTCAGAATTTTACTGGATTTCCTATTCAATTCTGGCTTTAATCCCAAAAATGTGAAACAAGGGAAAAGACAATTTTACTTTATCTTCAGCATCCTGTTTTGTCAATGGCAATGCTATGTTTTTTTTTTTTTTTTCCTTTTTCTGCCTTTGCCAGCAATTAGGTGATGGTAGTTGCTAGCTTAACATCAAGAAAGGGATTTTTACCCCAGAGATAAGGGCTTCCCTCCTGAAGGTGTTGACATGAAACCTCTAATAAGGCAAAAGCTTTGTCAGCCCCAGCTAGGCCTTCAACTCATTCATTCATTCATTCATTCGTATTTTAATAGTTGCTATCACCTCACTGTCTTTTGAGAAGCAACTCTAAACACATGCATGCGTGCATTCACTTGTCCAGTCTATTTTTCTTAGAAGAGAGTAGCTCTTCCCTCCCTCCACAAAATACAGAATTTTGTTTTTTAAAGCTGCAAAGCATGGCATTTTACAGAAGAGCTACCCTTTAAGCACAGTACCTGGATAGAAAATTGCTGGGGTTGGGTGGGGGTGGACAGAGGAGGGAGAGAAAAAGAGAGAGAGAGAGAGAGAGAGAGAGAGAGAGAGAGAGAGACATCCCCAGCTGAAGTGTATCATGGAATTCACAAGGATTTGAGCAGTCTCAAATTCTCCACTGTGGCATGTACATAAAGATGATGCCACATGGGCATCAGATAAAGATACAGAAAGTTAACAAAGTTGTTGTCATCTTCTTTTAAAGAAGGGGAAACCTCAAGGGTATATGGTGACTCAGCCAGTCGCCACACTGGCTAGATTTTCCAGGTGTAATTTCTTGATGCCACACCTTTGTGGGGCACCTGTGGCAATGCCAGTCATTCTGTGGGAATGTGGACAGCTGAGATAAAAGCCTTAGTGACTGGCATGCTAGTTATCACATAGCACCCTGGGCTGCTGGCCTCCCTCCTCCCCCGCTTCTTTCTCCATCTTCAGCTGGGGTAGGACACTTCTTGAAATCTCAAGGTAGCGCATGCTCTAGCCTTTCATCTTTTCTCTTCTTGGCAGGGCTGCTGTGGTCGAGACAGAGTAGCTCTTTGAAACTGAATAAGAGTGGGAGAGCACCGTCCTTTCAGGAGGATGAAACGAACCAGATGCGGAAGCTGAGTGTGTGTGCTGGAGGGACCTATCTGGATATTCCGAAAGAATGCTGAAAGTCTCTCTCCCCAGCAGCCGAAAGAAAAAAATCATTAGTATTTTGTTCTCAGAAGGTACCTGGAGGCTTTTCGCCCAGGCAACCATCTTTGGGGAGAATTTTATGCCTCCCCTGGGGATTCCTAGCAGGAAGGTGAAAAACTCCCCCAAGGCTGAGTCCTAGTACGCTGAGAATCTTAAAATATGCATTTTCTGTCAATGAAATTGACTTCATTATTTAATCCATACTTGACACAGTATCATTAGTGATTTCTCTCTTACATCCCTCTCCTTGAGTTGCTTAGACAGGACAAATGAGGAGCAATGGACGCAGCTTCATTACACCTTCTCTGAGGATGCAGCAACATCCGCACATCCCAGGCCAGCCACAGGGGTCTACTTGCCATATGCCATGAATGCTTCGAGGGGTAGCACACTGGTGCATTTAAAAAATGATTACTTTCTATTCTCTCATAATATTTAAATAAGTCAGGTGGGCAGCCGTACATTTTAGTGGCTATAGATTCAGGCACACATTAACATCATGAAAGGAAAGCAAATGATCCCTTTTCCCCTCCGTATTTTACAAATGCTATTACAATGACCAACATAATACCAAAGAATACGGTTTTCAACCTTCTTACTCAACCCCAGCCCAAATTGGGCCCAACAAACCCCCACCCCCACCCCCGGGGTGAGGAGACAACATTTCGTTCTTCCTTCTCTTCCCTTCTCTTGTTCAACTTCTCCTGCTCTCAACTTAAACAGACTTCTGCTTTTCCTACACCAGTCCCAGATTCGTTATTCTCTATGACTTATTCCAAGATTGGACTTAACTGATAAAAGCTAAACATTCATTATGAGCTTCTCTTTTATAAGGCAACATGAGACAGATTTGCTTCAGGGCCGGAAGGAGAGGTGGCTCCACTCACACCCAATGGCTGTTGTCTTGATACTTCAAAGACGCCAGGAGACAGGACAAGGGGTCACATCTGAGTGTGCTGGGGAAACCTCCTTTTGCGTCGGGTAGGTTGGGGATGGGGATAGGGATGGGGGAGGCCATATTGCTTTCCATATGGCCTCTATTTATTTTAGGTACCTGGAGATGACAATGACAGCCAACAGAAACCCAGCCAGAGCTAGATAAGGCAACAAAAAGCTTCAATCTCTTCTCCAAGTAAACAAAACTTGTACAGTATATTATTTTCTTGTAAAATGTACCCCAGGAGAAGTAACACAAGAGTTAAAGGGGCCCTCTCTGAACACACCCACACACTCCCCCCAAACAATGAGCCAGTCTCTCTCTCACACACCCACACACACAGAGCTATTCACACGTGCAAATGTATACTATGTACAGACACACAGATCCAGGTTTCCCCTCTAGTCTCCTGGCAGACTGCCCACCGAGAGGAGGTTGGGATAAGGCAAGGGGGAAAAACAAGAGAACCAGTCTCTGGAACAAACCAGCAGAGCCTTGGGTGGTGAAGTGCTTAGGGGTGGGTCTCTTCTTATATTCCAAGATGCAGCATTAGAATTGGGTTTTGTTGGTTTGGAATCAACAAAAAGAACCAAAGGAAAAAGAAAAAAAGAAAAACCAAAATGAACCCAAGGAGGATGGTTGGGATGGCTGAGAGTGCTCAGGGTTGGGGACCCGGGAGAGAGATGTCTGAGAGTTCACAACAGAGACTAGGCGAGGAGGAAAAAGTGCAAAATTGAGGCAACGTGTTTGCAGTCTTTCTTGTTTGTTTTGGGTGCTGTTCTTGCTTCAGCCCTCAGCAGCGCGAGCCGCGGTCTTGCTCTAGCTTAATGGTTAGGGTGGGCTCCACCGCCAGAGGGGCCCCGTTGGTGTAGTGGGAGGTTTTGTAGGTGATGGAGTGATCGGTCTTCTTGGCCGCATAGCGGAACCGGTGGTAGTGGAGCACCAGGGCCAGCGCGACGGAGACCAGCACCAGCACGGCGCCCCCGGCGGCCATTACGTAATACCAGTAGGCTGGGATGGGCTGCACGGGCACCGTGTCCACTGTGGGCTCGGTCCCTGGCGGGAGGGTGCCCCCTGGTGGAGAGACACAGAAGAGTGTTGCTAGGCTGAGAGCATGCAGACTGATCCAAAACTTAATTTAAAAAAGAGAAAGAAACACACACATGCTTTGGGACATACAGGGAACGGGATGTGCTTAGGTGGTACTCAGTCCCTAGCACGTGCCAAGCACTTTTCAACGATTGCTGTTAGTTCCTGCTCACCCCCTTACGAGGTAGATACTGTCAGACCCATTTTACAGATGAGGAAACAGAGACCCAGAGAGGTTAAATTGACAGTGGTTATACAGCTAGTAAGTAGTAAGCATGGGATTCAGCCAAGAGCTATCTGAGTACAAATCTCTCTTCTTTCTGTTTAACCACAATGACTTTATAATATAGAGAAATGTTACAGTTCTCTCTCTCTCTCTCTCACACACACACACACACACACACACAGACACGCACATGTGCACGCACATGCCCGAGTACACACAAGTAAATGATGTTGAAATGACTTCTGGGATTCAGGAAGGCGGATTCCCCAAATGGGTGGAAATATCATATTTGGTTTGGCTGGCCAGCATTCTCACACGATGTATTAATTAGGCTGGCTAGACTTGAAGGTAAATTCCACTTTGGCTTGCCAAGGCTTCTGTGCCCATTGAGATCAGCCTGGTCTTGTCTAAACAGGTCAATTACCACTGTCAGGTAATGACTAACGCATCTTCATTCTTTTAATTGGATGGAGGATCTTTAAGAGCAGATTGGAAGGGCAGTTGCAACAAAAAATGTGAGCACAAAATGATAGAGGGTATGTGAGAGTGAGAGTGAGAGAGTAAGCGAGAGAAAAGGGAGGGAAATCATTCTTAATCATGGAAAAGACAGAGCAGGGAGGAGAAGCTAGCAGAGTATTGAGAAGGCAACCACGTTCACTGGCCGCTGCTGGTTGCCATGGAGATGATGTAGTAGATTTAAGCCCAGGGTAACTCTAGGGAAAGACTGGCTGGAGTCCCACTTGATGCAAAGCAGTGTTACAACTTGATTCTCCCAAAGATTTACATCAGATGAGACTCTGGACCAGAAAAGGACTAGGAGCTTTTGAGCTTGCCAAAACCAGACATGATCTTTACTTCTGAAAAATGATGTATGCTTTGTCTATGAAAAATGCCTCCCTAGCTGCTCGCATCGAGTGGTGGTAGCCAGAAAGATGTGTCCTCTTTAATCATGGGAGTGGAGCCACGGGTGGGAGGTGCTGCTGCCTTCTTCATGCATCGGGGGTCCCACACTGTGGGCGTGCCTCCGCTCAAGACGCAGATAGGGCTTGTTGGTATTTTCATGCCTCCCCTCCACAATAACCCCAGCCCCCACCCAGACTCAGAGCTCCTCAAGCAGAGGAACTCGCTCTCATCCATGCCTAAGGGTGAACACAAAGAAGGCACTCACTAAATGCTTGGTGAATGAACACTGAACTAAGGCTAAGACTCTCATTTCTGAGTCAGCGTTCTCTAATTCCTGCAGCCTGAACATCAGAACTCCTCTCTTTGATTTGGGGAATAGCTGAGAGGCGGGTCAGGCCTTCCTGTGTCTTCTCAGAAGTGATAGAAAAATGAGAGCATTTTTCTTGGAAAATCTTTCAGAGCCTGCCCAATTTCCTGGCTCTTAATCACTGCTTCCTCCAGTTTTAGGAATTCCCGTCCGCTAAGGTGCAGGTTCATCGATACCTCTTGGGCGATCGCAAGTCCCACAATACTGGAAGAGCTTTGACAAGGATGTGCTGCTCCACACACACCTTGACAGCCACATCCACATCTCCTGGGGTGGAAAGGGCCCAGAATTCCAGGATCTCCCAAACGCACCTTTCTACATCTTCACCACCTCCCACGTTACTGCCTACTCTCTTTTTCTTCGTCCCCAAACTGTTTCTACCTTTTACTATAAAAGGACCCTCTGTCTCTCTTTCTCTCTCTTTTATTTGTGGCCATATTAGAAATTGTGCATAGAAATGGAAAGGAAGAGAAAGCAAGGAGCTGGACCCGGCTCCTTGAAATGGCCAGCTTGGAAGTCACAGTGAACTGGTATCAACTCATTATTCAGGTCACCAAGAGTAACTGCTGCCTGGCAACCATCTTGCTGTTGGATTTTCATGTGAGCTCACAAGAATGCACAGCAAACACTAACGTGTGCAGAGATGGGCCTGAAGTTCCTCAGAGCCATCCCTCTTCTCCCCCAAGGGTGTGCTCGGGTTTGCCTCTTTAGGGAGGGCCATCCTCTAGGGAGGCCACCGCTCCCCCATCAGAGAAAAGGAAGGTGAGAAATCCACATGGATTAACTTTCCATCCAAAGCACCCGCCCAGACCACGAGGGCTGGAGCACGCATTTTTATCAAGCAGATCACAGCTACCCACACTCCCTCCATCACCAGATAGTCCCAGTTCGAAGTGTTGCTTTCCTTCAGCCAGAATGCTGGTTTCCAACATCGAATACACCACCTAGGACTTAAAGTACTGGGGCTGGGGAAGGAGGGAGTGTTAATGTTACTCCAAGTGTTTCTTGTGATAGAGACAAAGTTGGGGCACTGGGGGAGACTCTAGGGGACCTGAGGGAGGAAGGTTAAGGCATAATATGTGGGTCCCATGTTCAGAACCAGAGAGACCCATTCCCTCAGAATTCTGCTCTACTTTAAAAGACAAACTGCACTTTAGCATAACACCCTCTTCCCCTTTCCTAGCTTTGCTCCCCAACCCTGAAATTATCAACATGTAGTAAACTTTAGTGACAAAAGCCATTTGGGGACATTAGATCGGCTCCTTAAACATTTCCCTTGGGTATTCGTTTGGAGAAATGAGAAAACTATGTGAATTAATGCTTTTAATGTTAAGTTGGTTAGAAAAGAGAGGATAGGACTGATAACCCTTTCCTTATCCCTCACAAGCAATTTTTAGTTGACTTGCAGTTGGGGGCCAGAAGTTTCTCGGAACATTCTCTGGCTAAAGAGATGCAACTCCCAAAGGCAGGTAGATTGTGCAGGTTTGGAATCTGGCTCTGTCCCAGCCTTGAGGGCTATATACTAATGAGGCCGTGGTCTGCAAGTTAGAGAAAAGGAAGGTGATAAATCAATAGAGGTGAAATTTCCACCCAAGGCATCTTCCCAGACAACAGCAGCAATCCAATGATGCTAGATGGATGTCTGGAAGGACAGATGGATGGATAGATGGACAGATGTCAGGTGGATGGAGGAATGCATTCTGGCCCAGTGGTCAGACTCTCTGGGAAATGTTGATAACCCACTGGTACTTCATGGAAAAGTCATATTCAGAAAGTGCTAGAGATTCTGCTAGCTCATACAGAGCCTCTATAGGGAATTGGAAAAAGGTGCCTACTTTAGGCAGATGACACCTGCACCCAGTGCCCAGGTTGGTGAGTTGCACAATTTTAGCTCCACTTGCCCCATCAGCCATGTAGGGTGGCCAGGCCATTGCTTTACAACAAAGAAGGCTGGGCTAGGTCACTTAACATGGGAGAAAGCACAGGTGAGAATTCAGCCTTACCCAGAGCTGGTAATGTGCTGACCTGAACTTTCCCTTTGATGGATCTAAATTCTACTGCTTATTCACGTATCTTTGTTTTTCCCCAATGGGAAATGCTTTCAATTCCTGAACTATTTTTCATTAATTTCCACCCCCCTCCCAATTCTCTACAAGGTTTTCCCATTGTGTGAGATAATGAGAAACAGATATTTAAATAGTCAATAACTCCAAGTGCACTTGCAAGGTTGAGCAGGCTCCCATCTGTAAAAGTTCTGAGCTCTCTGGAGAAAAGCAACGCAAACACAAAGAATTTGAATTCTGGGAAACAATAAATTCTGAGAAGCCGCACATGGGAAAAAATAGGGAAAAAAATGACACATTAGGTCATTTTCCTTCTAGTCCTATTTGCAAATAGGGCTACTGAATTAATAAGCAACTGGGAAATGTGGCTGTAACAGTAACTGCCATGAGTGGGCATTTCCTGTGTGTTAGCCGATGGTCTATAGGCTTTGCATGACTCATCTTGTTTATTCCTCATGACCCTGAGATGGAAGGACTTGAGGACTTGAGAGGATAAGTGATTTTTCTCCTGGTTTTACTTAGATGAAAATTGAGGAGGAGGGCAGAGCACACAGTGAAACCCAAGAGATGGCCCAGAGCCCTCGGAGGAATTGTACACCACTAGTCAGTGGCAGAGTCAGAACTGGAACCTGGTGGACTAATTCTTAGCCTGCGCCCTAACCCAGGGGTCAGCTCACTACAGCCTATGGGTCAGATCTGGCCCACTGCCTGTTTTTGTAAATAAAGTTTTATTGGAACACAGCCACCTTCATTTGTTTACATATTGCCTACGGCTGCTTTGTGCCACGACAGCAGAGCTCAGTACTTGCAACAGAGACTGTATGTCCTGTAAAGCCTAAGATATTTACTAGCTGGCTTTTACAGAAGAAGTTTGCAGACCCCTCACTCCAACCAAGCAGAGTTGGAGCAGGAAGCGGCTCTCTTCCTTTCTGCCTCCCTCCTACTCTGCCTGAACCTGTCTGAGGTTCTCAGTGAATCATTGAAAAGAGAAAGCATCTCCTACAACTACCTTTACGAGATGCCACCCAGACCTGAAGGAGTCGCTCAGGTTTCCAAAAGAAGCGTTCCGAAAGACCCGTGGTGAGCCTTCTCTCTCGGAAAAAGAAGAAAAAGGCTCATTGCACGTGAGAACTGTTTTAGGCCTGGCCTGTCCGTGCGGTCCTTTTTGTACAGGTTGAAAATGAAGTGCCGCTGAAGGGGCATTTCAGATAAAGGTTTATTTAAGTTATGAGATTAAACAAACAAAAAAAAGGTTGGCTCCTCTAGAGAAGTTTATAGAAGATAGCAGAAGAATGCGGTCGTGCCCTTGGATTTGTTTGGAGAAAGGATATATAAGTACAAAGCACCCCTGAGAAATGACTCTTTCCATTTGCCTTATGAGCAGTGGATGGTGGGAGGGCCATTGGGAGGTTTTTGGTAAGTTGGCAGAAACCGTGGGGATCCCTCCCACATTGATCTAAAATGCCTCTGAATTCAGATCTCTAGCTGGCTGAAGTGTCCAACATTTTGCAACTTTTTGGTGACACTTATGTTACTTTCTTTAAACTAGGTCTCCTTCTTTGTATTCTTGGAGAAAGAAGTTGGTGAAAGACATTTTCTTCCTCCCCTAGATAAACCGACCTCGGCAGCTGTTGAGATTAATGGTAAACTTGTGGGGAGGGGACGTGTCAGGCCTCTGTGGCAGGAGAGGCAGCGTGCACAAGCGAATGCCTCTGTGTCCCCCTGGGCAAGCGCGGCAGCCAAGCAGTTACCCGGTTCACACATCTGATCTCCACACTTTCCTGCTCAGCAACACCTAGCTGGATCTGGCAGCTGGAGGCGTCAGGGGGCAGGGACAAGGAGGAGGATTCGCACACCACAGCTGCCTATCTGGAGCCCTGGCAGGGAACGGGCCCTCCCTTTCCTTGGAGGATTACGTTCAGGAACACCGTTTAACCCTCTCTGCATCTCAGAAGCACTTCTAGCAGAGAGAGCGGTGGGAGGAAGGGCATCCATGGAGAAAGGGAATCTGAGGCCAAGCCCAAGCCCTGTGCCCTGGGATGGAGGACCTGACACTGGTGGACCATGCCTCTGGGACGCAGGCAACAGGGGTGGGGAGTGGGACGGGAAAGCGGGAAAGGAGGGATGGCGGTGTGAAATGGCACAGTTGGCTAGGTGGCACCACATAGACAGAGCTTAAATAAAGCCTGAGGCATAGAGTCAAATGCCAGCCAGCATTGGCCCCAAATGGGCCTGTCTTAAGACTGTTCCCTCCATGCCCAAGAGACAGCCTTTGATGTTCACTTTCTCCTGGTTTTACCCAGATGAAAACTGTGGAGGTCTGTAATGAAACCCAAGAGATGGGGCCCCTGGCCCTCAGAAATGGTCTGAGACATAAAATCTGCGTTCACAGCTATTTACAGGAGATACTGGTGTTGCTCTTAGCATCCGTTAGTGTTAAGACAGCAGTTCTGAATCCTTCCTTCTAACGCCCACCTTCCGTAGGTGCACCCTGCCTGGGATTTCCATGGGTCTCTAACAGGTAGGGCACCAGACCCAGTCTCCCTGCTCCTGCTTTGTTCAAAGCCCACAGCCTCTAACATGAACAAAACTCTTGCCTCCACGGTGAGCTGCTAAAAATACACACCTGGCCAACAACTACAGAACTCTGATTATGGGCTTTATATATTTTTACTGGCTTCTTTATTATTCTTTTTTTTAATTGAGAAAAAGAAAGTATTGGGTAAGAGGAAATAATCCATCACCTTAATTACACCACTTTTCGGCTCTTTTTTTTCCTCCCCCTACCTACCTAAACACACAGTTTTTCATTTGTTAAAGCTCAAATCCTAGAAAAAGATACATGACGGCACCATGTTTATAGTCACTGCTTTAGAAGAGAAAAGAAAGAAATGCACACCCAGGCTACATTGTTTAAAACGTGACTCATAACAACAACAAAAAGAGGTCCTTTTAAAAGTCACTTGACAACACAGTTTATTCATTCTCTCTTCTCTGTCTCCCTTCTCAAAACAGTCCTCTTTTTCTGCTCAGCGTCCCTTCATTACTGACTCACACCCTGGTACACAACCTAAGTATATATACTAAGCAGAAAACACAGGGTGATTGAAATAAAATGTTGCATGGCAAGAAATCAATGGGAGTCAGAAAATGAAAGACACTTCAAAATATAAAAGATCAAGAATACCTAGTAAGTCCAGGTCTAGAGGCCACTCTTATTGCATTTCCCTAAAGATTTACCTAGGATGCATTGATCTCTCCTAAAGAATGAGATTACTTCTGTTGCATGGTCAATTTATAATGGAAAAGAAAAACAACTCCACTTCAAAAAACATACTAACAATGTAAATGCCTATTGTTAGTAGTGTTTCAGCATCAACTTTCCATAGCTTGCCTGCCCAAACCTGATTTCTCTGTTTCCTTTTTTTTTTTTTTTTTTTTTTTGGTTAAAAGGCTGATTTTACGCCCTGACCCAGAGAGGGCTCCTGCTGTCCTGACCTGGTGAGAAACAGAATGAGTCACTAGGTTAGATGGAACATACATCCTCTCCCAAATGGAAAAGACACAGAGTCAAGACTGCTGGAGTCAAGACACAGAGTTGCATGCTGAGGTCAAACAGGTCTCAGCCGGGAAGAGGAGACCCCTGGCGCTAGGTTCTCTGGCTACCAACTCGGAGCTCCATGGAAAACGTGCCAGTGTGATAGCAACTGCCCATTCCCAATTCCGATTCTGCAATCAGCTCTGTGTTCCTGGGCCAAGTCTCTCCAAGACTTGGTTTCCTCCTTCCAAAGATGCTTGCCATTTTCTGAGACAACAGCCATGGCCATTCCGGCCGATCCGTTCAAC
Organism: Propithecus coquereli; assembly: GCF_000956105.1. Lineage (NCBI taxonomy): Eukaryota > Metazoa > Chordata > Mammalia > Primates > Indriidae > Propithecus > Propithecus coquereli. The sequence goes on along the minus strand of NW_012153063.1, from coordinate 629,283 downwards.
TTGCGCACTGCCTTTGCTTCGGCCTCCGAGTGGCCCACCGGGAGCACACTGCAAATTCTTACCTTCAAGTCACTAAGCCCTGTGTTTATTTTGGCTAAATGAGCACTGCTGCTCCGATGAGATTTTATTTATACATTTTTTACAAGAGAACACGCCTGCACTGGGAAGCCTCATGGTAAGCACAGCTTCAAGGAGCGCGCACGTGCCCTGGTCTGTTTATTCTCTTACGGAAGCGGAGCACTTAGCCACCGTGCTTGTCAATCACGACCCGACACGGTGCGCACAGAATGGTGTCTGCGGCAGCTGCCGGCACGTCTTTAACCAGCCTTTCTGGGAGCTTTGAGTCTCAACAACCCAAAGAGAGTCAGGTGAAACAACATAAGCAGGCTTCGCTTCACCAACACAAGCATTACCTGGGGTCCTGAAGGTTACAACTTGAATTCAGCTGTAATCCAAGTCGTTCGGTTTGGATCTCAGCTTTCCTTCCAATACTTTGGATTTGCATTAACATAAATCTCACACCCAGAGAGCACCCATGTGGGTGCGCGGATGCTCTTACTACTTTAAACTGCTGGGTGGGGAGTGGGCACGGGGGTCAGGGAGGCAAGGAGGGGTAGGAAAGGAAATACATCCTATGTCGGGCCGTCACTCTCTCTATTCTGCAGCTTTGCTCCTCAGGGATCGTCTAAGAGCTGTGGGTGGTGAGCGGCGAATTAGAAAAGGTGATTTGGAGCCAGGGAGCACAGCTAGGTGGCAAACCAGGAATTCATCTTTTTCTAGCCGGGAGCTGGACAGATTAATGAGAGTGAAGATAGCGAGTCTAGACATCAGATATGAAAATGGCAGCCCTTATCTCTGAAATGCTGTCACCCACAGGGTTAGGCCTGTCCAGGACAGACAGCGCACAGTGACCCTCACAATTGTTGGCATCAACCACGTCATGAATAGCCCTTGTCCTTAGGTGAGGGTGAGTCTCCCCCAGTGTGTTTTTCACGCAGGCCAACTGCAGCGAGGCATTCGGAGTGGCTCCTAAATGTTTAGCATTAGAAACCTGCGTGGGGACCTCAGCAGTGCCAACTAACTGCACTGCAAAGATGGCAAAATGTAAAACCCACTGTATTATGACAGCACAAACATTACTATCACCCACGGTTCTTTTTTATTCCTGGGTGAGGCAAGCATCCCAAATTATTCTCTTTTTGTTCAGTTCTCTATTTACTTTCTTAGGGAAAACATGTCCTTTTTTGTTTTTCAGTCCTGCATTTAAAGTGCTCTAACTCCAGCCACGGAATGCTACTCCGGACTCCCTGCACCAGACACGAGCTCCTGAATTTGGCAACTCTCCCTCCTTATGACTGTCACTCCTGTGTCTCTTCCCTAACTCTCTTTCCTCACAAGACCGCCCACCACTGTCCCTCACTGAGGGTTAATTGAGACCGCTGCCTTGGTACCCTGGAACTGGAAAGAAACCATCTTCAGGCTAAAATAAATCATTGCCACCTCATTTCACTTTTAATTTACAGCTAATATTTTTTTTTTTTTTTGGTTGAGTCTTCCCACAGCCTCTGCTTTCTCACCACTCCTGAATTTTCAGCCTCATTGCTCCCCGTTGGACAGTGCAAGGCTGAAAGGTTTATCTGTAACCTATTTGTCTCTATTGTAGGTTTCTAAACTTTAATTAAACAAGAGACAGTGAGGATCTCAATCCCTTTCCCCGCATCTACAGGTGTTGCTAGTGCCATCTAGCGGTGGGAAGGTGCGGCGTCTATATTCTCCCGAGAAATTTGCCAACTTTGGAGATTTATTCCCGCCACCAAATTCACATCACACAGGGAAAGGAAAAGACATGCAAAAAAATATATATTTTTTTACCTTTAAAATTCTCACCTGTAAAAGCTGAGATGGGTTCTGGGGGAAAAAGAAACAAAAAAATTTGAGTTAGATAAAGGGAAGAGATAATTGAGTAAATATAGAGTGAATAATTGGATAAACGTGATCATGAAGAAGACTTCGTTAGGTTTTTTTTTTTCTGTAACATTCCACGGAAAGTGCCCCACGTCCTCCACATGTTCTAAACTGTGTCTAACACATCATCATCACGGGGGTGAGGTAGGTGGGGGGAGATTCTCAAAGTTGCTTTGGAACAAAAAGTCCTTCATAGAGTAATGGGTCCCCAAAGCATTGTAATCAGTCACTTACCACTGATTACTTTCTCAGAGCTGGGATTACTCTAGAAGCCTGGTCCTGAGAGCTGCCCGAAGGGACAGGGGCAGTCCCAGGTGCTTCTGACATCACTAGGCACACCGCCCCCCACCCCCCGGGACTCGTGTGCCAAGAAAAGCACTTGGTGAGTTATTATGGCCCCTCTGCCAGCTGCAGGCAGGTCCCACCTTCTCAGGATTGCCCTCTTGCTTTGGGGGATGTCTATGGCTCTGATGGGACACGGTCAAGGTGACCTCTTCTGCCAGGGGAGGCCCTGAGTAAAATGTGTGCATCTCAGCTGGGCTGTCTGCTCAGCACTTCCGACCAAGGTAACAGGTATGGTATCCTTCCTGTGCTGGTCACCTGGCCTGCACTGTTTAATCCTACCATGACTCTGGGGCCTTGGGCGTTAGAAGTATTAGTTTTAAAGTAAAGTCTGAAATCTTTTTTTTTTTCATATGCCATAGTTTGCCCTGCAATTCATTCATGTAAAAGAACTACTCAGGTAACTGTGTTATCACTTTTATCTAACTTATGTACTATTCGTGCTCATCAGGGAAGGCTTCCATTAAATCCATCAAAACTTTCCAGCGTGTAATTTTGACTGGCAGTTGCTCTGGTCCTCTAGCATTTTCTTTACTAAAAGCTGGAGTTTGACGTTGGGGTCTTGCCACCCTGAATCTCCACGCACTTAGTGTGCGTCTATTTCTGATTGGGAACAGGGATAGAAGGCTTCCTCTTGTCTCACCCGCTCCTACCCTGAACTCAGCCTCAGATATAACTACACCCACACCTCGCCTCCTGCACAGACTGTCACTGCCCCACCCCCTGGGTGACAATTATGTTGGAAAATGGCATGCAGCCTCCTCTTGTATATCCCAGCCCTTGGTGTGTTATTTGAAAGAGACAGATATTCACATACCCATGCAGTTCTCCAGCGGGACATCAGTGCTTATCCGAATATCATCAATGGCAATCTCTCCCGAACGTCCTTTCCCTATCACTCCCTCGAACACAATCTAGAAGCCGAAAAAACAAGATAGGTTAACTGAGCCTCCTGGTCCAAACAGTGCAAAGATTTTCAATTTTCTGTTAACTTCAGCTTACCATGTATGTGTGTGTGTGTGTGTGTGTGTGTATGTGCGCGTGTGTGTGTGTGTTATTGCACCTGGTACACATCTGTTGACCACATGGCTATAGCTCTTGAAAATCTTAATTTAAAATGAGTTTGTTCAAATCAAATGCATATTTGAAGGAATAAGAAAATATAGCAAGGTGATGGATCTTGTTGTCCAGTAACTAAAATATATTGATTAAAAGGACCACAATCAGGGCATGTTTCAAGGAGGGTTGAAATTTCTCCAGCTATTTTTGAGGTTCCTTTCTCATAAATCTTCCAAATGCCCAATTGAGGTATTGGAAAACTCAGAGGACAAGAGCAGGTGGGGGTAATGTGAGAAACATAGCACACAGATTTGGATTGACTCATGGGTAACACTGCTTTCCGGCCTTTTATTATAAGTTACCTTAGGGCTCCATTATTACAAATAGGAGGAAAAGGATTTGTTTTTCACCAGTGGTTTACAGAGCACCTACTATGTGCTAGGCACAGGGATAGTAACAAAACCTAGTAAGATGAGACCTCTGTCCAGAGAAGCTCACTCTAGTAGGTGAGACACAAATGCAAACAGGTACTTGCAAAACAACGCATTAAGGTTTAAAAGTGGGATCCCAGGCAGGGGTGGGGAAGGTCTCAGGACACCTTACGACCTCAAGGGAGAGTGACCGCAGGCTGCACACAGAAGTGCTCTGCGGTCTTCAGTCAGCCCTCATTCTCGCCCTCCCCACGCTCTCCCTGCACACCAGCACACGTCCTCTGGCAAGCCGGGTGAGCGGCTGGCTGTCCTACCAGCCATCTGTTGCTGCTCCTCGCCTGGGGAGGAGAAGGTTAATGCCGTGGCTGGTTCTCGGTCACCGCTTCCACAGTGCGCCTACTCCTACCCAAGCTGCAGCCACGGCTGTGTGCACCCACCTGTGCCTCAGCCTCCTGCGCTGTGGGACAGAGATAATAGAACTCAGATCCCAGAGCTGTTGAGTGAGAAACCACTCCGTTAGGACTGTCTCAGGTCTGCGGGCCACTGAGCTTGCAGAGCGCCTGCTCCCCTTCCTGTGCTCACACTCCCGGGACAGGTCTGGGAGGTTATTCCAATTTCCTCCTGGCACTGGGATTTGGTTCAGGGGGGCTCCACAGGCCTCCCTCTTCCCTGTGTGGAGGGTTTGTTTGTGTTTATTTCCCTGGCTTTGTGTCCCTTTGTCAGCCTACCTGATAGCAATCTAAAATAAAATGGAAAGAAGAAACATTTGTTGGAGAAGATTTCAGCAATATAAAAGGCAATAGGAGGAACAAAGAACCAAGTCTGGGTGTAGAGATAGGCACATTCTGAATAACAAATAAGAGTGTCATTTAGTTGCCATGGCAACGGGGGAAACACAATGAAAACAGCAGCGCTTAAGCACGTCCCCTAATGATGAATGGGCGGCCCTCTGAAACAGTGAAATAGGCATCACAAGATCCCCTGGAGCTCCGCACCCAGCTCCGTTCACCACCCCACCTGATACTCCAGGTCGTAGCTGGGCAAGATGATCCGCCCGTGCTTCCACTCGCCGCCCTGGTCCTCGCGGATGACCCAGAGCAGCTTGCTCTCCTGGCTGGCTTCCCGCACCACCTGCAGCGCCACCCCGCGGCCGCCCGTGGCCTGGTACTGGAACTCCATGCACACGGGGCTTCGGGGCAGGTGGACCGGCGGGCTGATGAGCCGCGCATACTGCCCCTCTCTTCCGCTGTCACTCTGCAGCCGCAGGAAATTCCTGTCATCTGTGGGAAACAAATCCAGAGGTTCTTGGTAAATGCTTGGGAAAGACATCGGTTTGCAGCTGTGGCCCCTTCAGGGGAAACTTGGGACTGGAGTTTGGGTGTCTTTGGTTTACTCATGTCCGTGTTCTCCAGGCCCTGTGTCCTTTTCTTAAGCCTCCTTCAGAGCCTTGATTCAAATGCTGTGTCCTCCTGAAGCCCTCTCGAGTCACTTGCTTTCTGCCTCTCTCATATGTTGCCCCTGGCACAGCCGGCCGGCCTCATGTCCTGGCTGGTCGTGCATGTGTTCTTCTCCCCCTGGATCCTATGAGGCCAGACCCACGTCTTATTTGTCATTGGCTTACCCAAACAGCCAATGCGGTAGAACGTACTGAATTATAAGGGAACAGTTTACAGGGGATGAGGTGGTTGCTAGATTGGAGGGTGACTCTAGCCATGTAGTTTATGCTTGAAGCCTTTGCAGTCTTGGCTGGGCACTGTCCAAATGAAAGACATTTAAAACCTTCTGTCTCCATCAGTGCTACACCTGGGCTCTGGCGGCTGTGACTCAGAAGCCCAGTGTCAACTTCAAGCAGAATGGGGGTGGCAGCTGAGTAGGGTAATTCAGGGGCCCTGACACACCATTCTCTTTCCTATCTACCCTGGGGAGGCCTGGGTGTGGCCTTTCCCAGACGGCCAGGCACACACAGCTCCGATGATAAAGGTGCTGTCATTGTCATTAACAAAGTCTATGGGTTTAGCAGAGAATATATATGTTCTGGGAAAGTGAGGGTTCACTAATCCAAACGTTTGGAGAATGGCCCTTTTGGCCGATTGGTTTTAAATTCATCAGACACTTATGGGGAAGACCGGGTTCTCATGCCTTGCATGACACAGGTGCAGGTATCTGCACCTGCAAATCCAACTCGTGTGGGACCACTGTGGCCACTGGTAGAGAGAGCAAGGTGGCATTTGAGGAGCAAATCTCACTATCTCGTTTTGGCCCTGAAACAGGGGCATCTTATGCCGAACACTTCTGCAAGATGGCAGGGGCACTTTTCACCGTATACCCACTGCGGAATGTGGGCACATCAGACACCTTAGGACTGTGTTCATGTGATGCCATGTTAATCGGGGATGTGTGCTCAGAGCTTTCTTACTCAACAGTGACAGTGAACATCCTGTGGGAAAGGCTAGGACTCCAGAGTCCTGAATCAACACAACACTCCCTGGACCACTGGTTTGCTGCCGTTATCCTGCGGACATCATCTTTCTAGGTGAGAGCTGAACCTGTGACAGACCTCTCATTAGTGGCCCAGAACAGCTTCTTCCTCCTCGACTTGCCAGCTGCCTTGCCCCGCTCTCTGGTTCCCCTGAGCCCCTTCCTGTAGACTCTCTGGGATGATTGCTTTAGAGGCTACCTTCCCCTGAAGTCAAATGAGACCAGCACAGAATGCCTATGGGGGATTCCAGTGTGTGCCTCCTCAATCACCCAACATGTGACCTCCGTAAGGCCAAAATCAGCTCAGGCAACTGAAAGGCATCTGTCTACAGAAGAGAATGTTAATGATGCTGTTCTGCTGAGGGAGGAGACACCGACGCCAAACCAGACCCTCCATGATCTCGAAACCTATGCTTCCCGCATCAGATCTTATTACTACCGCTATTAATGATAATAATTAGAACTCATTTGCATAATGCTTTAGAGGTTACAAGCACATCCACGTGCATTATTTCATTTTATCCCTGCTATATGCTTGTGAGCTGGGACTTCCTAAGCTTAGTTTGCACGTGAAGAAACTGAGGCTCAGAAGCGTGAAAGTGATTTGTGCAGGGTAGAGAGGCTACAGAAATGGTAGCGCCCAGGCTTGACGGTGGCTTTTCCACCTTCCTGCTGTAAGCTCTTTATTTCAGCTGCTCGGCGGGTACCTTGCCCCAAGTCCTTGCAATCAATCACGCTCTGTTTGAGGCAAACTGGCTTCCCCGCTGGGCTCGTTGCTGCCTTTTTTCCTCTTACCTGTAATTCCTTGCTCACCCCCCACCCCAACCTATCTTATCTCTTTTTGCTAATTCTTCTAAGCATTCTGGCACACACAACATTAACTCCCCTCTTCTCTCAACAGCTCTAGCATTTATTGACTGTACTGACGATTTTACCTTATTTCTGAAAGGACTTCAGGCCATTTTCCATGGATTTCAATAGGTAACTACCCACAGCCCGGCATTGTTAATTTAACTGTTTCTTGTATTTTTCTTATCACTCCAGTTAGATTGCAAAATTCTGGTCTTACACATATAAGGTTTAACGCTGCTTCTTCCCTCTACCCCTAGGATCGTGCTATATAGGTGCCACTCCTCAAGAAGACGTTGTTCCTGTGAATGAATGAATGAATGAATGACAGACACAAAGAATGTTATGAGGCTATCCATTGGAAACGAGGACAGAGGGAGAATCAGCTAGCCTCTCGTAATCCCTCAGATTTAAATAATCCCTTCTCAATTCCCTCTACCCGCCTGAGCCAACAGCCCTTTCAAAGGTGAAGTCAGCCAATGATGCCATGGCGAATTCCATGGGTGCCTGGGGAAGCACCCAGCCCACTGAGACACCAGCGAGAACCCCTCAAATGCTCCCACCTTCCTGGTAATTTCCAAGCTTTTACTGTTTCCACCTCATATAAAGGAAACCAGATTTCAGAGACTTGCTATTCAGCCTTCTTCCTTCACAGTTTCACGAATAAGACCCACTTGCTGCCTGAAAATTGCTTGGCAGAAATACTGCCACTTATGTGAATGTACATTCTTAAGCGGCAGGGAAATCAAGGAATTATGGTTAGAATTTGGTAAGTTAAATGTGTGTGGAGGTGTGAAGAACTGGTTGAGTGGATTTTGTCTGGGTTTGTTCTATTTACCCATCCTGTTACTAAAACTCCAGGCCCAATGGGGCCAGAGGTTTCAGGGACTTCCCCTTCCAGCACCCCCAGGTAGGGTCCCTCCCCTCCCCTCTGGTGTCTCCCCCCGCCCCGTCCCCTCTCCTTCTCACAATAAGATGATAATCACTATGCGTGATTTAAAGGACCACCGCAAGACCAGGGAGTTAATGCCGGTGGCGTGCTAAGCGCGAGCAGCTGAAGGATCATAATTCAGTGCTGACATCTGAGCTAATCCACCAGTGTGTGGAGTCTGCAGACAAGCAGGCCCCTGGATTTCACTTAGTTAAATCATTTGTGCCCCACTTGTCTGTTAAGTGCTATGAGCTCCAGGGAAGAAAGATGATATGTAAATTTAAGGAATTAGCAGTAGACATCAGTCAGAGAGATGCTGAGCTGCAAAACGCCTGTCACTGAGAGCGGCTTGATTAGAACCAGGGACATCATGAAGGAATGGCTCAGACCCAGAGAAGCCCCAGGAAGTGGAGGAAAAAGCAGGGGTAAGAGACCGCCCTGGGGGCTCTCTCCACCTATCTTACATCACGTTCCCTGTGAAATAAGTAGCATTTTCTCCATTTTTTACCAAAAAGGAAACTGAGGCTCAGAGAATTGAAGTCTTGTGTCCCAGACCACTGGTGAAGAGTGGTGGAAATGGGATTTGAACCCTAACTGGACTGAGTAAACCTACCACAGCATGAGCTCTCATCTGGGTTGGAATCCTAGGCGAATGCTCACTAACCTTTTAGAGCCTCAGCCTTCCCATCTGTAAAATGGATATAATAGCAGTATTACTGCATAGGGTTGTGGGGAAGAGTAAATGGAACGGGCTATATAAAGTGCTTTTCACAGTAGCAGGGACACAGTAAGCTCACTAAAAGTTACTATTGCTACTACTGTCACTATACACACCACCACTTACACTTGACTTTATTTTATTCGGAAGGAAAAAGGGTAGAAGATCACCAATAACCTGGGAAGGCCAATCCAAGACTCAAAAAGAAGTATGGCTTGGCCCGAGGACAGCAAATATGCTCTCTGGCTCCCCAGATCTGCCCTGACCCCAGACACCAGCTGGCCCCATGTCTTTTGTGTCCATCTGACAGTAAATGAAATAAAATACTACACGATCCTGGAACAAGAGTGGGACCTTAAGCAACCACTTAGAGCACACCAGGCTGGGCTCCCAGAGGAACTATGCCAAAGATATCCCTGAGAACACTGTCCACCCTTTGCTTTACATTCTCTAGAGGAGGGGTTTGCATAGGCCATGTCAGCAATGTGTTTTCTGGGTCACAGCCCTAACTGTCAGGAACTTCTTAAATTCAGTTTTCAGTTTTCCTTCTGTTGTTTAGGTACATTTCCTCCTCCTGTCTCTGATGCAGCACAGACGGTCTCTGTCCTCTGACTTGGAGACATTTTAACTTGTGAAGAATTAAGACCCTCAGTCTTTGCTTCCCCAGGAAACATAACCCTTGCCCCTTTGAATGTCTACTGTCCAGGCCATTCGCTCCAGTGGTGAGTTTCCACTGACCCCTCTTCCCAGCTCGATGCTTTGGCTCTTTTAAGTCACGGCATCCACACATACACGTGCTGCAACTAAAGTTTGCTCTTCCGGAATATCCCAATTTATGGCCCGCCAACGCCAAACATGGAAGAAGTTCTAAACATCCCTTGGCTGCTGCTTACTTGACAGAGAAAAGGGTTGGCATGGCATGGGAGGGGGGCTACTTTATTGATTTACTTGGACCTTAAGGAAAACCCTTTGGATTATCAAGAGATTGCCTAAACATGACAAGTGACTGGCTAAGAACTGGCCCTGCCTGCTGGAAGCTGCCTTCTTGTTCCTGTAGCTGATAGCGGTGATGCCGGCAATGGATAGCTTCCAACAAAAAGACAATGGAAAGGAAATACGTTCGGTTGCTGAAAGAGAATGAAGAAATAATGTCCCAGAGACACAGTCCCTCTCCTCCTGGACCTGACATATTTGAGAGGCACTTTTCTGGGTCCTTGACTCAAAACATCTGTTGTTGCCAATGATACAGGGAAAACAACCGCATGGGAATGAACAACACAAGTTCAAAAGGGTGAAGAGGAAGTGCAGAGGACAGGGCCGTTCAGCATTTTAACCTGCTGCTGTCTCTAGAAAGGGTCTCTTGATATTTCACCTGGCGATTTACGGCTGCATCTGGCTTCAGCTGCGTAAGTGTCAGGTGGACACGTGACTGCAGCTGGCCCAACAGCAATGGAATCGGTTGTGTCTACACCTTACCAAACCTTGAAATAAATCACCAGCTTGATCCCGCTGGCTATCGCAAAGCCAAACACACCATCTGTCCAACACACACATCTCCTGGCTAGCATCTTGCCCTCCTACTAGAACAACCATCTGAAAGAATATTTAGTGCTGCAGGAGATGTAGTCTCCTTGTATAGTCATGCTTAAAACATGAGTCAGCCCTCAGCTAGCCTCCCAAGGTCAGTCTATCTCTGCTAAGGTCCTCAAATTAACAACCAGTTAAGGGAAACATTGACTCCGGATGAACTCAGCAGGATGTTCTCAAGGTTTACAATAGACTATTTTGTGGACATTTGAGGTTTCAGGCCTGGTCTTTGCAGGAGTCTACCTAGTGTTGATTTTCGGCATGCCAGCTTTCATGAAGGTTTTGCTATTGAGGAAGACTTATTATCATTCTGCCCCTTCATTATCAACCCACGCACTGCTGGGGAACTCAACCAATCATGATTTGCAGAAAAAAAAAGGGTAAGAGCTTCTCTCTGCTATTGTCTTTTCTACAAAGCCAGAGATGTTTTCCTACTTTCTTAAAACGTAGGAAAGAGGTCTCTATCCTTTCCTTTTCCAGGTGAAATTATTCCTTGACTATTGGCTTTCTTTTAGCCAAACTGTTCCTGGTCTTTGATTATCTCTCACAGTCCAGAGTCCGAGCAGCCCTATCTGTATTTGCCGAGGCTGTCACCCAGCCACGCCACAGCGCCCTCTTCACGGAGGCAAGTCAGTCTAACGCCGATCCAACGTCTGGGCTATTTGCTGCCATTGGTCCCACCTGATCTTTTGAGCTCAGAGAGTTTCTTTTTAATTCAGAGTCACCACTAACCCACTGTCAAAAATCAAGCCCATTATAAGTAAGTTCACTCATCAATGATTTTCTTTCATTTCTCCGTAAACCATCCACCCACCATACCCACCTGCACTTCACTTGATCTTCTCATGTGCACACCCACAGCGAATCACAGCTCTGGGCTCCCACTCTAATGCAGTTTACTCAATGGCCTAATCTGCGTCACAACAGCCCCAGTGAGTTGTTAATGATTTTACCACTTACATTTGAAGGAGGAGCCGCCATTTGTAACATCTGAGTATTTTAGAACATCAGGATTCTTGACTCCTTCCCCATTGAGCTTGTTTTTGAGCCCAGAGTAAAGGTTCTGTTCTCTCAACACACAAACAGGTAAGCTAGGTAGCCAAAGCTCTGTCCTTTCGTAAGGCCATACTGTTCAAAGTCAGCTTTGCCTGTTTTCTTCATATCGCTTTCAGGATTCAAAGTTATCAAAATGAAGTAACGCTGTAATCAGACTTCACAAGGTCAACCCATGAATAAAAGAGCACACATTTAGGAAGACCACACACTTGAGGATTCTGAAGCTGACCTGGCCCAGCATCCTTTATCTCTAGTCTTTCTGTCTCATTCCTGACAACAATAATAATAATGACCATAGCAACTGATAATAATAATAATAATTATTATTATTGGTATTACTCCGTATTTACTTAGGATGCTCTTTTTGATTGCCTACATCATCTAATGGTATGTGACTTGCTTACTTTACTATGGTTGCCTAGTGAGGAAGAACGACACAGTGATAAAATACCAGCCACTGGACACTCTCATCACGGGATCACAGAGAAGACACATCCCTGTTGGTACTTGCTTCTTGGTTTATACCAAAACCAAGGAATGAAAGCATCAGTAAGGCCCCAGAGAAGGTTCTCATGTTAATGTCCAAAGGCCCAATGTAACATTCTGTGATGGTGGACGACACATTCTATACATGTACTGACCAATGCAGTGTGGCTACTGTGCCCTTCACCTGTGGCTGGTGGGACAGTGGAACTGAAGTTTTAGCTGTATTAATTTTAATCACTAAAATTTAAGGCCATGTGTGGTGGCTGACGCCAGTAAGCCTAGAACTTTGGGAGGCTGAGGAGGGAAGATTGCTTGAAGCCAGGAGTTCGAGACCAGACTGCACAACATAGCGAGACCCTGTCTCTAAAAAATTAAAAAAAAAAAAACAAAAAAAACCCCAGCCAGGTGTGGTGGTGCATACCTGTTGTCCCAGCCACTTGAGAGGCTGAGGCAGGAGGATTGAGCCCAGGAGTTTGAGATTGCAGTGAGCTATGATTGCATCACTGCACTCCAGCCTGGGCAATAGAGTGACACCCCATCTCTAAAAGGAGATTAAAAAAAATTTAATTGCCACATGTGGCTTATGGCTACCATATTAAACACTCCAGCTCTAGATACCTGCCCCCCCACCCCCATCATCTCAAGAAGTTTTTGCCTTGGTCCTTAAAGACTGGAATCTGATTTTTGCAAAACTGTTTATGATCAAAGCACCTGAGAACGTCTGTAGAAAACATGCCAACTCCTACTAGGGGAGACATATTCTATGTCATTACCACTGCAGAGAAAAGGCTAAGTGGCTTCTCAGAGCACACTGAGAAGTGTTCCTCCGCAACCACCAGGGGTCACTGAATTTGGAACAGGGTCCCCAGGGGTTGCTATGAACACACTCCAGGCAGCTAAGCCACAAGCAAAGAACTAAAAAAAGAAATTCTGAGTGGCTTGAAAGACTATCTTGAAAAACAAAAACAGTGGAATGAAACCAGTGGGTGTCTTGTCAGCCTTAAGCAACCATTACCACTAGCCAAAAGGACAGAACTAATTGCTTACTTAAAAGGAAAAGGAAAAGGAGGGGGAAAAAAAAAGAAAGAAAAAAAGAGAAAACAACCAAATCAGAAACTATCTAAGGAATGTAAGTAGTTTCCACAGACACTTCTCGTCAAATGGGCTGTGATGGGTATTTCAACATGGCCATTTCCTCTCTCCTTTCCATCCTTCCCTTTACCCCTACTCCCTCCACACTTGATGGAGACACCTCTTTCTTAAATTTAATTACTTTTGTTTACCTGTCTCATAAGGGGATAAAGCAGATGGCACGAATGGTCTCCT
>NW_012153063.1:531969-615610 GCF_000956105.1 Propithecus coquereli | reverse complement strand
GCCGCTTATTGAGTTTTGTGAGAAGGAAAATGGGACATACAGAAAACGGTTTTTAAAATCATCAGAGGATAGAGGGAAGGGCTCCGAGAACAATATTATGATTCTGTGTCCCAGAGGCAGGTCACAAGCGCCACTTTCCCAAACTTCAGGGATTCTTCTGCAAGAGGAAAATAATTATTTTCCTTCTCAATATCTTGAGGGAGGAACATTAGCTCTAGCAGTTCCTTATGGCCCTAATTTTCTCTCTGTCCCCATCCGTTCAGCCAAAGGTTGGAACTCCGCCTGCTCTGTGAGCTTGCTCTGAAAAGCCCTCCCAAACCGCAGCGTGTAATGAATCAACTGGAATGAGGACAAAGACTAGAATTTCAACCAGTAGCAAGGGTGGACTGTCGGGGCATTCAGGTGGGGGCCAGGATTGCAGGAGGGGGAGGCGGAGGTGAGCTGGAGAAGGGACAGAGGTACAGGCCAGGGTTGAAGGGAGGTAACATAAGCTCTCTCAGAACTGCTACTTGCTAATTGGTGGCCTTACAGCCCAGGCAGGGCTGGCCTCAGACACTCCTAGAGAAAATCTGCTTAAAAGAGTGTAAGGGAGGAGGCCAGAATTACTAGAATGAACCTGAAGACGGACTCTGAGTAAGAGCCAGCCAATCTCCCCAGCCTGTAGGGCACTCTGGCTACATCCCTGTATTCAAAGCGCCTCTGCCAAGTGGCCCCCCTTAGGCTCACACCTCACAGACACGTGCACACCCATGCACAGAAACCACAAACACACTCACACATACACAGACCCCACAAGCCTTCTTTACATTCAGATAAAAGTGGGGGTTGGGAAAAACCACGAATTAATTGGACCCAGTCTCAAAGGAGAGGAAATGAAATGAAAAATGCAGGCTGGGTTATAAAAATAAGTATTTTTTTTCCAACGTGCAGGAGGCTCATTATATTAATTAAACATTATTGCAGTGAACGAGAGGGGGGAGGGTGATTAAGGCCGGGACTGGGGTAAGTGTTCTCTCCTGTTGCCCGAGGCTGTGGTGATCTTCAGATATTAATCTCTCTGAGCACTCAAATGCTGAAGAGATAAACACTTGAAATATGAAAATGTTTTTCTCCAGAGCAGACGCTGTGACCCGCCAGGAAGGCAAGTGCGGGCTGTGTCAGGAGGCCACCCCGAAGTACTCTCCTAGCCTCCACCCCGCTGTCACCCCCTGGGGACAGGGGACAGTGGCCAGTCCTGCGGTGGGGGGAAGGAGTGGCTCTGAGGAAGTCTGCAGAAGGGGAGGTCCCTTCACCCTTTTATTTGCTAGTAATTTCCCATTGTGCCATGGCAACATTTGATCTCTGAAATTTCCAGAATTAACCCCTTTCCTCTCAAATGCTATGGGGTCTAAGGTAATCATTATTAAATTTAAATTATATAAAGTTGCAATTAAATAAATTATATAAAATACCAAAGGTAACAAATCCTCAAAACTCAACCCTTGTTGATTATCTCAATACATTTGGCCAGGAGCTCCTAAGGCCGTTTATGTCTATTGCGCTGCATGTCTCAACTCCACCTGCAGTGATGTTGTGTTGGTAGCTTAAACCCAACCACAGTAAGAGTATTTACACCACCAAAAATGGCCCACATTACAAAGCAGGGGTTTCTTTTCAATCCCTGGAAAGCCTATTGTTAAACATTTACCAGAATGCTGCTATTAAAGCAGGTGTCAGTGGAGATAGTAGACAACTTTTGCTTCTGCCTGTTTAGAAAAGCTAAAGGCAGCCCCTCTCCGCCCACAGTGCCAGGAGAGGCTTCTGAAATCTGGCTTTCTGAAACCAAAAGGGTGGGCTTAACAATATTTCAAGGACTGGCAGCAACATTCTTTCAGAGGCTAAGTGCTGCGCAGCTCTGCTAGACACCCATGGGTGTGACAGGATTTCAATCCCTCGACTTGGTTTGCTTTAGAGGCAATGACACCCTCGGAGAAGTTATCGGTCAAACTCAAGGCCAGTGGCTTCCCAACGAGCTTGAAGTTGACAAGAGGCTCTGTAATGGTGACAGCCAGCGCTGGCTATGGGATCAAGAGGACGTTGACTCATCCCATCTCCTAGGACCTCCCAGTTGCTCCTTCTTTCTTTTTTTCTTTCTTTTATCTTGGCCTTCCCCTCTCCCTCCCAGCTTCCCGGCTGTGCTGTAATCACAAGAGAGGGCTGGGAACCACCAACCAGCTATTCTGCGAGGTGACGTCTTGAGCAAAGACTGTGGTGGTTTGTGGGCAAAGAACAGAGGATTGCTCTGTGGTGGGAGGTTATGAAGCTGGTAGGGAATCAGGGCTGAAAAATGTGGAGCCGGCTGGCCTTAACTCTTTGGTCTCTTAACTCACAGCTGGCTTACCTGGAAAAGTCTGGTCGTCTGGGCTGGAGCTGCTGGTCCAGGTGCTCCTGAGCCACTTGGCATGGTCATACATCCAACCGCAGGGCTCCTCCGGGAAATCAAAGTTGCAGTTGAATCCTGAAGGGAGCTGCAAATCTTTGTCTAAAAGGAGGGGAAAAAAAATAACCCAAAGGAAGGCAAATGAAATGGGTTCAGAGAACAGCCACAGTGGTGCTATTTAAATGGCTGGCAAGGCCTGAGCGGAGAGCAGAGAAAGAAGTGGCTCCCTTTGCTTATTCATTTAACTCATCTTGGCGATGGCTGGCGTTCGGGTCAGACTTTGGTCTCATCCTTCCCAGGCAGGAAAGCCAAGTCTGCCAGTGGTTCCCATAGTAAGCAATTATAAATGAGGCCACCAAATGGCTTCAGGCTCTAATCAGCCTCTTCTGTCCCACCTCAGAGAGCAGACAAATGTGAAAATTGCTGTTCCCTAAATGCCAGAGAAGAATGTCTCCCCAGTGCCCCAGTGGAGGGCTGGCTCCCAAAAAGAGTATTATCTCATCTCCTGCCAACCTGGCTCTCAGAAGTGGCTGGGCAGCCCGTTAGCATCCAGAGAGGCCGAAATGCCTGGGAGGTTCTGGCCAGTGAGGAGAAAGTGACCCCAGAAACAAGGGAGGCTTGTTTGCTATTCTTCACCTCTTTGTGATCCGTCTCTTATTTCTGAAGACAGGGACAGTTGGGCACCTCCTCAGGGAGGTATCACCAGGCGGGAGATTTGGCACGTTAGGAGCAAAATGAAGGAGCCACACCAGCCGGCTGCCCGGCTCAGCGCTGACCAGGAGGAAAAGTAATGTCATATCGTGCCGAGTCCCTGAAGGCTGGGATCCCAGGGAAGCAGAGAAAGCTGGCCCCACGGAAATCTAACAAGTGGCTACAAGGTGGCTCATCCTGTTGGCTTTGGTGGTTCACCTGCCTGAGCCTGAAGACCGAACCAAGGGAGTTTCTTTTGAGGTTCCACCCAGCTCAAAAATCCAGTATGAGCTAGTGCCAAATGTGTAATTAAGTGGGGTGGCGTGGAGGTGGGGAAAGAGGAAATGGGAACCCAGATTGGACGTCTGCCCACAGTAGCTGCAGAGACAGCGGAAAAGTGCTGGCTAACGCTGGTAGCAGGGAGGAAGCAGGGTCTCTGGCCCTCTCACTTCCCTTCCCAGGGTTCCCAGAGAGGAATTTCCGTGGCGAAGGCTTAGCATGCAGGTTAGCAAGTCTAAAGGGAACAACGGACTGGTAGAAACAAATTGCTCACCATGGGGGCAAGGAGGGCTCACCTCTTAGGGGGACAGGGCTCTGCTGGCCTCTAAGGCAGGAGGCAGATTGCCACCAGGCCCTGTTTGTGCTTCCCCTTTCCAAGAGAGGACATTTAATGTTTGCCCACCCTTGGCCAAAGTCAGCTCAAAGTCGAGAAGAAACACACGGAATCTGTTACAGAAACATCAACCTGTGGCTTGGAAAAGTCAGCCCTTAGCCCTCACCATCCCCTTCTCCTGACAATTTCTAAATTTCTATTTTTCCCTTCAAAAACATGGAGTAATTCAATATACCATAATTCCTCCCTAATGTTTACAGGCATACTGTGTATCTCAGGAATCAAATTCCACAGAAAGATCTTTTGCAAAAAGAGAGGGGAGGAACCATCAAAGAAACCTCAAATGAAACAAACCGCTATAAATGGAAAAATTATA
This sequence comes from Propithecus coquereli, assembly GCF_000956105.1. Classification (NCBI taxonomy): domain Eukaryota; kingdom Metazoa; phylum Chordata; class Mammalia; order Primates; family Indriidae; genus Propithecus; species Propithecus coquereli. Next base: position 611,512 of record NW_012153063.1, on the reverse strand, counting down.
TTAAAAATAAACTTCTGAAATTTTGCAGCAGAACTCTTCATTTTTCCTTTGGATTGTCATTTAGGTAGAACCCCTACACTGTCCCCCAACAGGGTAACTCTGGGAATCCAATACCACTGCAGTCCCCCCCCACAGGCCTCAGACCAGTCCCAGTCTGTTAGGAACCAGGCCGCACAGCAGGAGGTGAGCGAGGGAGGCTTCACCTGTATTTATAGCCACTCCCCATCACTCACATTGCCTGATCAGAGCTCAGGGCCCCACTGGTTTTGCATTATGGTGAGCTGTATACTTATTTCATTATATATTACAATGTAGTACAATAATAATAGAAATGAAGGGCACAATAAATGTAATGCACTTGAATCATCCCGAAACCATCCCTGCCCCCACCCCCAGGTTCCGTGGAAAAATTGTCTTCCGTGAAACCGGTCCCTGATGCCAAAAAGGTTGGGGACCGCTGCAGTACCATATATTAACTCCCTATGCGTTCCACTTTTGGCTCGCAAACTATCTTAAACACGTCTTGGAAGATACTCCAAGTCTCCTTCTTCTCTTCATAAAACAAAAACAAGTTCATTAAAATGTCAGAATTCTGTATTCAACTAACCCTGACCAACAGCGTCCCCCACCCACACAATATACGAAAGCACATTCCCAGAAGCATATGCATTAAATTATCATTTTTCAGTCATGCAACTTCAGCATTTATTGTTGGCCTTCCTCCCATTCTCCTTCGTTGCCATTTTTCAGAGTCGTCCCCTCGATCGGAGCAGTTCCTCCTACTGTCAAACAGCTGCACGTGCAGGTTCCGCCGATTTCGCCACCTCCCCCCCGACCCCCATCTTTATGTCTCTGCTCCTTCTCACGTCTCTTTGCCAATCTTCCCTCATTTTGTTTAATGAACATTTAGTAGTAACCAGTAATTTACTGTAAATTGAGGCTGTCAAGGTTAAAATTCTAGCCTGAAATGCCAGGTGTTCCAAAATTTGTGGTTTATTAGGAACGTCCTCATACTTGGTGACCTTAGCAGAATATGATTTAAAAAGTGACTTACTGTTGGGCCCTGCCAATTTTTGTTTTTATCTAACTTGGATTTGCTCCTAAGACAAAGTGGAAAGAAAACAGATTCCCAAGGGATGAGACTGATCCAAACACGAGGAGGAACGGTTGAGGATGCCTTTTTACACTTCTGCTTTGGTCTCTGGCTTGCACTCAAGGCATAGCGGGTGCGATACGCTACCTTATGGAATTGTCCTTGTCACACTTCCTCACATCAGCGGTGGTGAAAGACACAAGGAAATTAAGTCATGGTTAACTGACGAATTAACCCAACTATCATATTCCACTGACCAAAGCACCCAGGTGACCACCAGGTCTTCACTTGACTGTACCATAGAGACACAGCTTGTTAGGAAAAACTGTGGACTCTAAGGATGAGAATGGCTTTCCTTTAACAGGAGAAGCATTATGGTGAGGGCTTAAGGATGAGACTTCTCAAAGGAGGCATTGTCTTTGGTTTTCAAAGTCGATGACCAGTGGGTCCACAACCATAGGGCTGTACTGGTTGCTATGGTCTGGATTGGTCATACAGAGCCACTGCCTCAAGCCCCTGAGTACCTGCACCTCCCTGATCCCTGCCTAAGACGCCCTGGACCTCGGACCCGGGGGACCCCTCCACTCTGACTGGTCTGCACCCACACCATCCTGGATGTGATACGCCCCCACACCGATCCTCACCATCCTCAAAGCTGCAGTTCTCCCCACACTCCGTGGCTTCCTCGTCGATGGGATATGGGGTGGTCGTCTCTTCGTTCTTCACGGTGGGGCCTAGCGTCTCTACTGTGGGCTTTGAGTCTGTGTGAAGGCAAAGGAAGAGAAGAAAACATTGCAGCAGCCTACATGGCAGCCCAGCAGGAGGAAGATGCCAAAGAGGAAGTTTCCTCCTCACGTGTGGGCTTTAAGAGAAGGAAAACAAAGATGCACTCATGTGCACAAAACCCTGAAGTCACCTCTGTGTGCCGCTAGTGACGTCAGGAGCGTGGCCTGAGTTGAATGGGAATGGCCCTGGGCTGCAGAAAGAGCTGTGACAGAGGTATGGACACAAACCCACGCTCTACTCCACGGCGGAGGCCCGGCGGCCAGCGCAAAAGGCCGCGGGAGACAATAATGGAGGTGGGTGGTGGGGATGCTGACTCCGAAGTAGGGCTAAGCCATGCTGTGGTTCGTGTTTGCACGAAACTGGATGGACAGGAATATGGATTTAAAGGGGCTCAGACTCTACTTGGTGAGAGGAATTTGGGGCTGTGCCTTTAGGTTAGGGTGTGGCAAATGCAAGTGTTTCCTGGATCCAAACAGCTACTATAAGCCAGGCAAGCAGACAGGGGGTTGGGGAGAGGGGAAGGTGTGGAGGAGCTGGTGGCAGCTGAGATCTTGCACGCTTGGGTTAAAGGAAGCCGCCATGACTGGCTCCAGCAGTTTGGGACCAGGTAAGGAAACGACCCAGTGTGAACGAGTTTTCCAAGTTTCCTCCCACCCCCAAGGTGAAAATCCCTATGCAAAATCTCCAGACTCATCTATGTTGGCAACTTATTCAAACTGTCATAATAAGTAGCGTGCAATACACCCTGGCTAGGCCAAACCTGGCTGCAGGCAGTGTGTTTTGACCTGGGTTCTCCGTGATTCATTCACCCATTCATTCGATTATTTGCTCACGCCAGTCATTCATTCAGCAACCATTTAGGGAATGAATGGAGCTATGAGTCAGGTCCTGGGTGGGGTAAAAGGGGTTATGGAAACTGGTGTTCAAGTCCATGTGTTTTGGGGTGGTGTCTTCACCCCAGAGCTGTCCTCCAACAAGACACCCCATAGAAGTGGGAGCATTGTTCCTCCCATTTCTATACGTGCTCCTTTGCACTACTGTATGTGATTAGGCGCCTTTGTCAGGCACCCTTCAGGATACCATTTAATAAAGCCAGGAGCTGGAGGAAATTGCTAAATACGCTGAATAGCTTTTTCACGGTCGACTTCCCACCTTTCTGCTATTAAATACTACGCACGTAACCTTTCATACTTCCCTTTGCTGTGTCTGCCTCTTGCTCACAGTAAATAGCAAATAACCTCGAAGCGTCCTAATTTGTAAGTTCAAATTTGTCACTGTGTCATAGAAACTCAACTGTAAAGTAAACCACGGGCGGCAAGGCAAGACGTAATCATTTGAAACACAAACAAACCAACTAACAGGTGAAGCAGCCCTGTCAAATTATTTAGCTGCGAGAACTCAACCCAGCCCATTATTTTTCCTGTTATCCTTTGGGTAGGAAAGAGGAAGTGAACCAAGGATGAGTTGCAGAAACGGATGGAAATCTGAAAAGCAAACAATGCCACATGACCCACGGAGAACAGTTTCTGGAAATGTTAGGTAGCCAAATGGGTCAGCCAATTGGTGTAGATAATGTTAAATGCAGGGGCACGGGGCCGGGGAGGCAGCGAGAGGGCAGGACGCGTTAACGAAAGTGAGGAAACGGCGGCACAGAGGCCTCCGTGTTTATACTGTGTGTGTACTGTGTTTGTCCTGGGCGCTCCGAGGTAACTGCCCATCAAACAGCAATGCGCCCCCGAAATTGAAACCAGATGTCGGAGACTTCAAAGGGAAGGAGGCTGGGCAGAGGGTAACGCTCCTCAGCTCCTCAACTCTGATCTTCCGAGGAACGGCCAGGCTGGGCTTTGAAATGAGAAACCTGTTACTGACCATCACCATGTCATTTGGGGCAGGTTGGGGTTGGGGGGCAATGAGGGGAAGAGGTCACTAGCAACTGTCCGGCTGCCATAAAGCAGGGCCAGACCAGGAGAGGCAGGGCACCGAAGGGCTAAGGACAGGAGGGAAGTGTGAGCTGGCCCCAGCCAACTGAGTGACCTCTGGTGAGTGGCTTCCTCTCTCTGGGGCTCAGTTTCCCCGTCTGTGAAAGAGGACTTCACCTAGGCCTGTGATTTTTTTCAAACCAAGTGTCATACTCATCAGTAGGTTGTGGAATCAACTTCCTAGGTCATGACTAGCATTTTAAAATTATGGACCATAAGATTTCAGAGTGTGCAACATGGTCAGGATGAGCATTGCTTCGGGAACCTTTTGTTTCAGATACATTTACTCCTTATAACAGGTTTTCTGGGTCCTGGGCAGCATCTAAGTACGTCATATCTATTATTTTACTTAGTCTTCACATGATCCTAGGGGGTGTAGATGGACTACAGTCATCGCCATTTTTCAACTAAGATAACCGAGGCACTGAGGGACTAAGTAACTTGTCCGAAGGTTATGCAGCCAGCGATCAGCAGAGGCAGGACTTGAACTTGGCAGTCTGTCTCCAGAATCCAAGCACTTCATGATATCCTGTACCCCATTACACACAAACATGTGAGTGCTTGTTCGTGCATATGTGTTCGTGCTGGTAAGTGACGCGATAGAAATTTATTTTAAATTGTGGATCATGGTCAAAAACATGGGAAGGCCACCGGACTATAAGCTCCTGAATCCCCTACAGTGCTAAGCCCCTGACTCTAAGGCTGCCGTAAATGAAGCCAGCTTGCACTGGAGTGCAGGTTTCTAGCACCTGCGAGAAGACAGGTGACACACATTTAGCAGGCTGTAGGGAACCTTGGCCTCACCCCTACGTAATGGGGAGTAAAGTGTCTTCCTATGAAGATGCGTTCACTGGGGCTGCCTTCAATTCAAAGGTGAGGAGGCTAATTTGGACCCGATTCCCCATCTGTGCACCTCGATGGGGCTCCTCTGCGCGGCTGTAGCCAGCACACAGGCAGCACTTTTCTCCCTGGGAGCCAAAAGCACTTCTCCAACATGCCCTTATTAATCCTTCATGCTCTCTTGCTGGCTGAGTCGGTGACAGGTTCGGCACAGACAGGAAAATCGGGATACCTGGGGCCCCGGTGGAGACAGGCAGGACAGCTCAGCCTGCCGGCTGCTCCTGCTGGCACTGGGCTCCAGCCCCCAGCCCCGGAGGCTCCCACGAGCTCCTTTTGGCAGGCAGTGAGTGACCTCTGGGTGCCAGCTAGTGCCAGCTCTGCCCAGGGAGGATGGCCGGTGCCCAGAGGAAAGGTGAGGCCTGACTCAGAAGGGTAGGGCCCTCCCTCTAAAGCAAGGAGGGGGGCGTGCAGCGGGCCTCATTAGGGAGAATTAGAGGTGCCCCCAGGCCGCTGCCACCTGGCGGGACAGGGGGTGAACGAGACTCTGCCGCGCGCTGGGAAGGACTCCTACTCCCGTCAGCTCCCTGCGACAGGGACTCCCTCCCGTCCCTCCTGAGCAAATAAATGCCTTTTACAGATGTGGCTTCGAAATGAAAATGAAGTCTCTTAGCCACTGACATCTGGAGGCCAGATTCAGACATAAACCGATTACTTTATTATCATGAGGGTTTTTTTCCTTCCCTAAATCAACAGCCACAGCTCTCTGGCCTGAAGAGTCAGGGTCTAATTGAATTTGGGTGGGTGGTGTGTGGTTGTGATTTGTTTTTGAGAGACTCGGCGAGTGGGAGAACTGAAATGATCCTTTAGAAAAGACAAAGTGCAGCCCTTCAGAAATTGTCCCGGGTCCAGAGGCTGCAGTACCCTGGTCTGAGGCCTGGGGACATGGCGGGGGCCTGAGGGGTTTCCAGCCTGCAGGGCTTCACTGGGGATGGCTCCCCCGGATCCCCACCCAGAGAATCCCCGGACGCCAGGGTTGCAAGACCATGCAGGGGAGGCCAGGAGAGGAGAGCAAGGACTTACCTGTCCACTCGCAGCCCAGCACCTCCAGCCGCATCCCTATCCCCGCCGGTGACCACCTCTCTGGGTACACCCGCACATACTGCGCCGGCACGGGGTCGAACCTTCGGATGTCAGGGGTGTCGTAGTGCATGTTCCCTTCAAACAGCTGCAGGGAGACAGGCCACTCAGCCCTTGTGGCATGGGACCCTCCCCACTCACCTTCTCCTCCCCGCCCCTCCCATCCAAGCAGGAGGGCAGCTTCAGAGTTGACGCATGGTCACTGCTTCATTTTCAGACCAAGGATTTTACTCATTTGGAAGGTACTTAGGGACCCAGATTATGGAAAATAGGGAATGAACAAAGGTGGTAATTTCTAGGTTATATCTTTTATCTGGGAACTGAAATTGAGGACTCAGGGAAGAATTAGAGTCCAAATGTGTTTTAAGCTGAGCTTGGCTAGAGAGAAAGGAAGGCAATTTAGGCTGTCTTGACTATTCTGAATTGCTTGGTTTACTGAAGAAGAGACACTTCTTTTTCTAATGCCTGAAAGCCTAGGTTTAGAAAGACCCGTCAATGGTAGTTCCCAGTTTACTGTGAGCCTTTAGGGAATGTGACCACCCTTTTCTTCAGGCTCACGACAATGTCCTCTGGTCACACATTGATAATCTGAGATAGTTCCAAAACCTTTGTTTAGCAAAAGCAATTCTGACAAAAGAAAGCTCACATAGACCCCAATACATAACACTGATGACAGTGGGGCTGCCCTGGTGAAGCCAGGTGGGGACACGACCCTGAGCACTCTTGGAGCCACTCATCTGTGGGAAGGGCAGGTGTGAGGGTGGCCAGGGCTGCACCCAATTAACCCATGGGATGCTGCAGGGTCACCCCCGTTTGCAGGATGCCCTAGGTCCACAATTCTGAAAGGGGGACACTGTCCCTGGGAGGGCAGGCTCCGACCCTGGCAAAGATCTTCTCCTTTTCCAAGAAGAGCCAGGATCAGCTCTCCCTGGGGAAGCCTGTGGTCCAACTTCTGCTCCATCCACAGAAGATTCTGGTTACCAAGCCCCAAGCCTTTCCAAGCCTCTGGAATTATGAGCTGGGAGTTTACATCGGTGTTGCAAAACCTCCAACCCAAACCTTGCCTCTGCATTGGGAATGGAAACATTTGCTTAGCAAAGGTGGCTGACCAGAGATTGCAATACTCTCTTCCTTTTTTGGGGCCCTTTTCTTTGGAGGAAAACAAGGGGAAACTTAGAAATGAGGATCAGAGTGCCTGGCCCACCAGGAGACTAATCTGGAGAGGGACAGAGGCATGATGTCCCTCCCCTTCTCAGGGCTCCTTCGTGAAAGGCCAACCTTTACTCCTCTGATGGCGGGCGGGAGGTCGGGCTGTACTGGCCTGAACTTCTGGCCCGGAGTAAGTTTCTCCCGAGCCTCAGTATGAGAGGTGGGAAAGATCTAAGCAGTCAAGATGAGGAAAATACAAAGAAACGCAGCAACATTCAGAAAACAGTTGTTTTTGGAAGTAAACCCCTAGTTTCTATAGTTTGGCCTCCAAAAACCACATCCCCTTTGGATGTCTGGCCAATTTCAAGGAAACTTTATCTGGAAGAGGGTATAGAGGGTGCTGAACTTTAAAAAAAAAGGCAGTGTTGAGTAGTGGTTAGGAGTTTGGACTTTGGAGTCAGACTTACGTTTCTCAATCATGGCTCTACCACAGGTAAATTGTGCAACCCTGGCATGATACAAAGCCTCAGTTTTATTATCTCTAAAATGGGAGTGACAAAAGGATCTACTTTGTAGAGAATGTGGGAATTAGAAGAGAGTCTAAATAAGGCATTTAGCACCATGCCTGGCACAAGGTAATCTCTCAAATGATATTTATTTTATTGGTTTGCAGGGGTTGGAGGGTGGCCGTCTAGCTGGGAAATTGGCACCCCAACTCCCTGCGTCCCAGTTAGCCTCCCTGTTTGGGGTAAGGTTATAGAGTCCTCAAGGACTGGCCTACCTTTGGCTGCTGGGTCCTGGGGTCCTGGATGTATTCCCAGTCCTTGCCGTTTAGGCTGTAGGAGACTTTGAACTTGCGCACAAATGCCCTGGCCTCCACTGCGGTGATGCTGTCTCCTCCGCGGGCTCCCTGCACAATGACGCCCTTGACCGTCTTGGGTGCTCCCAGGTCTACCTGAAGCCACTCCTCACCCGGCTGGGCCTGAGGGATCCGGGGAAACCAGCCGGAGCGGCTGCTGACTAGGCGGGCTGCGCTGGGGCTCCACAGGTACTCGCGGGTGGAGGAGGCGGAGATCTGGGAATCGGAGATGAGGCCCGAGAGCATCCCCAGCATGTTGGAGCAGGGGGAGTCTGCAGAGAGGGGAGGAAGATGTCAGAGGTCATGGCTGACACCCCTGTAACCAGGGAACCTCCCCTACTAGTAGGGAGCTGCAAAAGACCCCAACTGTCACATGCTTTAAGTCAGCACCGATGTTTTTGCATTTCGAGGTTGTCTAGCACTGTGATCAAGAGCCCAGACTCAGAGCCAGACTGCCTGTGTTCATGTTCACTCTGCCACTTACTAGTGGGATGACCTTGGGCAAATTACTTAATTGCTCTCTGCCTCAGTTTCTGCAGATCTAAAGGGGAGCCAATTGCAATACGTACCTCTTGGTGTTGTTGTGAGTTTTCCATTAGTTACCATGCAATGGCTCCCAGGACAGTGCCTGGTATATCTGAGTGTCTAATGACTGGTAGCTCCTTGTACTTATAGCTCTAACCAAGGACTGTCAGGATGTGTATCTCCAGATCCTTGTCAAGGAGACTGGTCCCCACTGACCCTCTCAAGGACAGTGAGCGCAGGGGAGCCAGCTAAGATCCCTGGTGATAGTTTTACCAGGTGAACGGAAACTTTACTTCCACTGTGTCATCACTGCTGTTCACTGCCTTGGATCCTCCCCATGTGCTGTTCCTGTTACTCACATGCTCTTCCCTTCAGTCATCCCCAGACTAAGTTTTACTCACTCCAAGCTTAAGTGCCATATCCTTCAAAAGGCTGTCCCCAAAATTTTAATCCACACTAAAGTAGGTCCCCACAGTCGCTCCAGAGCACCCTATTCTTGTCCTTCATACGCATATCTTAGCTTATAATTATCCAGTACTTGCATTTGTGTATCATCTCTCTTGCCCACTGGCCTGAAACTTCCTGAAAGCCCCATGATGTCAGAGATCCCATCTGTTCTGTTCCCTTCTCTATCTCCCGATGTTCTGTTCCCTTCTCTATCTCCCTTCTCTAATCCCAATGGCCAGGGTGGGGCCTGGCACATAGCATTGGTGGACTGAATGAATGAATGAAAAACGTATGAACAAATGATGTCAGAAAAAGCAGGGTCTACGGCAAGCGTGCATTAAATACTTGTAAACTTGAGTTATATATACAAAAAAGATCCTTCAGGTTATATCCCTTCTTCAGATTCACTGGTTCCCTCCTTTCAATCTTCCAGAAAGTGAGTTTTAACCACATTTTTGCTGATTAGCCTTTGCTGGAACAGCAACATGGAAGGAACAGAAAACAGTCCCCTAAGTGGGATTTGGATAAACCGACTACGTAAGAGGGAAACTGGGTCTTTGTGTAAAGGTGGTAAAAGCAGAGAGTTTGTATTGAGAAAATGTGCGTTCAGTTCCTGGCTCTGCCGCTGCCTAGTTGGGTGACGTTGGGCAAGCTGTTTAGCCTCTCTGAGTCTTGGTTTCCTCATCAGTTCCTGCCCCACTGACCTCACGGGTTGTTAGAAAGAGTAGATAAGATGATGCGCAAGAAGGATGTGAAGGCTGCAGAGACCATGCAAATGCAAAATGTTTAAACCAGAAGCCTCCAAGAGGGTCGTACCATGGAGCACTCCCCATCAGAGCTGGTATGACTGGGAGGAAAGCAAGGATGGACGTACACTGCAGGCCCTTCCAGGACCAAGAAGCAGCTTCCCTGCCCTGGGCTGAACCCACAAGAGAGAGGGGATTGGATGATCCCTAACTGTCTAGGGCTAGTCTAGTCACCATCATCTCTCATCTGCACCACTGCACCAGCCTCCTAAAGGTGTCCCAGCTCCCACTTTGGTCCTCTCCAATCTATACTCTGTGGGTTTCAGCCCACATGCTTTGCCCACCCTCCTCACCTTGTCTTTTGGTCCCTCTTGGCACAGTGCCATTGAGCAAGCTGTGACCACTGCCTGGTGCACTTTCCCTCCCTCTTCACCAGGTAACATCAGTCTGCCTTCTAACCTCAGCTCAATCATCACCTCCTCAAGGACGTCCTCCTTGACCTCCTACACTGGGTCAAATCCCCTCCACTGCACTTCCAAGGATCACAAGCCTCTGTCTCCTGACATTTATCATAGTTTTGATTTTACATTTATTTACAAGTTTGTTCATTAATATGTCTGCCCAACTTGTCCATATGCCCACGTAGAACTGGGTCTGTTGTTCATGCTCACTGCCGTATCCACAGCGCCGTGCATGGCTCTTGGCCCCCAGTCAAGGCAGTAAAGAGTGTAATTTGAGAGCCTGGGCTTTGGATTCAAACTGCGTAGATTCAAACGCTGGCTCCAACCCTTACTGGCTGGGTGACCTAGCTCTTTAAGTCCTGGTTTCTTCAACTGAAAAGTGAGGAGAATAATACCTACAGCACAGAGTCCTTATGAGGATAAGAAAAGATAACACACCTTAAGTGCTTAGAATGAAACCTGGTACATAGTTAGTGTTGGATAAATGTTAGGGGGTAGAAATAGTAGGTACTTAATAAATACATACTGAATGCATGCATGAATGAAAAGACAAATTCCGGTAGGACTTGAGTTCCTGCGCCAATCCTGCAGGGAAGGTCGCGTGGTGCAGTCGGCTCCCCACCCTCACTGGAGCCCACGCCTCACCTGTGACCCGGCAGCCGTAGAGCTCCAGCCGGAGGGCGATGCCCAAGAACCAGGTCTGAGGGCGAATCCTGACAAACCTCGTCAGCAGCGGCGTGTGGAGCTTGTTCACAACCACCTCGGTTGCATCGTTGTTGGCTTGAAATACCTGCAACGTAGGACACCAAACTGCATTATTGAAATCCCTGTTGGCAGCTTAGCTACTCGAGCAGTCTTTGAAGCAGGTGCGAAAGTCCTGTTGACTTTTATCTCCCTCAAGCTTACAAATAATCAGTGGTCTTGTTGTTTTAGAGACACCGTAAAAAAAAAATTCTCACATTTTTCCAACTTGAAAACAATAAATGGTCTTCACAAAAACTTTTAGAGGGAAGGAAAATTTTGCCTCTGGTTTGAGAGCAAGCAGAGAAAGCAGCCTTGGAAGGCAAACACTTCAGAAGCTAAGAGAGAGAGAGAAAAGTAGAATATTCTTTAAAAATGAAGGGAAAATGTGTGTCATCTTTTAGGGCTAGCAGACCTCACTCATGAGGGTGAACTTGACACTCCCTCCTCCTCCCGTTGCAGGCACCCAGGAATACTTGCAGAGCGTTTTGTAATTATACAGTGCTCCACAATTGTTTTTGTTAGTTACTTGAGGCCATCCACTCCCGCAGCGGGGGAGATGGTAAGGGGGCACCCGCTACCCCCAGTGCCCCTGTGTCAATCAACACATTCTTGGTTCTCTCTGGTCTTTGTTGTAGGGTCAGGGTTGCAGACAGCCCCTCAGAGTCCTGCTCTGGCTTCCTCTCACTGTAGTCCCTGCCCTATAATGAAATCCATCCCCGTCCCCATCTGACCAATACGTCTCTTATGGGAGGAAAGGCTTTTTGGAGCAGCTTCTGGTTCAACATGGTAGGAGCAAGTCCTGGCTCACCAGATGGTCCAAATCAATAGCTGCCATATGGACCTTATGCTTTTTTGTGTTTCCATTAAAAAAAAAAGTAACTGGAGCAAGTATATGTGAATTTCTCTTGGTTTCCCTGGATAAGCGTAGAGGGAAAAACCAACCAACCAACCAACCATCACTTCTAAATCTATGAAAACCAACCAACCAACCAATCATCACTCCTATACCTGTCATAGCTATAACCACCAAGGGACTCTGTAAACCTATTCACAGCCAACTCTGCAGCAATCAGTGATTTCTCCTGTGTAGGGGAAGTAGGTGCTTCAGCTCATGACACCCAGGACATACCTGGTGTTGGGTGCACCAACAGGGCTGAGACAAGAGGAATGGGGAAACTGGTGTATCTGAATACGTTTGAGCCAGACACCGTAAATACAATTATGTCTGCAATACCCCGAGGAGATAAGTATTGTTATCTTGACTTTATGGATGAGGAAACTAAGGCTCAGAGATGCTTGCCTGGATCCAAGGCCCTTGCCAAATTTGTAGGCTTAAAGCTTGTGGTTTCCTAGGTTGACTTTTATCTCTTAATAAATTTGAGGTGCTTATTGGTGGCTAGGAGTCATGGAGCCCATAAGGTCTCTAAGCATGGCTTGAATGGAAATCGAATCACTGTCCAGTGGTGTGTTCCCAGTGTGCATTTATAATCCCACCTTAGAATGGCTTTGAAGAAAGGCAAAGAACAGCACAGGAATTTAGAGCCAATTAACTGTATAGTCCTCTCTTCTCCATGAACTGTGAACCCATGATTTGACAACTTTGAGCCCTCTGTATTTTCCACGTGCTAAGGTCAAAAGTTAGAGCCATTTAGTAGCACACCACTGGTGTGGGGGTAGAGACAGCATACCTTCTGCGACTAAAGAAAGGGAAGTGGCTTGCTCAAGACAAAGAAGGAAACAGATTTTCATGGGTTTGCCATATTCAGTTTAAATCATTGTTCTGGTGCTAAGCCTGCCAAATCTGGGAGGTGGCTCCCATCCTGCCCACCCAGCTTGCTGCTCCCTCTGCTCCCCTGAAAAGCCCTCAGTTTCTCCTAAGGCCGTCAGTTTCCTTACTCTCTGCCTTGCTGGCAGCAGGGAGCACAGAGGAAGGACTAGTGGACCACGCCCCTCTCCCAGGATGTTGCTGCTTCCTGTACAGGGAAGGAGGACAAGCACCAGTGGGAAGACAAAGTTAGCATGGGAAGAAGAGAGGGCCAGGAGAAAGGACAGAGGGCTAGGGCCAGGCACCTGGGAGAAGGCCCTTGGGGAGCGGGTGACCCTACTCCCTGCATGCTGAGAAAGGGCTCCCCAGGGGTCAGGAATGGGGTGGGGGAACTGAATCCAAGGGAAAGAGATTAATCAGCTCTCCCAGAATTCACAAGAGGCAGAGGCCTTCTGTTTGTTGTTTTGTTTTGTTTTGGCAAGGAAGAGGTAAATGCAGCAGTTTGCTTATTTCTGACGGGTGCTGTGAGCAGCGGGGGGGCCGCCACTGGCCTGCTCCCCGAGGAAGGTGCTGGGACTGTGTGTGTGGCCTCCATCAGGAGATGCTAAGGAGTTCGTATTGGGGAAAATAGCTCTATTTGTCATGTGAATGCTAATTGGAGAGTTGAGTGGATCTGAACTTTAACACAGCTGCTAATCCTCAGCATCCACACCACGCTGGTACCGTTTAGAAACACAGCACGTCTTATGTGCTTTTAATATTCAATTTTATCTTATCTGACCCCTTCATTTCTCAACCTTGGCAGACACCACCAAGAAATCTTTTCTTTCCTCCCTCGGTGAGGAAATGGTTGCGTATTCGGGCCGTCTTTGGGAGGGTGGCGTGTGCGTGAGCACGGCTGCACGTGGGCATGGGGTGCACACGCTCGTGGAACGTGCCTGGGGAGGGACTGGTCTTCCTGTGGACGTGTGTGGCCACAGGCTTTGGACGAAGCCCCTACTCTCTGCCTGCAGGGGCGTCTGTCGGGGAGGGAGGCAAGCACACAGTTGATCTCCCCTCGGCCCTCTACCTGGCCTCTCAAGTTGAATTTCATTCTGCTCACTCTGCTCCCACTCCTGGCATCAAATGAAGGATTTTTTCAACTTGGCTTCAAATGATCCTTCATGTTTCCTAGCCTACTTCCTTACTGGTTTCTTGTTTGCCCTTGACCTGTATCCATATCTGCCTCCTGTTCTCCGGACCCTTTGCTGAAGGAACATTATCTTATTTTGTTAGATTTTTAACACAGCTCTCACTCTGAGTGTGGCTTGGTGGAAAAAGCAAAAATGCCCACTGAATGGGAAGCCAGGAGCCAGGCTCTACTGCTAATTAGCTCATAAGTGTGGGCAAATATCTCTGCCTCCCTCGGGCCCCAATTTCCTCCTCTGCTAAGCGAGGGGATTGTACGAGTTGATTTGTAAGTTCCTCTCTGGCCCCCTGCTTCTAAGCTTTTCTTCACAAGAGAGTCCACTTTGTAACGGGCATTTTAGTTACCTGTTGTCCCTGATAGCCTAAGTGCTTTTGTGGACAAGCACTGTGGATTTTTTATCCACTTCAAACGGTGCCCAGGACACATGGTGAGAGCCCCATTCACAGGGAGAGGATACCTTGTTGATGTGTTGGTTCAATAACAGTTCAAATTATTCATAATGGAGTAATGAATAACAACACCTTAGTCCTTACATATTGTCTTTTGCCCAAAGATATCAAAGTGCAATTTATGAAAATCCATTTTTAATGAAATATTAAGCAGTTTCTATTTCTTCTGACCCAATGGATTTACAAGGTCTCTATTTTTCTCCCTGCATCTCCCCTATTTATAGCTGGTAAATGCTATCATATATTATACATCTTTATGACTTTCTCAATGCTTCTGTGGTTTTAGAATCACCCTTCATCTGTTTTCTGAGCAAATTCCCTGAGATGGTTTCTTGGCTTCCAGTCTAGGCATTGCAAGGTAAGGGGTTGTGTGCGTGGGAAATGATGCCAGGAAATTGGTTTTATTCCCTATTCCCTGCCGACTTGCTGAATCGCTATAGGCAAATCAATAAACCTTAGATACCTTGGTTTCTCCTTCAGGAAAATAAAGTCGATAACAGGCTTGCAGATAGACACTAAAGGTTACCGGCCCTCCCTGCGGGCTCCAATGCCTGCACAACACCCACGACAGTAGAAGCCAAGTCACAAGTCACAGATGGGTCTTTGGACAACTGGGAGAATTCGAGTTCTGAAGGCCATGACTCCCAAGTCCCACCTTGAAGCCAAAAATTTCCAGACTGTAACTTTGCAGTGAGGCGTCTGCAATGCTGAGAAAAATCAGTAGATTGTCATGTGTCCTATACCCAGATCGACATATATCAAACACAATGATCGAATTTTAACAGCTGCTTTAAAAGCTGGATGTCACAGAGGATATATATTTTTATTAATTTTAAAAGAAAAATCTTAATATGGTTGTTTACTACCCAAAGGAAAATCAGAAGTATGTTCAAGGTGACCCTAGCTTTCTGGAGACAGTGTTGATTATGCTGTAATTATTTAAAATATGTGTGTGTGTTAAAAAAAGAAGCTATGTGGAACATAAAGATTTCTTCAAGTGAATCTCTGCAAACCAAGTTCAAAAAACAATTCTGGGTACAAAGTGGTCTGGATAATCCATTTGGTCCCTCACTGAATTCTGAACATAATCCAACATTTTCCAATTGATTCTTGAGACCTTTGGTTTATTTTGAGTAAGACAGAATCTGAAAACCAGCAGCATTTCATGGATTTTCTGATTTGCACCTCTGGGGGAGGAGGGCATCTGCCAATTAAATTGGCTGCTATCCAACATTCCAGTTTAGTTGTTATCTACATCGCCCCCCAGGAAAAGAAAATGCATGAGTGTTGACCACGCCAGTGAGTCCACCAGGCATGGACGGTATAATGTGAACAAAAATTACATCTATCTATCTATATATAAAATTAGTAAGAAACATCTAGCCAGAGCACATCATTGATGTTTTCTGTTTCTCTCCCCATTTCTAGTCACGGCCGCCTCTCCTTTGCTGACCCCTCACGTTGTCTTTGAAGAACATGCAGTGACTCTGGCACGGCTGAGGACAGTGAGCATTGTGGCCGCCCCCCTTCCAGGCCTCGAGGCAGGGGCGTTTCTGCCTGAGCTAAATCCCTTTCCTATACACCAGTACTCTTGGCTATCCACATCCAAGTGCCCAGTGTCGATGCTGCAGGCCACCATGCCTGCCCCACGGGGCCAACAAGAAGATTCTGTTAAAGTCCTTGGGCTCCTAGAAGGAGACACGCAGTGTTGGTTCATGGGATTACCTGGCTGTTTTAACCTTCCCAAATGAGGCAGGCCCTTCGGTGGACAGACATCGTCTCTCCTTACATGCGTGGGCTCCGATTTCAGCAGGGCTTCGGTATTCGGCCTGCATATACCTGTCTCTTCATTACCTGTGGTGTGACCTACTGTTTACTTCTATTTTGCTGTAAATATCTGAATTCAGCCAGCCCCAGGGACTGCAAAGAAAGCAGGAACATTTTTCAAAGACAGCACAGTGCTGGAGCCCCAAGGTAGAAATTGTGCATGAGATGTTCCTGCTCTTCTTTTTTTTTAACAAATATTTCCCTCCACTAATAAATGTTTCATTGCATCTAAAGTTCTCCTTTTTAATCTACTTGGCACAGACACTCAAGGAGAAGGAGAATAAAGCAGGCAGAAGAGAATGGTGGCAGAAACTGGGGAGACGGGTAGCAGGTTTTAAAAACCGGTCTCAGAAACAATCAGACCAACTGATCCTGACTGCAGAGCCCTGTGCCTGTCCTCCCTCTCCCACCCCTTCCCTGGCAAGCGCTCTGAAACCAGCCACCGGGTCTACATGTAAAAATAAATTGTTAATCAATGAATGCTATCCTGTTTAATTAATTTGTTGCACCAAACAGGCAAGGAGGGGGAGGGAACTGCTGCACTGGGGGAAAATGATGTTAAGGTAACGGGCTTTTTGTTGTTGTTTGTAGATCACAGTCTTGATACTTCTCTTTTAAAACTCCCCCTTAAAGACTGTAAAAAAAATTTTTTTTTAAAGCTTCTTTCATTCTAGTGGATGTGGGAACTTAGCCAGATACAGAGTCAGAAGGGATGTGTGTGTGTATGTGTGTAAAAGAGACAGATTAAGAGAGGATGGGGAGGGGGTAGGCAAAGAAGCTCCCTAACAACCAAATGTTCACTAATGACTGTGATGACCTCCGTGCTCATCCTCCTTTACTTTGGGGCTGTTTTTGTCATCAAGCAGTTTTCCTGCCACAGGAGCAGGGTGCTTGGTGCTGGGGGCGGCTGGGGGGATGTGCACATCCCCATCTGTGTGGGCCCCGTGGGCCCTGCTAGATTTACTACAGGATTATGTTACCCCCATCGAGACGCTGAGCCCTGGAACACAGCACACTAACAGGATTAGGGTTTCAAGACTGGAGACAGGAAAGCACCAGGGAAGAGAGGAGTGGAGGGCAGCTCAGGGAGCCGGGGCTGGGGGAGCGTGGGGCGGGGGAAGAGCAATGATTGGGCTGGATGGGGATGGCCAACGTCCTCCTGTAAAGATGGAGGGAGAACACAGGTGCTCCACACCTGAAAGCCTCCCAGCACAGACGTTTGCGGCTTTTCTCAAGGAGGTGCCTTTCATTCCCAGGTGGGCAGAAGAGAGCCAAGGGAACAAGGAGTGAGGCTCCAAAACGCCTCTGCCACCTGCATGCCTCCTCCGGTGGAGTCTCAGCAAACCATAGAGAGGGGACATGGTGACAGCAGAGAGTGTGACCATCTACCAGGTGAGGCCTCTGCTCCAATGCTCATCTAGGGGGTGGGGGCAAAGACAGTGTTTCCTCAGCCCAGGCAAAATCACAGCACCGGTCCACATCCCCTCTGTCTGCTCTTTGTTGCTGGCATCTGCGTACAGTCGGCCTGGGAGTGAGAGGACTACATCAAGGCTGTATGTGCCAGGGAGGCTGGCCTCAGCTCCTGGAGACAGTTCAGTGCCCACGGGAGCTGGGTGACGCTGGCCATGGCAGCCTGATAGAGGAAAGGTCCAAGCTTATGTATAATGAAATTTTCCCTTGAGCTTCCTAAGTGGAGAGGCTAAAGGTCTGAGCTCATCCTATGGCAAATGGATAAGGGACAAACTTAATTACCTCGGGCACTGGATTCTCCTCAGTTATAACTGAGGGAGCAGATAGACTGAGGGACTTGAACTTGGAAAGGGTTTCGGCCCTCTTCAGAGCACACCTACCCATGGTTAGAGGATGCCACTGTATCCAGGACTTCTGGAGGCTGGTGCTCAGGACAATTTGAGGCATTGTCCTAATCTTATACATGACAAACAAAATTACTACCACAAAAGGAAGAAGGAGAAGCCAGTCACCCACTAGGAGGTTAAAAAAAAAAAAGTTTCTTTTGCAAACCCAAACGATCAGCTGGAGGAATCACTGCATCCTTAGCAGAAGAACGAGGCTAGGATGGAGAGCATGTATCCCAGGCCGTCCAAGTGCAGGCCCCAGCGGTTGCAGGAAAAGGCCTGCATGACTTATCACAGTCCATTCTGGACCTATGATTTTAAAAGAGGCTGATAAATATCCCATGGGACCTTGTTACTTTTTAAATTGGTAACTTGCTTCTACTCGAGAAGAGCTTTGTGGGTCTAATACATTAATTATATCTGCAGAGAGCCTTCCATCTACAGATCCCAATGTGCTTTGCCTGCAGAAGCTGCGGCCCCATTCCATTTGGTGGTGGGAATACTGAGGCATGGAGCTGCAAAGAGAAATCTGCAAGGTCACGCGGTACATCGTCTAGGAAGATCTGAAAATAGATGTCACGTGCTTCTGTTAGGCAACTGATTTGGGGGTTTGGTCTTCTGACACCACTCTCTCTCTCTCCTCTCAAGTCTCTGATTTAAAAATGATTTGTTTTAATTTAGAAAATAAATATAGGATAGAGGATTTTTGAAGTGGGGTGTTTATTTGTTTTGAAAGGATGTGGCCAAATCAAACAAATAGCAACTTCTTTCAACTCTCTATCCTCACAGTTCTGTGGCGGAGCCCAAGCCCTCTTGCGTTCAGACCTCCCCTGGAGCGGAGGCTCTCCAGGAAAATGCACACCTCAAGCCAATTTCCCTCTGGATGCAAGATGGGGAGCAAGTCCGAGGTCAGACTGTTGTGAGTACCAGCCTGGAAATCTAAGCCTGCAGACCGGGCTCCTTTCATGGGGACTCCACGGTTCCCCAGTCCCTGGGGCAAGTTACTTAGTCTCTGAGAGCTTCAGTTCTACAGTCTGCGAAACACTGTGAAATTCTGAAGCAAATAAGCCTCTGCCTGAGGCTTTTCTGAGTCCCTTGGAGGTCATTGTTACATTAATACGATGAGCTTAGTGCATTCCTGCCACTTCTGCCACTTATTAGAGGGTAATTCTGAAAACTCTTGGACCCAAGCCTTATCTCAGCACTGTTTCCACCCTTCCATCCTCCCTCTGACCATCAGAGCGTATTTGGCACCCCCACAGACTCTCTTTTAGCCCAGATTTCTTCCATATACATCAGCACAGCCCAGCAACGCTGTGACTAAGAGCAAGTTAACCAGAGTTAATTCGGAGAGTTGCTCTGGTTAACAAGAGAGACGCCCACATTTACCAAATGAGGCAGAATTGAAGATAAGGGCTTTTGCTTAGATACGTTAGGGCGATGGTCTCCGTCCTGTCCTGACACCAGTCATTGCTCCGTTCCTCAGGTGCAGCCGACCCTTCCAGGGCTGACTCGTGGAATCAGCTTCTCAGAGGACAGGACTGTGGCCAAGGCCTTGTGATTTTGAGCTCCACACACCTCTCGTGGTGTGTGTGTGTGTGTGTGTGTGTGTGTGTGTGTACCTAACTGTCCCTATAATTACGTACACATGTGTGAACCTTCTACTATTGCATTGGCAATGCTATGTCTGTGTCTGGGGTGTTACTAATCCAGCCAGGAAGAGATGGCAGTAGTTTCTGCTTGTGGTTTCTGAAGAAATGTATGTGAAGCAATTTGTATAATCTAAAGGAGCTCAAGGGTTGAATATGGGTTCCATCAGGCAGACGAGCTCTCTGCCTTGTGGTTAAGCCATAAATATGCACAAGGAGGGCCCGCCCCATGTGAAAATCATAGGTTCCATATTTACGGCATGTGGAGTTGGATACGGATTTGGCGATGTGCTGTGCTTGTGGTCCGTGTAACCAGGCTGCTTTGGGCCAGGAGGAGGCTTTCTCATAGGCAACCTCATGATTACCTGTTGGATGGAAAGAAACTAAGAAGAGGCTGCTCACTGTGTGGGGAAGGCTGGAAAAGAGTTCCTTAGTCTTCCTCACCTCCTGGCAGCAAGAGGAAATCATTCCTTCATAGGCCTTGCCTCAGCCCAGCCTGGGTCCAAACTGTAGACAATGTTTTGCAAAGACACAGCACAGCCATCCCCCACCACCTTGAGTGCTCATTAATCTTGCTTTTCTCTGATTTCCCCAATTCCCTGGTCTTTGGTACACTGCATTGGTGTTGACAGTGACCAGGGAATTGAAATCAAGTTCCCACATTTCTGCCCCAAATGCCACAATCCCCACTTCCCTCCCTGCGCACTGGGAAGGCGTTTGCAAACCCTCCCCCTGCACCACCACAAAGCAGAGCAGGCTGCTGCCTTCATCTCTGCTTTGCTGTTCCACTAGGTCCTGTTGTTCGGATTTCACTTTCAAGCCCACCACTGAGCACCCGCTAGCTTGGCACAGTGCCATCATACAACGGCTGCAAAGAAACTCAGTGGTAGCACTCGGTGTGGACGAAACCTCTCCCCCAACTGCCCCCAAGTTCCCTACTCACCCCACCTGCCCCTCGTGGCATCAAATCAAACTGCAGCAGACTTGACAAATCTATTTGGCACGGTTCATGCAACGATTTCAACTCAACAGCCCAGAAAGCTGTCCTGACGCACCATGCACTGGGCGGAATCTGCACATTAACTACAGATATCTGGGAAAAGGATTGCCTAATGAAGGGGCAGCCAGATCACTCCTGCAGGGGAGAGGAGGAAGTCCCCCGGCTGCCCACCACACCCGCAGTGGGGCGAGGGGGCCTGGGGAGCGGGGCAGTGCCTAATTGGCAGGCTTTCCATTCTCCTGTCTGCTGCTAAGTACCCAAAGGATGAATTTCTAATGGGGAGAGAAAGGGCTTTTCCTCTGCCCCAGATTCCTTTATTTGGGCAGGACTGATTCACTAAAACAAAAACAAAACCCCAAGTTACCCCTTGGCTACTGGGGAAAGAAATTTAGCCAAGGGTCGGAAGAGGAGGCAGAAGAGAGAGAGAGAGAGAGAGAGAATATCCACTATGAAAAAGTTGAGAAGAATGATTCTGAAGACCAGAAAGCTAAATTCAATTCTCAGGAATATCTTCCCTGCAGAATGAATACCAGGGATAAAGCCAGGGAGGACAGCATTCTATCAAAATGTGCAGTGCTAAGGTATTTCCAAAAGCAGATTTACTACAAATGGTGTTTTAAATGGCATCCCAGTCCATCTGTGTGCTTTTAAAATCAGCTTATGCTACAGTATCCCCTTGGCCACTGCTGCTTAGTCATTGTGCCTGGACAAGGAGACAGTCAGGTGAGCCTCTTGCCTCTCGCCTGGGACCTGCCTCGCCTGCTAGCAGAGCTTCCAGTTTCTTACTGAAATGGGTCGGGTGTGATGAGAAGTTGGCCCCCGGCGCTCCCAGCATCCAGTGCCCGTGGGGCTTGCCATTTGGCAGTTCTTCCCGAGACCGAGTCAATGGGAGGCCAGACCTGGCCGGACATGTCAAGGTGGGATGTATTTCGATTGCTAAGTGCCTGGCTTTCTTTTTTGGGGAAATGGAGTAATTTTGTGTGTGTGTGTGTGTATGTGTGAGAGAGAGAGAGAGATACCTGGTAATATCTAGAAGCATGATTTTCAGATGAATGGTGCCATGTTACTATGGCGATTTTGATTTTTAAAAAAACCACTCCTTTAAAAACTCACATTTCCCAAGGGAGACTGCCAACATTATAGTTGAGGATTTTCTAGGTCCAAGCCTTCCAGCTGTACCAGCAAAAGCAAACTACCTTGGGGCAGTGACAGGGGCTGAGGAGGTTCCCCTTGTAAAAGATCTGTGGCCTCTCTAGGCTTGCCCAAATGCACCCCATTTTGCTAATTCCCACCCCAACAGGCCAGGGCCTGGTGGAACTGCACCGCTACAGAGAGACCCTCCTCCCTCCCTATTTTTCTTCTAGAGAAGGATAAGCAGCCTCTGGGGATCCTGCATCGTACTCTCCTGTCAGACCTGAGAGCCAGCTCCTCTCCACTGTCTGCAGGGGCCACCTCGGCCTGTGCCCCCATCACAGACCCACCCCCCTCCCACCCAGGCGAGACCCCCATACGCTGAGTGTGCCGCACAACCAGTACATCGCCAGCGCCAGCTGCCGACCCGGAATGCCATGTGTCTTAGGAAAGCCGAGTGCCAGACATTCATCCATATGTATACAACAAAAGCCCCGCATCACCCACGCGGACCACACCTCCGGGAGCCGAGCACACCGAGGCCCCGGCCAAGAGAATTCAATGCCTCGCTGTGAAGCATGATTGCCGGTTCAGATCCCATCCCCGACAAATCGAATTTCCCCTCGTTATTTATTGTCCTCTTTTCTTCTCTGGGACATTGTGATTCCCTCTCAGGATTTGTGCCCTTTCATTTCCAGACCTCGGTAACTCCTGAACTGTAGTTTCATGTGGTTTTGTGATTGTTAACCCAGCATGTGGAAGGGACTCAGGCCATAAATGCTCAGTGAATCCTGTGTGGGGAGACACGGGCAGGGAATGCGTTTCCTCCTTCATTTGAAGTCAGAGAACACCCTGCAAGCTCTCTCTCTCTGCTGGGCAGGATGCGACAGCAGCCAGGCTGTCGCAGAAATGGTGTTTTCCAATCACTTTAGTGTAAGAAAGAAGATTTTCAGGGCCAGCATCCTCCATCAATTATTTGAGCCTCACTACACAGGCCCTCTCCCCTGTGTGGGGTTGGCTTGAAGCTCCTCTTGTCCCAGAAACCAGCCCAGCCTTTGAAGTGGGGACCTGGATTTACCTTGTGGTTCTTGCCATGCCGGTACACCATCCAGTCTTCGCCATTAGTACTGACTTCCAGCTTGTAGGATTTGACATAGTAGCCGTTCTGGGTCTCCCTGGAAATCGCTCCCTGCGTGGCAATGGCCGTGAGTATGGTTAGGAAGCGCAGGTCCACCTGGGGAGGAAGAGAGGGCAGGAGTAAGGGACCACCACTCCCCACTCAGGGCAGTGTCTTGCGTTTTCTTCAAAGAACACAGTCATTAGACTTTGCTCCCATCCTGTGTCTGTGCTTCACTGAGACGTATTTGTAATTAGTATAAGTCTGCAATTTCATTGGATAGTTACACTCAACTTATCTGACCCTAAATCAGACATCTTGAAAATGTAACTTGATTTTTTTTCTTTTTTTGGCAAATGTGAACAGACAGTATTCAGTTTTTCTTAGAATAATCATTGAACATCTAGAACTATGATCTCTCCTTACTAAACTGTGGCCTGCCTTGGATCATGAAAGCAGATGGTGTTTTAAAGGAACACGCTAAATAAATCCACCCCACTCCAGTCCAATTCAATTCAATTCAATTCAATCCAATTCACTTATAATGCCCTAGCTGCAAAAGTCACAGCTCATAGCTGCCTCCCGTCCCCACCCCCTTGTTCCATTGTGTATTTAGTCACTCAGGTCACTAAGGGGTCAAAGGGCATGCAGAGTCTGCCCAAGCAATTAGGCTTATGCACCAAGTCCTGACCTTTTGCTCTGCAAGGAGGATGGCCAACATTTTGAGGGACCTCCTCTCCCACAACGCCAAACTCATTTGGAAATTGCTGGATGTCATTCCTTTGCTGGCAATGGTGTTTCTTAATGGCAATCTCCATGTGACCAAAATTTAGCCAGTACACACTGGTAACATTCAATTCCGCAAGCATTTATTGGCTGCTTAATATGTGCTCAACATTATCAAACATTTGAATAAGTATGCAATGCCGTCTGTGTGTATGAGAAAAAGGTGGATGGTGACAGGAGAAAGTACATGCTTAAGGACCAAAAAATGGAATGCCAATTATAAAGGAAAACTTTCTGAAAGTTTTGCAGGATGAGGAGGGTTTCTGTAGAGGCAGAGAGGAGAGACAGTGACAAATGGCCTAAGGGCTGTGCTGTTAGAACCCCTGTGGACTCTCTGGGGTTTCCAGGTGGTCTTTCTCCCTTTCCTGTTGCCTGCTCTGCAACGTCCTCCTTAGAGCAGAGGTCGCTGTGTCGCATCAGAGCCAGGACAAGCTTGTCAGCGGGTCACAAGGCTGTCTTTCGTGTATCATAAAAGCAGCATTGCTCCAGTACGGAGTTAGCAGCGTGCTCTTCCCCTGTTTACTTCTTCCCAGGGGATGAGGACGGAGCCAGTCTGCAGTGTGGGAAGATTACTCAACATGGGCTGCAAGTCTTACTCAGAAAGAAAGCAAACAATAGTCTGAAAAGATGCTGCAGCGCATTCCCGGTAGTGACATTTTCCCATGTGTTCTTCTGATAGCTATGTGCAAAACCTTCCTGGCAGGGCTCTCTCCAAATAGCAAAGATCAGGAGAAGCTGCCACATTCAGCCAGCCCCTCAACAAACTTGCCTTTAGGAAAATGAGCTGCCTCCCCACCACCCCGCCAGTCTGTGATGCCTCCCTGTGCCAAGAATGAGGAAGATCTGAACTGCTTACCGAATGTTCCTTGGATATCTGTGGTGATAGGGCACACACCATCCTAGCTAAACAACTTCTCCCAGGTCATCTCCATGAGGGCAGGCACAGAGTCCCTCTTACTCATCAGTGGACCCCAGTATGTAGCCCAGGCCCTGGCACAGTCTATTTATGGCTGGCATACATATTTGTTCAGATGAATGAATGAATGGAGTTCTCAAGTGTGCTGTGTATATTTTCTTTGTGTCCTTTGTCCCCTCTATCTGAGGAGCCACCTCCCTGCCCCACCAGTACGTACACACTCTGTACGCTCTCTGGTATCTGAGCAAGTACCTGGAGATACTCCTTGTTGGAATCCAAGTTGGGGGTCCAGGCATTGTCATCACCATGGAGCCTGCTTTGTTGAGGGGTCCACCTCCGATCGGAGTAGCTAGATGAGGCACTGATCTGTTCATTAGCAATCCGGCCGGACTCCATTCCCAGAGCGACATTGCACTGGAAGTCTGGGGAATGCAAAGGGGAAGGGCAGAGTTAGGCCTCTCAACCTCAAGCCCCTGGGACCCTCCCAACACTGCTCCCTTCTGGGGACAAGTCCTTACAGGCATGCCCTCATCTTAAAGACCCTAATTATATGCTCTCAT
This sequence comes from Propithecus coquereli, assembly GCF_000956105.1. Classification (NCBI taxonomy): domain Eukaryota; kingdom Metazoa; phylum Chordata; class Mammalia; order Primates; family Indriidae; genus Propithecus; species Propithecus coquereli. The sequence goes on along the minus strand of NW_012153063.1, from coordinate 586,501 downwards.
TTTAAAAACAACTACACCAAATCATGGAGCTTGACAACCCCTCTGGGTCTGAAAGAAACTAAATTGGACCTATAAGAAATCAGGTTATGGATAAATAAGAATCATCATACAAATTAAAAATACAATCTAAAGCACAAGAACTGTTACTGCTGCAGGCTACAGATGCTCACAGACACCAGATGCACCATGATTGCAATACAGGTAAACGGGAGAGAAACTCGCAGCAATTTGGGTGGGCTGATGCATCGTGGGAAGCCTGCTTTATTAATAAACACCCAGAAGGCACTTTGCTTCCTTCTTTCACTCGGCTGTCTCGTGAGTTCCGGCATAGAAGATAGACATTACAAAGCATAAATACCTGTCTTTGAGAGACCTCTCTATAAGCACATTCATGTCACTTTATGTTCCTCTGTGCCACCTGTCTGGGCAAATAGACCCAGAAGTCACTCACTCTGGCCACATGCCATCAGTTACATTGCTGTCCTTCTCGTGGGCACCATAGACACTGATCAATGTTTGTGTGTGTTTGTGTGTGCATGTGAAATGGACCAGTGATCTCTTTCAGGCATCGAACCTATTCTTTAGCTCTGTGACTGCACTGGCCATTTGCATGACCTGGTACCATTTGCCCAATCTTCACGAGCTCTTTGATGGTTTTAACCCGCAACAAAGCCCAGAGAATTTCCTGCAGGCCAGGCTGCCATGTCTGTAGCTATATACGTGGTGAGCTATCTACAACCATGGCAGGATTTACTCGGCTGTAATCATTGTTAAAGTGCTTCTTTAGTTCTTAGTGTTATTGTTTGGGTTTCTAAGTGGAAATGGCAGCACATCTGAAGCACATGTCCAAGAGCAGCTGACTTGAAGACAGAGCCCGGGGTTGAGAGACTGATGGCCTAGACCGCAATCTCCATGACATCTAGGGTCAGAGTGACAGTTTATAATGCTTTGCCCAGTGCCTGGCATACTGCAGAAGCTCTAAAAACTTCTTTATTGGGAATGTGAAGGGAAAGTCCAAGCAGTTGTAGCAGTCTAGCCAGGGAAACTCCACCTAGGGCCAGAGATGTTTAATGTCAAAAAAGATATATAAAGAGAAATTTAAAATGGCTCAGTTTTGAGATAACAACCCCAGATTTAGACAGGGGGAAAAAATGGCCCCAGACTCAAAAAATTTTAGCATGAGAGGGACCCTGTACTGATCATTTTAACTTCCCTTTCATTCATAGATGAGGAAATTGAGACATGAGATGGTCCCATGACTTTCCCCGGGAATAACTAATTCTCGGTATATATTCACACACACACACACACACACACACACACACACACACGCGTATTTTTTCTTTAAAGAAATGAGCACCCAGATTGACCTGTGTTCTTTTCTCATTAATCTCTGCCTGGCAAGAGGATGCAGCCCCCATTCCCTGAACCCCAGTGCAAGCACAAATTTAGTAATGTTTCCATCTCCTTCTCTTGCAGAGGTCAGCTTTTCTTCACCTGTACACCCTCACAGCCCTGATGCAAGGACAGGATAGAAGTTCCCAATTGGCCCACTCACTCTCTAGCGGCTCTTGGTGGACCAGGTAGTAACGTGCAGAGAAGCCATCTTTGGCCACAGCCATGTCCGTGTGAAAGGTCAGGGAGAGGATCCCTGTCGACGAACGGAGTTCAGAGGGCGTTTTGGTTCCACAGTACTTGCCAATCAGGGGGCCAACTGGACATGCAGGACAAACAGAGGTCAGCAGAAACGAAAATGTCAAACTTGGTTTTCAACACACTCGCCCTTCCCACCACCGCATGTCATTCAATGGAGCATCACTCTGTATGCCTTGGCATAAAAACCAAAGAACCAAAGAAAGGTTTTAAGAATAAAGTCTCATATTTTTCCTGTACATTTAAAAGTACTTTTACTTTTTAATGAAAAAATACAAGCCACTTTCGCTGGCTTCATTCTGTTGTCACAGCCCTGGGAGACAGGCTGGAAAGGTATCCTGCTCTACAGAAGAAATTGAGGTTTGGAGAAGTCATGTGACTTTCTTGTCCATACTGCTTAAATCAAGTTTTCTGACTAACTCTTATGCTTTTCCCAGGAAATGAAATTGGTCTTCTTGCTCAGCCACCAAGTCTTCCTTCCATTGGAAAATATGTAGAATGACTACAAAAGTGAAAGATTTGTTTCCTCTAGGACACCAATACCGCCATACTCGAGATTTATGTTGGTCTTCACCTGAGAAGTACAGGTCCCTCTTGGCCTTGGGTGATGCGCCTTTTTAACATCTATGACTATATTAATAATATTAATAGCAATAATAATGATGATAGCAGCTAACTTATACAGATAAGACACAGACAGGTTAAATAACTTGTCCAAGGCTGCACGGTGGAGCCAAGTAGCAGAGCCAAGACTCAAGCCCAGTCTGGCTCTGGAGTCCTTGCATTTGGTCCTAGGGCTTGGCCACTGAGTCACTTTCTGTCCTGACAAGTTGGAGTGGAAAAGAACATCACCTATAGGCTTCCTCATCCTCTCCCAAATACCTATTAATACGTAGTATACTATCCTTTTCCAAAGAAATATGTCCAAGAAAGTAGACTGCCTTTCTGTAATTTTCCTCAAACCATCCTCGGTGAAGGAAAAGAAGAGAAAGTCATCGTGGGTCATGCAAGAACTCTAAGGAGCTTTGAACTCTTTGCTCTACCTTTTTATCACCACTAAAGCAATTAGTAGGCAAAGGCCTAGCCGCGGAGGAGCGCCTCATGACGCGGCATCACTCACCATGTGGAATGCCATCCCAGATGTCCAGCCAGTCGTACTTGCAGTCCCCCTCGCCCACCTGCAAAGGGTCATGCTCCAGGTCGAAGGTCAGGAACTGCAGGATGATCTCCATCTTGGGCTTGGCCAAGATGGTAAAGGTGCAGTCCAAGTTGTGTGGGTACTTCTCGGGAAACCCGGGGGATTCGATCGTCCCATTGGGGCTTGTGAAGTTTTTTGAACAATCTTCAGAGCCTGCATGTAAAAGAGAACCGTAGCATCAAGAAGAAGATGCCTTTCTTTGCTGCCTCTGTCACATGGGTTATTTAAATGTTTGGGCCCAAATCCCCCTACCCGCAAGGTTTTTGTTTCCACTGGAGTGGCTCTTGAAGCAACATGCTCTTCACATGCACGTTTCAAGCCCTCAAGCCAGTCCCTCTTTAGGACAGAAATTAGGGGGGCACAACTGGCTTGCTCTGCGTATTAGAGCGAGAGGAGCAATTGAGGAATTGGGGGGTGGGAGTGGAGAGAAGAGTGTGTGTGTGAGAGAGAGAGAGGGAGATTCTCTTGAAAAGAGGAACAGAGTCTTCTTTCTCAATTACTCAGCTGCTCGTTCCAGAAATGTAAGTTATTTCAATCCTTAAGGAAGGCTTGCTGATTGCCAGCAGGGAAAACAATGTTACCCCTTATTTACTGCTGACCTCAACACTAGCCCCTATTGTACCACAGCCAACTAAGTGCCGCCTTCTCCCTCCAAGATCCAAGGTGCCTCAGGGGAGGGGCAAAGGGGAGCTCGGGTCTCATTCATGTCATGACTATATTAAAACGAGCTGCTCTGTAGTGGTCGGACAATTAACAATCGATGTTTTTAGCTGGTGGATCACAGCGGGGCGTTGGGGATGTTAAAGGCCGCTCCGGCAGCAAGTTTGGAAAAATGCAGCAGTGCACTGACATTTGGAAGGCTTCTGGTTCCTTTGTGGTGAGGAAAGCCTTGTTTCTCTCCTGAGCTCTTGTGTCTGTTTTCTTGGGACGCATGGAGGCATCCTGATTAAGTACGGCCCAGATTCGCATCCTGGTGTAAGCTTGGACGGCAGCAGGAGCTCCTAAGAGGATTAGGGCCACCCTATCTCCCAATGCCTCCAGGTGGAGTCGCATGAACCCAGCCACCATTTGCCAGGGCAGCACCACTGATGGGTCCCAGGACCCAGACCCACGGACCCACGCATATGCGTAGAGCAAGAACTGATGCAAGTTAACTTGGTGGATGCAAATGCTGGACATTTAGAACTGATTTCACTCACTACGTTCTGATTTTAAAATAAGAAAAGGAAGCAGGATTTATGAGGAAGATAATAGAAACTCTAAGCACGAAAGAAAAAAAACCCACAGAAATACTTGATAAACCAGGTGTTTACTGGCAGGAAGTGTCCTCTGGGGATCGCACTGAAATATAACTAGGTGATGTCGATACGCAGATTTTAGCCTGCAGCGATGTCTTTATCCACTACCCCCATAGCGGGCCCCATCGCGAGTCTCTTTATTGACGGTTGCTTTCTGGAAAGCAGCGAAATGTCTGACTTGGAAAAGGAGTCATGCAAATAAGTGGGCTAACTTTCTTTAGCACCAGACAGGAAACTCCAGCACCCCCTACCTGAACATCCATCACCTCCTCGCTTCTGCCTTGCGCTGTGCCTTGGCAGGGTGGGGACCCAGGACGCAAGAGGGCAAGTGCTAACCTTTCCATGGGTCTTTGGAGGCTCTGAGCGCTGTGCTCTGCACCCGGTCCTTCAGAGGCATGGCAGTGGCAGGGCTGGCCCAGAGCGAGGCTTGAGCTGGAGCTGCCTCCCCAGCTTTGTTTACCGTTGGGCTGCAAACTCCTGAGGGCCTCCTCGATGGCCCGGCATGATGCAATTCAGCAAAGCCAGGCCAGCTGGCAGGTCTTCAGGGGGCCAAGAGGAATTTTGAAAAGGTTAGAGTTTATGGCTGCTGTGCAGCCTTCTTCATGTGGGCCACTTAGCTGAGCCTTGCACACAGCTGGGAGGAAATTAACTCTCCATTCACAACATGCTTGAGAGCTAGAAAGGGCATCCTGACATTTCTCTTAGAGTCTACGCTATTGTCATTCCCTTAGAAGGCAAGGAGAAGCCCCACCCCCAGCAGTGGGGAATCTGTGGCAGAATTTTTCTTTGGTCCCTCTCATAGGTGGGGCACAAGTGCTTCCAAGATGGACATCTAGCGCATCTGAGAGAGACCTGGAGCATGCGAGAGTCTATAGTGTCCACAGTTTCCAGGGCCCTGAGCATTCAACTGGAAAGAATTTTTCAACCTTAGGTTCTTAAGGCAAAAAAAAAAAAAAGTATACATTTCTGATATATATGGCTATAAATGGATATATCCTCTGGCTTATTTTGAATGAGGTGGGAAAACTTTCATCTAGCTTTATCTTTTTTTATGTAGAAAAATCAAACCCGTCTATTAAAATCATGTGTTTGTGTTTAATTTCATCATCTCACTGTGTGCAGCACGGGCAGAGCATCAGAAAGGCAACTGAATATCAAATGCTGAGAAGAGATCTCAGAAAAGGAAACAAAAGTTGACTCTTGGAAATATCTACCTAACCCAACATCTTTTTCTGCGATGTGTTAAAAGGATTAAAGGTTAAAAAAGTAACTCAGGCAACAAATAGTCAAGTCCACTCAATGCTAAGATTGTCCATAGAAGCTGGAGATTTTGGTTACAGTGAATGATTTCATACCAAAGGACTCTGGTATGAAACTGCCCACTCTGTGTTTTTCCTCTGTGAATTTTATAATAACCGCAAGTGGAAGAAGAATCTACACATATGAAGATATTTAAAACATGGCGGATTTATCCAAAGCTGAGCTTTCCTTGACCACAGAAGGTGAATTCAGTTCTTTAATTCAGGGAGTAGAGGTAGTGGGTGCTCCAGGTTTTCTCTACCTGTGAATGACTCCAGAAATTTCAGTTTCAGAAATGTCACTGGGCAAACAGGAAGAAAACCTGATCTTGAACTTTGGTCAAAGGAGCATCAGGGGGAAAAACAACAACAACACACACACACACACCACACATTTTCCACTGATTTCACTTCTGATGTTACTTTTTTAAGCTTAAAAATTTATTTTTCTGTTCTGTTCAGGATTTGGTGATTATTGAGATCTTTGAAGTTTGTGAATTGTTTGAGCTTACGCTTTGATATGGGGACAGTCTGGCGACACATAGAATCTTTTATAAACCGTTTCACTTAGGGCAGACATGAACCTTCTACTGCAGACACTGGCCCCTGGTCAGCGCCCACATCGTGGGTTCTGCGGCAGAGCCCCGCCAGGGCAATGTGCTGTCGAAGGCTTCCAGAGCCCTCTGTATGGCTATTTGCGTATCTGTGTTTATAGTTTCCTTCTTCTTCCTCTTTATGAATCCGACTAGCGAGCATAGCTGTGTTTGTTTGGATTTCTTCAGCATGTCCACCCACTTCTTTCATGTCCTGTGAATGACGTAGACTGTGTGTATTTTCTCTCAGGACTCCAACAATGGGAGTATAGGTATAGGACAGGACACCTGCAAGAACACTCATCTTTTTAAACTTCTCAGTTTTGAATTTTGTGTTTTATATGGGGCTGACTTTTGTGCTGAGAGTTGCTCTTCGGTATGGGTGCGACGGCAGGCGTGAGCAGTTCCGAGAAGGCTACTGGGCTCTCACCTTCTGTCACGTTCCCGGGAGCGAGGTTGTTGTTGGCAGGACTGTCTCTCACTGTGGCAATCCCTTCTACAGGCAACCCTGATCCTTAACACAGGAAGCCCTGTTTCTCCAAGCCCAAGCCACCCAGCTTCCTTGATGAGCACCATTGTCCCAGACAGTCCCCAGACTTGCTGTCTCATTCCAAATCCTTCTTCAGCATGTCCTCAAGACAGCAATGCTGAATTATGCTACCCTCTTGCATGTTTCATCTTTTAATAGCCTTCTATCCTTCTTTCAAATTTGCATAATGGATAGAGTGAACATTCACTTTTTTCGTGGCCTTCTGGAGAATGTGGCATCATGAATTGCGAAATGCTAAGCATGGAGGTGTGAGACCACAGATGAGCTCTAATGGCTCTGCTCACCCTTGCTCTGACGTCCCTGGGCCAGCTCCCTGGAGGATCTTGCTTGGAGCTGTTTTCCTTTCATGCTCAGCACAGTGGAATCGAGTGACGGCTTTAGCACTAGGGACCTTGCTACCTGATAGATTCTTCAGAGCCACTCAATCGCTTCCCCGTTTTCATAACCACAGCACGTTAATTGTACCTTCACTTAGCACTTACTCATTCCACCTCATAGTATAGCTCTCCTTTCAATTCACATACACAGTCATCCAGCAGCACCCACTGTGCCTCTGTTATGTGCTGAGGGATCACACACCTGTCTCTCCAACTAGGAGACAGCAAACACCCTGTTTTATTCCTTTCTCTTGTATTCTCCCCACTGCTGGGCAGCAAAGGATGTTCCATCAGTGCTGGCGGCATTGACCTGAAGCTTGCACAGGGCTCAAGGGAATGTGCATCAGCTGTCTGGGGGCCTCACACCAGCCCGAGCCACTGGACACACAGACTGTCAGTCCCTGTGACCTCACCGTGGTCAGGAGCATGAAAACCCGAGGCAGACGGACCTTCCTGGGACTTGACCCTGTGACAGCTCGGACTCCCACTCTGGCACAACGCAATTCCCTCGGCCCACCCCTGCATCTGATGCCACGTTCTTGCTCTCAGGCAGACCAATCCGACAAATATTTAGACAGAGTGGATATAAAAAGTGCTTTCAGCAGCTACCACTTCCTTTCAAGAACTGTTTAGTGAAAAAGAAAATATATATGAATAGTTCCCCTCACACTGAACTCGACAGGCGCCGGGCCCGGGCCTCTCGATGACAAGGCTGACAGCCTCCCCTTGAACCAGACTCTATCCGTGAGTTGTAAAACTTAGACTGCTGGAGAGCGGAGACACGCGCTCGTAGATGGAGCCTGGGAGGTGGGGAGAGGGGTGGGGTGAGGGGAGAACTGGAGGCGACACCTCCCTCAGCCTGGAGATAAGGAGCCCCATGCGTGGGAGGGGAGGAATAAATGTCTGCTGTACCCAGTTACGGAAACGCGCGCTCGCATATTCTCTGGGACTAAAGTTATCTAAGGGGGACCTAATGGAAATCAAGCAGTCAACTTGACATGCGTGCAGTGTTCCATGCCCCTCTGTCTGCTGTCTTCTCACTGCTTTTCTGGGCGTCACTTTCATTGGCACTTGGGAAATCGGGTTTGAATGGGTAGAAGTGGTAACATGGCTCGCCAAGGGGAATTTCTAGGAGCCTTATTTTAATTTAAGAGTTACGGTGTGACCTCATTTGGAGGGTCATGGTAAGATCTTTAGAGACTCTAAACAATGAAAAGATTATGTCCTCAGTCCCATGTAATTCCAAATAAAGGCAACATTAAACCATGAAGTAAATGGTGGGAAGTTCAAATGAGTTTTGCTTTTTCCCATGAAGATTATTTTGATTTTTAAAAACGCACAAAAATCAGATTCTTTCAAAAAGTGTTTTTCTATTTATTTGGTGCCCCCACTCTGGCCCCTCCAGTTGGATGATAACCTGAACTGGCTCTTCTCGGGGTGTCTCCAGGCTCACCCTGAACCTCTCGCCATGCTCCCGCTGGATGAAACTATAACCCTTACCACCTGTCCCAACCCACCGGGCTGCTGTCCGCCCTTCGTCTCCATGATGCCGAACTCCCAGCCCCTGCCTCGGACCACACTGACCTGTCTTGAAGATCTCATAGCGCAGGGAGAAGCCTGCTCCCTGCCGGGCGTAGTCGGAGGTGAACTTGATGTAGAGCATGGAGCCCGAGGAGATGATGGTGGGCGGGGCGATGTTCCCACAGTGCTTGCCCAGGAGGTCTGCAGATTCACTGTCCCCATCCCGAATCTCAATGAAGTCATACCTGGGTGGGGATGGCACAGACAAGAAAAGATCACTACAAGGACATGAGACAGAACCATTGTCTCAATCCGACTCATGTCTCCCTCCATTCATTTACACAATTCAGGTGTTTCAGACAGATAAATAAAGGGCACTTATGTCTGCTTGCATAGACTGGCAAACAGAGACACAGGAAGTTGCTGTGCTTTGTTAAAGCCACAGAGTGAATGAGCTGGAAGGCCTTATCTCCTGCCCACGTAAGAGAGTAGCCTCATTCTCAAAACAGACATTTTTTTCCCCCTTTGGTAGCACCATTTTCATTTCCATTATGATCTCTCAGAATCTCAGTCTCTCCTTTTTGCTCTGTGTCATTGTAAGCTACTTAACCACTTTGAGCATCAATTTCTCCATCTGTAGGGCACGGATCAAAAATATCTCCTCCAGAAGGCTGGGAAGGAGATGGAATGAAAACATGTAGCGGGCTATGTACCGTGCAGGCCCCACTGGGGATGTCTCAGAGATGTTGTTTATTTTCCTGCCTCCCTCTCGCCCCCGTTTCAATTTTTTCCCTGGTCGTCCCCTCTTTGTTAGTGACGAAGGCTCCCCATCACCTCCTTCCCCGAGATGACTCTGCGAAGTTCACATCAGCAGTGTCTAGTCAACACACATTTTTAAAAGGAATCAGCATCATATTAGATAAGGCAATAAAAACCTTTCTCCAAAAGCAGGGGCTGAGTCCCTAGGGACCCAGTGTCTACGCACACACAACTATTAGCTCAGCAAGAGGCGGAGCGGGCTGCCCTCCCTAAGCTGAGGCCTGTGCTCAGTTTAAGCAGAGTCAAACTGGCCGGGGTGGGGGGAAGACACCTCCAAGACATCCTTGGCTAGGTTCATGGGACGGTGCACACATAACGCACCGTTTTATCTTGACAGACACACATTTTTCAGCTTCGGTATGTGCTCTGGCAATCCTCACGGTGCTGTGTTTGTGCTCCCTTTCTGGGCTACCAGTTAATATGCCTGTCACAACTGCTTAGGTGGGAAACTTCCTTTCCACCAGCTCCCTTTAAATTGCTGGCCACTGTACCATTATTTACTGAAACCATCCATCTCCCTCTCCTTCCATCTCTGTTTATTTATTTTGTATCAATCTGTTAAAGCAACACATAAGAAATCTCTTCCTTGCAGGTAAAGAGAGGGTTGGGAAGGCCCCCTGCTCTGGGATGTGCCAGCCGGCTCAAGTCACCCCCAGGGTCTGGGGGGGCGGCTGCCTGCAGAAGGGGCTGGTGTGAGCTGCAGAGTCCTCACTTCAGCCCCCGGGAGCCATATTGCTCTGCCACTTCCAAATTGTAGAGCTGCAAAGGAAGTATACGAAAGAGTGGACCAGGCTTAGTTCATTCGTAGACCCCACAGGCTGGACTCCTACAGTCAAAGGAACCACTGAAGCTGGTTTAGAGTCTGGAGAAGTTAAGACAGCAGTTTTCCCTGGGGAGCTCGGGAGAGATGGCCACAGACTGAGAAGCCTGTGGGAGTGGGGGAATCTGTTTACGTCTATGATTGCAGCAAAGGAGATGGTGCTGACTTTGAAAACATGCTTCTTCACTTCCAAAAAAAAAAAGTGAAAAAGTGCTTAGTTCATTCTCAGGGGAAACTCCCCAGACCTTCTGGAAAACCCCTCCTTGCTATTTCTACACTGAGGCAAGCGCTGCCGGACAGTCCCGTTCCACTGAGCAGCGGTGATGCCCTAGCAGTGTACGCAAGGGTCGAGAGGCCGCGCCAGCTGTGTTCATTCATCACACACCGCGCTCACCTGCGCTGGGAAACAGGGGTCCTGGGCCCGGGAGTCTCAACCCCAGAAGCGGACAGAGCTGGGTTTGGATCCCAGCTTGGCCACTTTTGAGCTGGGTGCCCTCAGGCAAGTTATTGAAACTTTCTGAGCCTCAGAAATGGGTAAGATAAAAGTAAAATAGGGATATTAGAACTTTTCTCCTGGGATTATTGTGAGATTTAAACGACTGAATCTGATCGATACAAAGTGTTAGTACACAGTCTGCACTCAGTGCGCGCTTAATAAATGTTTCTTGTGTCCTCACCCATTTCAGAGGCGAAGGGGATGAGGTGTAGAGCAGAAGTGACTTTCTCTAAGAGAGCAAAGGTGCAGAATAAGTGGGAATGAAATCTATTCAAACATTTTGGAAGGCATTTTGGCAAAATGTGACAAAGTTAATATGCACATAGCCTTTAATCCAGCAATCCTACGGCTAGGAATTTTTCCTAAGAAAACAATTGCACAATTGTGCAAAGATATATATGAATCTTTGTGCATATGTTTTAAAAAGCATATGAAAAGTGGGAAGATAGTGTGTTTATAAATAGCATCGTGTTTGAAAGTCCAACCATAAAGGGTGGGCAAATCAATTTTGGTATATTTAGAAAATGGACTATTCTGTTGCTATAGTAAATAGTGCTGCAGGTCTAGCATTTTTGTTTTTACTGAAAAATGCTCATGATATACAATTAACTTCAAAAAGTAAATTTTTTAAAAGTATGTTGAAAATATATATATTTCCTTGCATAAGCATGCAGAAAAAAGTCTGAAAGATTACATATTAAAATACTAACAGTGGCAAGATACATGGGTGGTACGATAATTGATCATTTTTACTTTCTTCTTTGTTCCCTTCTATTATCTGAATTGTTTATGAGGAGCCCACATTTCTTTAATAAGCCAAAAAAATACATAGAGTTGCTTGTATTAAGAATTTTTTTTCAAAGTAGAGGAATTGAGAAAAATAATCCAGCTCTCATGATTTACCAGATAAAGAAATAAATTCATCACCATCACCATCATCCTCGTCATCATCATCCGGCTCCCAGAACTGGAGTGAGGACAAACTAAGACACAGTGTGTCAGAACACCTAGAGTAGTGCCAAGGATATGGCCTACACTCAATAAATAATTTAAAAAAAATTTTTTTAAAGACCACCAGATAGTTCTAATCTTTGTGTTGGCCATTTCTCTGGGAAGGACAAAGAGAGGCCCTGACATCCCACTGGCTTGTTCGTCAGAAGTGGGAGGTTTTATCTGGTTGCCTAATCATGCATAGAGTAATTTAGGGGATTAACAGAATCAGTGATGAAGCTACCCACCAAATACCACAGTGACAAGCCTACCTCAATTTACTCAACGGATATTCTTTTTTGTAATGCGGCCAGCAACAAATTCATCCTTATATATCTACATACACATCTAAAGAAGGGATGCATTTTTGAAAAAGGGTCATATAATTCAATTATGTTATAAATTTTCTCTCTGAGCTTGTTGGGTAACGGATCCGTCTGGTGAATCCTTTTGTGAAGCAAATAATCAGCCTTTACTTGAACTTCTTAGGAAAACTGGGTTTTCCTGTAAGGTTTGCTTGAGGGGGAGGCGACTCAGTTACAGTTTCGTGGCTGAGCCCCCCTCCCTTGCTACCACCGCCCCTGGTTTGGTTCTGCCCTGTGGACAAGCCCCACTTAACCACATGGTCCTCTGGCTGGGTTTTTTACATAAAGGGCACACTCCAAATGACATGCTGACTTCATACAGAATGTCTCATTTACCTCCTGTGTGACTGACTCATTTGGGGAAATTTTTTATTATTAGGGATTTGCTACAGCTGGAGTAAATCTCCTTAGAAATTTCAGTGTTGTCAGGTTCATTTGTGAAGAGTTCGGCAGAGGCTTAGGAAGTTTGCGGCCTTGGAATGAATATGGCTTTGCATCTAGCAGCTGATATCCAGTGTTTGTTTGGTAAAGGAATCTGGGGTACAAACTCAGAGCTCCCCCCTCGATAGTCCAGTGGGGTGACTTGAAAAGCTGCTCCTCTTAGAACACATCACTCATTCTCCGGAAGGCAACATAAACCAGCTAACCGACATATTAACGATAGTGTTTGCATTTCATTATTCATAATCTCTCCTAAATGAAAAAATTCCTTTCAAAGCTTTAACACTACCTTTTATTATTTTATTTATTTTTCTCCTGAGCTGAAGTAGCCATTTCTACTCCCGGTTCTTTTTTCTCCCTAAAACTGTTCCCCAAGCACCTTTTGCCTTTTCTCCTCACGGATTCTGACATCTGCCTGTCGAGCACTTGTCTAGAGAATGCTTTCTCTCCTTTCTTTCTCAACTTCAAAGTCTTACGTTTCTCTCCCCAAACCCACATTTAGGGGTTGGGAATCTTGATGGTAGAATTAATTTTAAGAGTCCACAGGAGAGATATGAAAAAGCAACAATCTCATCTCTTCCTCTCATCACTAGGCAAACATGAAAAGAGGCTTTCTAGTTGCCACAACTCTATCCATGCTGGACACTTCCCAGCAGGGCACGAAAGGTTGGGCTGCCCAGTGGAGCCGGTGCTGGAAGATTGACCAAGCTGGGGCCCTTCTCTCAAGGTGGGATGATGTCTAGCTGCTGTCAGAGTCCACCTTTGGGGATGCCACATAGAACCACTTGTGAAGGGATTTCTATATCAAAGACAGAGTATTTAGGTCCTCTAAGTAAGAATACTATGCCCATTCTATGGGATTTGGGTCTACATATCAGAACATCTGTGCTCAAGTCCTGAAGTCATAATTTTGCCAACCAAGCAATGCCTCCTTTCACACTGCTTGGATCATAAAATGTTTCAGACTTTTTATATATGGCAAGGGCTTTCCAGCCCCCGGGCTTTTGCACTTGCTCTTTTTCTCTGCTTGCAATGCTCTTGCTTAGTTTTGTCCATGGCTGGCTGTTTCTCATCCTTCAGGACTAAGTGCCAGTGTCACCTCCTCAGGGGAGCCTGCCCTGACCACCCTATTTTAGATAGCATGCCCTTGCCATCCCCTACTTCCTTTATAGCTATTATCACAGTCTGGAAAGGTCTTGTCAACATACTTACTTGTTTACGATCTATCTCCTGTACTAGGCAGTAAGCACCATGAGAGCAAGGGTTGTCTTTTCACTGCTGAATTTATAAGATTTGCTTGGTGCCTGGCACATAGGAGAACTCACTAAGTTTTTGCTAAGTGAATAAATGAATACGGGCTTTGAGGTCGTTGTCCCATGTGAAGAAGAAGGCATGCTATGATGATGCTTTCTGAGGGGGTTGCTCTGTCGGTCCATTTTATGCTCTCTGCCTTTGTCCCCCGACACATTTACTGAGCTATTCTGGTTGTATCTGAAAACCAAAATGTTGCCTCGTGACTCAAAAACATGAAATATAACATTTTGAGTGGAAGAAACATCTCAAATCATGCTGACAGCATTTTCACTATTAGCGGCAAACAAATCAACTATAATTAAAATGCTGTCAAAGTGATTTGAGATTTTTCTCACACTTTCAAAGTTCCATATTTCATGAGTAGATTATCCAGGCCAGAGAATTTATCACCTCCTGGAGTGCCTTTCTTCCAGGAAGCTCAAAGACATCTACAAACACTGTCTTATTAATCCTTACATTAAAACCTGCGAGGAGAATAGGAGCAACGTAGACGACTTCCCAACAAAGGAGCTGTCTGATAAATGAAGAAGCTGCAAGGCGGGTCTGCACAATGCTGAGGTCTCCGGTCAGTTCCGGGCCAAAGCCAGGCCACCTGCTGCTTGGGCTCAGTATGGACACCCAGGCTTTATGAAGAAATGGGCTTGCTTTCAGGTTGGATTTTTTACAAAGTAAATTTCATTTCCTTGAATTTCTCCCTTTCATCGGTACCATCCACATAATAAGAAACTGGTATATCGTGAAAAGTGCTCACATTTTATTGAGCATGTACTACGGGCCAGGCCCTCAGTTTAGATATTATTTCATTTAATCCTCATTTAGTACACACCTGTTACAATCACCATGCATTTGCAGATGCAGACACTGAGGCTCAGAGAGGTTAGGTGACTTGCCCAAGGTCATATGATGAGGAAAGCTCAGAGGCAGGCTTTGAACCCAGGCAATCAAGCATATACACCCCACCTCCCTCTCTTTCCCTCCTTGGGGAATAAAGATCTGAGAGCAGTGAAAACACCAGATTGCCACAGCACAATAGCATCAGCAGGTACCAGGCAGAAAGAATCCTTTCGCCCTCAGGTTTCCACAAAATGGGTATAATGTATGAAAGAGACTTAACAAAATCTTGTTGATCTGTTTAAACAACGTCTACAGGACTTACCAAAATTAATAGACAAATCACCAACAGGAACAGTGAGCAGATTTAGAATTCATGGTTTTAAGACTCACCCAGTAGAAATCGAGCTTGTAAATGTTCAGATGGGATAACATATTAATTTTTGTAAGTGTAGTATTTTTATAAGCACATATATTCATTTGTGAACATATGGCCCATTGAGTGAGAAAACAGCACCCTGTGTATTTATAAGCTCTTAAAGTATCATCTAGAACACATATTCTAAAATCCATGGATTTGTAGTAGGGTCCACACGAATTTCAGTGGGTTGGCATACGAACCCCTGTAGTCATGTGCTGAAATTTTGTGTTTGTGTGTACGCACATTTTCCTAGAGAAGGGGTCTGTGACAAAAGAAGTCTTAAATTACTGTTACACAAAAACGTATCTGTCTGAGAGTATGTACACACTGTACACTTAGTGTATGGGCCTTGTGGATAATCCAGCTGGTTTCTGTCACTTGCGAGTGGTGTGACTGCAGCCAAAGTACCTAACCTGAGTCTCAGTTTTTCATCTATAAAATGGACATAATAACAGTCCCCACCTTTTGGGATTGTGGCAGGATTGCGAAGGTAGACACAGGCCCAGCACAGTGTCAGATGCCTTAGAAAACACACGAGAGACACTAGTGATTTTTCTTATTACCACTGTTGGACAAAATGGGATGGTGGACTTGGGGGAGAAAAGAGTTACACATATGTGATGCTCTGAGCACCAGACATGAGAAGACGAAATTAAAAGCCATAGTTAGAGACAGTCTCAGTGCCCCAACCTGGGGGCTAGGTTTCTAAAAAGGCCCCCTACACACACACAAATCCATCAACAGTGCTTCAGTCACTTGAGTTTCTGAGATTTTATTTCAATCTTATGTTGCCGAGTCCAGGCTTAGATGGGTTCAAAACCACCCCTCTTCCATTTGCTGTGTCTCGAACAGCAAGGTACTGAACCCCCACACAGGTTGGTGAATTAATGCAGCCATCCTGATTTCATGGAAGACCATTTTTCCACGGACCTGGGGTGGGGGTGGGGGTCTGCAGAGCTCTGCGGCCTGGTCCCTAACAGGCCATGGGCCTGGTAGCAGTCCACGGCTGGGGTTGGGGACCGCAGAGTTAATGCACATCAATAGCTCAGCATGTTAGGTAGGGATGGGGGTATACAAGTGGCAGGGCAGGCGGTTAGACATGCAGGTGGCAGGGCAGGAGACAGGGGGATGTGGTCAGTGGCTGAGGGTCAGGACCAATAAAAACAGAGAAAAGAAACCACAAAAGCAAGAACTTGAGGTTAGGGACGTTTCCCAGCCGGGAGCATGTGCAGAAGTACCTGCCACATAGTAAGTGCTCAGCGAGCAGATGTGAGTTGTCGCTGCTGCTATTGTTAGCTGTTACGGGACGCCAAAGCCCCAGGCAGTTCGCAAACTCTGTCTGTGTATCTGCAGCAGCACCAGGTGCCTTTTTAAGAACGGCTGTTTGCAGTTGCATTTCTTCCTTCGTTTCTTCCCGCCGCAAATCTCTGATATTTTGAGCTTCTTATGCACAATCCCCTCACAACCAGGGTCACCACAGCTCTTTAGAAGGGAGGAAATCTGACCACCCAGCAAAGGAAGTACGCGAAGAGAATAACCCAAAACAAACTGAAGGAATTATTCCAAAAAACCTTGAAGGCAAGAAAATGGAAACTACAAATAACATCTATTTATAATTGCTGGTTGTTTTTCCGCAGAAGCCCTGGGCCGATGGAGAGGGCCCCGCCGGGCTCATTGTTCCTGGTGGAGCAGGCTGCCAAAAATGGCGCTCCATGTGAGGAAGGAGGCCGCCGCAGACGGGGTGTCTGATAAGTCTCACTGTAGGTGAACTTTCAGAGAATTAAGGGCACACAACAAAGCCTCCACCACTTCTGCCCTGATGCTCCGGGTGAACACCACT
This sequence comes from Propithecus coquereli, assembly GCF_000956105.1. Lineage (NCBI taxonomy): Eukaryota > Metazoa > Chordata > Mammalia > Primates > Indriidae > Propithecus > Propithecus coquereli. The sequence goes on along the minus strand of NW_012153063.1, from coordinate 569,676 downwards.
TCCCCCACTGACCTGGCCTTCCAGCAAGACACATTCCTGAGGCCATATGGCCACAGATCTGCTCTGCTCCTGGACCAGCAAGCACTCTGGAAGCCACCGGGATGGAACGTGTTTGCTTATGTAAGGAAGGATTTTCTAGGCAGCCGGTGCCAATGCGAAGTTTAAGGCTGCGGGCCTGGCTGCTTTCAGCATGACCATTGGGTCTTCCTTTGGTCTGCTCTGTGTCTATAAAATCCTCACCCTCTGCAGTCAACTTGCCAGCATTTGTAACGAGACCAGAGCACAAAGTGGGTGAGAGGAGCCCGCAAGTTTTGTCCATTTCTGTCTTCCTTAGAGGCAGCAGCAGCAGGGCTGGAACTCACTGAATTGTCCTGTCCTGGGTCAAGCAAGCTATTATGCCTCAGTTTGCATCATCTCATAAATGGGAACAGGGATCATGCCTCTGTGCCTCTCGGGCCTCACTAGAAGGGGCATAAAGTGGCAACCATTGAGAGGAAAATCAGAACACATCACCTTGGGGCCCCCAGTGAACTGAAAGTGTCCCTCCACTTGGTGGTGTGAACAGTTCCCTCCGGGACAGGCGTTCACTAATCCTGGCTCCCAGAGGCTCCAACTGTGACAGCAAACCACAACCTCCCCATCTGTCCAAAAAACGGGAGCCTGCTGGGACAGAGGTGTGCTGGGCATCAGAGAAAAGCCCGTTTTGTTTTTCCCGGGATTTAGGCACCCAATCATTTTTCTATTCCCCTTTGCTGGCATCCAGCCTCCATAAAAAACTCAGAGGACACAAACTCATCTGAACAACGTGCCATACAGAAATCCAAGTCCGGGACAGTCTGGGAGTAGACGGCATGTGTGACGGGCCCATTTGTGGGTTTCAGTCACTTGGAGCTTCAGGTTACAGAGCTCAGGGCTTCTCCTGGCCCCAGGGGCAAACTTGTCACTATTGTGCAAAAAGCACTGTGGTGTGGAAATGATGCGCCCGCACTAAATGTCCAGGCAGGAAGGGGCCGCTGCCACGCCAGGGTGGAGATTCTGAATATAGCACTCAGCGGCAGTCAGCTGGAACTGCTTCCTCCTCTCAGACCTCCACTCGGTCCCTGTGCTTCCCAGGGCTGCAGAGGCAGTCCGGTCCATGCAAGGCACGTCACAGCGCTTGCCTCTCCCCATCACAGAAATGCCCCTTCCACTTGGAAAGACCTGGTCAGGGTTTGTTGAGGGTGGAAGCAGTGAACATTCAGGAATGTCGCGTGCTCCTGGTTAAAGGCTCACGAGACCACGAAGAAATGTGTCTCGAAAGGACATGAGCTCCTACAAGAAGGGGAACCAGATTGCAGGAAGTCTCCAAGCAGGATGGGAGCAGTGTGAGTCAGACCTTGAAGGACCTTTACTCATCCCACAGCCACAAGCAGGCCGTTTGCTTCGTGCACGGGGCTGCTGGCAGCTGCCCGCCACCACATTGCAGCGACCGGCGGGGCCCTCACAGCGTGGGAGGAGGCGTCTGTGCCACGGATGGGCCGCAAGAGCCACGCATGGATAAGGGCCCTGACAGGAAAGAGGGCAGCAGGAGAGACCCCCACAAGAGAAGTCAGAACCCCAACATTTAACCCGGCAGCCTGCCCTGAGGCTTGGACTAAATCCTGTATCTGCTTGGACCTCAGTTTCCCAGTGGATGAGATCCAAAAACTAATCATACTTTCTTACCCTCCTACCACTCTCAAAGGGATGACACATAGATAAATCACTTTGAACTTTCAGATGAAAGGTGCTCTATAAACCTCAGGTCTCATCAACTGTAATTGTTACGGTAATTATTTTAATGATAATGATGATAATGGCAGAAGGGGGTTGGGTGGGGACAGAGCCTCCTACCTTGAGACAAAGAAAATCTCTCCCATTAAAACCTGCCTCATGATTCCTTCTGCTCCTACCTCACAACCATCTCTTTCAAACTGCCAGTGCCTGGGCTGAAATATTATTTACTCCTTTCCTTTCCAATAAAACAATTATTTGTTCCACCGCTTTCCCCCTCACTCGCTCTCCGCTGTGTCTAGCTTCGACCTGACAGCTCAGCCATGGACTGTTTACACGTCTCGCTCACCCTCCAAGGCTCTGGTTCAGCTCCATTGACACTAAAGGCAGGCGAATTCTCTCGGTGTGAGGAATCAATTACTTCCGCTGACACTCTATTACTGGCCCTCACGTCTTTGGACTCCAGATGGAGAGTGAAGGTGGTAGTGGGGATGGCAGGGAATTTGAAGAGGGTGGTGAGGGGGGCTGGGGGCTCAGGGAGCAGGAGGTGGGTGACAGGGAGGCAGACAGAGATGACTGACTGAGAGGCCTCCAGCTTGCATTTAAAGACACAGAAGGACATCTCTCTCCTTGACTGCCCCGCCGGCATCCGGAGGTGACCACATGGCAGGAAGAGGCAAAGAAAAGGAATAAAAAGAGAAAAGGAAAAGAAAAGGCTTGTCAAGGATATCTAAAGAAACGAGAGAGGCCCCAAATACCTAAGCACTGGGACAACCAATGACAGCTCTAAGCAGATGACACAGGTACACAAAGGCAGCTTTGGGCTGCCTGCCTTCGAATCCAGCCCTGCCATTACTGTCTGTGTGATCTTTCAGGGCCTCAGTGTCTCCATCTGTTAAATGGGCGTAATAGTGGTACCAGTATCAGTTGTGAAAGTTAAACATAGAAAGTTCTTAGCATCAGTCCTGGCAAGAGCTCAACAAATATTTGCTATTACTGTTTAATTCTAACCGACAGTCCCTCCATGTGACCTACAAACATATAGTTGCATCCCTAATGGGGCAAAGTAGAAAAACATTTAAAGACTGCCAAGATGCTTGGCTACAAAGCTGGGAAAAAGGCATAAAAAATCATGTGGGTTTTTCTTTATCATGTGGAGTCTCTGCTGCTCTTCCAAATCTATTAATAAGCCCAATTCACATTTATTTCTTTCTCCTTTTCCTTCTTCTTTAAAAAAAAATTTATTTTGACCCAGCTAACATTTTTCAGGGATTCTCCTTCTAGGAAAAAAATTTTGATTATGTAAATTAAATACAACCATCTCCTCTGCAATCAACTGAGATGAGTTGTGAGGCTCGAGGTCCCATAATGAAAGACGATTATGGAAGCTCTTGTCTAGAAGAAAAGACAAGGGCAGCTAATATATATATTTTTTTTTCTGGGATGATTTATCCAGGCAGAAGTAGAAGAATGGAATTAAATTATCTCCTGAGTTTCTCTTAATCCAAAGGTTTAAATCCCCTTGCCACTAAAAAGGACAAAACAAAGAGAATGGTTTTTTTTTTTTCTGTAGGACTCATGATTTCAGCAAAATACACAAATACCTTTTTAGAAAAATCTAATTTCTTTACTTGGTATATTTCCTTCTCTTCTTTATCCCCTCCACACTTAGAGCTCCCACTGAATTTCTTAAGACAGACTCCCAGCCGGTGTAATTAGATGGGAGAATTACATGGAGTTACATGGGGTGAGATGCTGGCCCCTGGGACCTCTGGGTTCAGAGAAGGTGCCAGGGTGGAGAGGCAGAACAAGTGGGATTGTGTATGACAAAATCTCAAGTGATTTTCTCAACCAGGAGTTAAAATGCATTGTCAAGAAGGACATCCACAGTGAAGCTTGCATTGAGACAGTTATGATTGCAACATTGCATGTTTAAAAACAAACTGCCCAAAATAATCCCAACTGCTCTTTAACCTCGGTAAGAGGAGGAGAACAATCTGTGAGTTGTTTTTCCTCCACTCCTCGGGCGAGGTGAAGTTGCTGGGTGGAGCCCTCGGCCAGGGTTGGTAAGCGGGGGGTCAGCGGCCAGCTGGGCTCGAGTTAGTGGGACTGTTCCCATTACTACACCACGTACCTGGAGGCGGATCTGTTTCTGTCATTAGGAGGATTGTTGCAATACAGAAAAGCATTACTGCTCACTGGTTCCTTGGGGGAATCGGAATATTTCTGTGGTTGGGCAGGCAGTAAATAATAATGTCAGTAATAATTTCATGAGTAATCAACCAGAGGGTCTCTCCTGAATGAGCACAAGACACCCTCTTGAACCACAGAGAACTCTTACTCTGCTTTGTTGGCTTTTCAGAGACTGCGGGGGACACCAGCTGAAGCCACACCTCCCATTGGGCAATTTGGCCTCCAGCCCTCTATTCACAGGAAAGAGACTCGGATTAAGAGAGAGTTCTGTGTAGGAGGAAACTGACCAGAGGAGCTTAATCCAAAGTGTTACTTGGACTTTCCTAGGCCGAACCCGCCTTCAGGCCTTAAACTGAGGGTCCCTAGCCACAGGGTAGGAGGCTGTGGAGACCCTGCAATGGACCGGGAGGCTTGGCAGGAGCAGAGAGTCCCCATAATCTTAGTCTTTCCTGCTTCCTGCCCACAGACTGTCTCCTAAGGAGACGGTGGAAGTTGCCTGGCCAGGAAATAAAATTAAATAGCATAGTTCAGGCACCTCTTCACCAGGAAGAGGCTTTGTATCAGCAAAGCACAAGGACAGCCCTTCTTACCCTACCCTCACAATGCTCATGGGGGAGGAAACTGGATTCAGGCATGTTCACTTACTTTGGTTCCCAAAGGCATCAACCTCTTCTCCTTGTGTTTTGAGTTGCTGCTGTCTGCCTGGAACCACCAGCCAAAGGCACTCCCCTGCTGCCTGCCTTCTTCAGCATCTGTGCAGCATCACTGCCTCCAGCAAGCCCTCCTTGATCTCGCAGGGTGAGGCTGAGCGTGGTGCTGTGGGCTCCAACAGGCCCATAGCATGTCCCCACCAGACACATAGCGTGGGGGAGGCAAAGATCTCAGGAGTAAAGATTACAGATTGAAAACTAGAGTATTATAGCAACTGTGCAGGTTTTGTGTGTATGTGTGTGTGTGTGTGTGTGTGTGTGTGTGTGTGTGTGTGAGAGGGTTAAATGAGATAATGAGTGTAAAGTGCTTAGCAAAGTGCCAGGCTCATAGGAGATGTTCCAGATGTGGTAGCTTTATTATCAACAATCATCTTTTCACTTGCCTCTTCCTCTCAAACTCTCAGCTCCACGAGGGAGAGGGCAAAGAGTACAACTTACTCATCATCTTTTTCCCAATGCTACCATTGTGTGTAGCACATAGTAGGTGTTTAATAACTATTTCCTGACGAATGAAAGAATGGTCTAGTCTCCCTTTGTTGGAGAAAGACCCAAGTCACAGAGTGGAAGTGACATTCATAGCCTGTATCCTATCCTCCTGCGGTCATGATGTCATATCCTCAGATGGATGGGTAGGGCAAACAGACCCGTCTGCCTTCCAGCGCAGGTTCTGGTCATGCTAACCTATTGCTTGGCTTCTCCGGTGTAAAAATATCACTAAAACAATCACCCGCACACATTTGCTTAGCAACCTCCCCAACTAGATGCTGTAGTTTAGAGTTTAGAAATGAAATATGTGGTCCATACCCTTGGAGAATTTACACGCTCAAAACACAAGATGACCACACGTGAATAAAACAACAAACAACTCAGGCAATGTCCAGTGCCCTGGGAGTTCAGAGTAGGGGCTGATAAAAGAGACATGGAGGAGGCAAGGAAACTCAGGGAAAGAGGAAGGAGCTTCCAGTTGGACACTGTGGAGGGAAGCGGGGGAGGGTCTGAGCTCAGGAACTCAGGGGCTCACGCGGATGCAAGATGGTGTGGCGTTTGGTTGTTTGCAAGGAAAGGAGGGTGTTCACCGAGCACAGGGAACACTGTTGGCTGGGTGGGGAGAGGCCAGATTATTGAGGTCTGGTCTGTTCCCTCTGTTTATTATGATTCATTCAACAACCTGGGACATGGCTACTTTCTAAGATATCATCCTTTACTTTGGGAGAAACAGACACATCTTCCAAGATGCAGAAGGTTCCTTTGGCTGTAAACACACATAAGAGCACCTTGTTCATCTAGGATACTTAGAGGCCAAATATCCAAAACCTTAAATATCCAGACTGGGTGGGTGTGAGGGGGTTCAGAAGAAAAGATCATGAGCTGCTAAATTAATGCCGAGAGCTCCGCGCTCTGTGGCTCTTCCCCTTGGTCCCTTTGGGACCACTCCCCAGCCTTACTCTGCTGTGGCTTGGCTGGCTGAAGCCAACTAAACAGAAATGCTGGCCCTGGTTCTGCACTGGCTTGGGGCAAAGCTTAGACCCCAGAACCAAAACGTCCCAATAGATAGCAAGACCTCCCGAAACAAAATTGATAACACATAATAAAAAGGTAACAAGGAGTCCCAAGGGGAAGGCTGCAGGAGGCAGGCATACTCATAACAGGAAGTGAAAGTGGGAGTATCGATAGAAAATAGTCCCAAATTTTCCCATGACAAAGTACAAAGATGTGGGCACAATTGCTAACTCATCGTGCATCTACATAAACAAGGCACGGCAATCTTGCAAAGTAGTATTATTACCACGGTTTTGCACATGAAGAAACTGACGACTGGGAAGTTTAAAAGGTCAGTAAAAATTCAAATCTAAATCTGTCTGTTCCAAATATGACATTACCTGGCCCCTGTCACAAAAGTGAAGTTTAGAAATATTAATAGAAGTTTGAGTCATCAAGAAAAAATTTGACTCCCCTCAATGTTGAGTTTATTTAAGAAGACAGAGAAGTGCGGCATGTGATTTAGAATGTTCTCTATCAGAAACCCTTTTAAAAAAGAACTTTCAGAATTTTAAAAGGGGATGTTTCAGTATTTGGAAATTCCACTTAGATGGAATGCTGTTCTTCAATGGTATATGGTAAATGAAATGTTATCCTGAACATAACACATAGAATCATTAGTGTAGACTTCCTTGAGAGGTTTCTAGGCTAAGAAATGTTCTTTTAAGTCTTTCTAGGGGCTTTTGCACTTTCTGAAACCCATCTGGAAATGACTAGTTCTCAAAAGGACCAGCTTCCTGATTTTGGTTCCATTTGGGTGAGCCTCTGGGATGGTGGGTGCCGTGCCTGTTTGAGGACTCATGAATCAGCTGTGTATCATACGCAGGCGGGTGTTTTTAAAAATACATACATTTTAAATTTTCGAAACGGAAAAAACCCTCAACTTTGTGTATGTGTTTCTAAAACCATAACATTCAGCCTGTTAGCTGATGACTCAAAAGAAAGGCCTCCGTCTGCTGAAGCAGCAGCATCCCCGCATCTTCCGCTCCACAGGGAATGAAGTGGCTGCTCTCTGTCTGCCCAGACAGCCCTGAGTCCTGCCCTTTTGTCCCTCAGCCACAGGGGCCTGGCAGTGCCACAGCAGCCTCTGGTTTCTGCCCACAGCTGCTAAACAGACCCCAGCACAGCCTGTGGGTGCTCAGGGCTTGGATCCCTGCAAATGGCTGGAGGGAGGAGTCAGGGGGAGCTCACCAGAGACGGTGGCCTTGGATTGCACTGATTCAGGCAAGGCTGAGGCTTGTGAGTGAAATTTTCCAAGCAGACAGCAAGCTTAGAGGGAACAAAGTTAACAAATGGCAGTTAGAGGAAAAGGTCTGTCTAGGGTTTACTCAGCAACAGCCTAGACCTTTGGGATGTAGATTTCAAGGTAGAGGGAGCCAAGGGCCCAGGGGCCACAACCCAGGATAATCCTTATATATCAGGCCCCGTCCCCAGGCCATGGGGCAATCTTTGCCATTAATTCTGCACACGGAAAAAAGAAGGAAAAACCCAAAGGCCACGTGCTGACCACTGCCCTTTCTCCACAGCTGGGCCGGCCTTTTTTTCTGACTTTCTTACTCATTTCCCCTTTTCGCTGGGGTCTTGCTGCTGTGTTCTATCATCAGAAGGACAGCGTGGGCAGTTTTCTTTTGGGAAGTACCCACCTTCTGGGCCTTAAGAGCCAAATCCAATTTGAAACATGCACCCAAAATGAAAGGAGAAAGCAGGCTGATTTCCTCTGACAGTCAGTGCTTTCCAACCTGGGAGCTCCCTTGGAAGGAAAATGAAGTATGGAAGAGAGAGGGGGCAGGCCGGAGAGCAGGAACAAGGCAGAACTTCCAGGACTTCAATTAGATTAATTGTTCCTCTCACAAGAAAGTAAAACAAGGCAGCGGACAGAGGGAAGCCCATTTATTCCAAATGCAAATGGCCAAGGGGAAATGTCAAAAATACATCGGAGAGTGAGAGGCTGAGAAAACCAGATGTGTCTTTCTAAATACAAAAATTAATGAGAGAGAGAGAGAGAGAAAAATGGGGCATGGAGGAGAAAAGGGGGAGGGACAGAGAATTAAGGACAAGGTTAAGTAGATGTGGCTTAATCCCAACAGAGCCTCTCTGACATTTGGCACTGGGGGAAACAGACCCCAGGAAGATTTTTTTTTCTAACCTTCTTGACCTTTTAAGTTCAAGCCAGAAGCATGAGACGGGGGAGTGAGGAGAAAAAGTGGAAGCGACTTAGTGAGGATGATAACCCAGAAGACACCCTGTAACTCACAGGGCTCTCCTGCTCCCACTCCAGCAAGGGGCCATGTCTTGTCCCTTCCTGGTTAGAGGATCCGGCGACCTTCAGTTCTCCCTATCTCTGGGGCTGAGGCCTGAGGGGAAGAGGTACCTGCAGCCCAAAGCAGGGCAGGGGCATGTTTTCCTGGCCTTTCATCCTTCCCGACATGTTCTAAGCCCTGTTCCCTAGCTCCCCAGCTTTTCCTCCCAAAAGCCATTCCTTCTCCCTCTGTCACTATGAATATACACAAGATGACCTCTTAGCAATTTCCCTGGGAGACTCGCTGGCATAAGCATAACAGAATCTGGCCCTCAGTCGGGAGAGGTACTTAGTCAAATTCCTCTGAGCTCAGACCCAAGCTCTCTGTGCATTATGCTTTGGTTTGTGCCAACTTTCTGCAGCCCAGCCAGAGGAACCAGGACCCCAAACACCTTATAAAGAAGCTCTTCTAACAGAAATTCTTGCTAAAGTTCACTGCCAGGGAATCAGAAACCTTGAGATGCTGAGCAAATGTATCCGGGATGGGCACTGGACTTAGACAGCGAGGAGCTGATGAGTTACCCTATGTCACCCACTGAGTCAAGAGAGGGTCTGGGATGAGAAACTCCACCCTATGACTCTTTATCACATGAGGCATCCAGCCGGGAAACCCTCTGTTTTCAACAAAGACTATCTCTTGTTAGGAGAAAACCATTATGGAGGTGTAAAGTAGTCCTGGGAGGATAATAATGACATGAATTCACTGAGCCTCACAGTCTAGGACTAGTTCAAGTGGGGCCTTGTTTCTTCCTGGAGGAGGAGCTGGCCCAGACCCGGCCTGCTCTGAAATGCAGGCGAGGTACCTGTCCCGCCAGCCGGCCCCTTTATTAATTTTTCAGTACTCACAATGCCTTCATCACAAGGACTGCTCAGACAATTTATCAATCACATGGGAGCTCTGAACACTTATCAGAGCAATGGCATGCTTAGGTGCTCATTTGGAGCAGAATGTGATCGTTGGCACATTCTTCTCTGCACAGAAAACTCTCACTTTTGTTTCAATAAGGAAAGACTTTAAGGTAGAGCTCACTAGACAGTACAAAGCGCATCTGCATTCTTTACGTTACAATGCTGCCTGCTTCCCAACCTCAACTTACAGGGACCTCGGTGTTAATGTGGCATTTGTAAAACACTCACAAATGTCTAAATGTCCACTTGGTACCTCCTAAGCCAGACACTTCCAAGATGGCAGAGCTGATGTTGTAAGACCAGCTGAGTCACCTCAGGTGACTGACTTAACCTCTCTGTGCTTTGATTTTCTCTTCTGCAAAATGGATATCATAATGGCCCCAGCTTCCCAGGGCCATTGTGAGAAGTGGATGGATTTATATTTGTAAAGCAATTAGAACAGTGCTTGTTAAACAAATCCATAACACCAACTTCGAGGCTGTAACCTGTGCAGCACAGATATCAAGAATCAATATGAATCTTCGATCTACTCACATAGACTCAGATTTTTTACTCTTTTTGCATAAGGAACCCAGCTGCCGCTTCATAAAATAACACACTGATCCTCCACTACTGGATGCAGAGGAAGTCCCTACTTGAGGATCCGGCTACTATCTCATGAAGGAAGATGGTGGGGTTTCTACTTGCAGCAGCTGTGGAAATGAGGAGATCTCCAAGGAGAAGGTAAATCCCAAAGTCGAGAGGGGGGGTATTGTAGTCTACCCCCACCCCCACGTGGAAATTCTCCTCCACTGCCAGCCGTTAAAGACAGGGTGCTATTCCTTACACCCTTCACTCAAGAAGGCTCTTTCCACAATATTGTGGGGTCAACTACACCTTTATTTCTCTTTTGAAAGAGAATGTCACCTCGAGGTTTGTCTCTGGGGCCAGGGGCCACCGCTGGTTAGCAGCAGGTCCTGGGGTGAGAAGTGCTGCCTTTCAGTGACAGAAGTGACAAGAGCATGGGGCGGGGTGGGGAGTATGAGTCTCATGAATAGGGTCCCACCGTGTGGTCCCCTATACACCGTGGGGTCCCACCAGGATGGTGCTTACTTGCAGTCGTGCTTCTCAATTTCGAAGTGAGGGTTGAAGTTGAGGACAATCTTCTGGTTGGGTTCAGGGGCATAGACGATCCACTCACAGTTCTGGTGGGAGGGGTAGTCCTGGGGGTAACCGGGAGAGGTGATGTAGCCAGCATCTTTGGAATTCAAACGACCTCCACAGGGTGGGTCTGAAAGAGAAACCAACAACCCAAAGAACTTCAAATATGCTACAGCCTTTATTCCCCTCTCCCTGCTTCTCTTCTCTACCAGTGGCTGATTACAACTCTTTTACAGACCTTTTATGGCAGTCCAGAAGACTAACCTACTTACTCATTCGGTGGAAGAGATTATTTCAGTTCATCTCTCCCCCTACCCACCCGACTACACGCACAGATGCACAAATGAAAGTATTCCAGAACACGGTCATAAATATTCCCAATTACATGGTCTGCGATTAAAAAAAACAAGACTGCAAACCGAACATGCCTCCCTGTCTTTTCCTGTCTCCCCTCCCTGGCCCATGTTCTTCTCCTTGTTCAAACCTCCCATCTCTATCTTTGTCTCATAAATCCCTCATTTTATTCGGTGTCTCCCAGCCCAGCCCAGGCAGCGGCAGTGGAGGCTCCGGGAACTGACAATAGCGGTTTTGTGGTGCCGACCCACAAGCCAGCCTGGTAACAATTACACGTGGTGCAGAGGAAGCACTTTCAGCTTTGGGCCAGAACAGGCCCTGGAGGGTGATTTCAGCTTTTTTTTTTTTTTCTTTTTAAGAAAGAAAAAAACAAAACCCCCAAACATTTAATTCCACATATACCGCAAATTTGATTTATTATTTCATTATACACTGAGTGGAAAAATCTGTATTAGAGACTCCACTGGCTCCGACTTCAGAATTTCCACAAAGGTGCTTTGTGCTGAATGGACGTCTGTGTTTTTTCTGCGCTCTCTGCCCACTGTCCCCTCTGCCTGGTCCCCACCACCAGAGTGTGCTGCTGCATTGTCCAGCCGTCCCCAGCCCTGTGAGGAGTGGGCGCCCCTCCCGGGCAGTGCCTGGCTGCAGGTAAACAGCTTCCTGTGGCCCAGGAGGGAAGGCGGCCATCTTCAAAGGCAGGAAAGCTGGGTGATGACATTTGAAGAATCTCGTCTCTTTAGGAGTGAAGTTCTGCAATCCCAGCAGGGGTTGCTGGGAAATGGGGGGGGGGGTTGCTTAATACCACAGTAGGGCAGATGACCCAAAAGCACTAGAGACATGGAAATATTCAGAAGCCTCTTGGAGACCTTCCTGAGACTTGTGTGTCTCTTAGCATCAATCACGATTTAATATCGCCATCTGCGTGGAGCAGCACAGCCGTGAATTATGTATTACGACTCGGCAGCCACCCTCCAGGATGGGCCTTTCTCCTGTGTTCACTCTTCGAGGGAACAGGTCATGCATTTTTTAACTCTACAGGTGCACTTTACTATTCCCCGCGTCTGTCGGCATTACTGTTTCCCAGAGCTCTGCTTTAGATTACCGGCCTGACAGGCTTTAAATGCATAAAAGATGGCACACGGCACAATGGTGTTTGGGACACAAATCCACACAAGTAGCCTTTTCAGCATTGAGCTTCCAAGAGCTCAAACTGTGCCGGTTGAACTGCCCAGAATCTAATGGATTTGGGTCCATTTCCTACTGGGTGAAAACAAAAGCAGCCATTTCCTTGGGCTAGTAGACACCACATCACTCTCTTCCTAATGACCCTGCACCCTCCCCAGTCTGGGAGGACAGTGTGCCCCTCCCTCCCACCAGAGGAGGCCAGCAATGAGGCTGCTGCAGCCAATGCCACAGGCTCTCCAGGTGCCCGCGCCATTCACCCACACTGGGCACCCAGCATCTCCCCGCCGGCCCATTGGTCTTGGCTCACGCATGTGAAATGGGGCTGGGAGCGGCCCTCTGAGAAGGCAGAGGTGTAGGGACCTAGATCACCAGCTGCTCTTACCAAGCTGGCAGACAGGGGAATTTTCTACTGGGCCCAGCTCCTCTGCCAGCTATTTTGCAGAAAACTGCAGCCCTGCCACCAACTCACCCCAAACCACACTTTTTGCCTTGGAACTCATCAGAGGAAATCTGAGCCGAGCTCCTGTTTAGTAACCGTTAGTTTCCACGTCATCCACACTCTCTCCTGCCTTCCTCCACCCGTTCCCTGCTTCTCTCCAATCACTCTCTGAAAAAGAACTTCTCCCTCTCAATTCCACACACCCCAAGTCTAAGCTTTTAGTAATTAGCCAGGCACACAGATCAGCAATAAAGACAGGAAACTTCCTCCCAAGAAGGTTTCATTTCTCATCTACACTAGGAATGATCATTTCCCCACTACCAAAAAAAAAAAAATTTAAACTATATATATCCCACAGTTGATAGACTGCACTTTCTGCTGTTAAACCGAAAGAAAAAGGAATAATCCACTTCTTTTTTCTGTACTTTCTTTACTTGAAGAAAATCAAGGCACTTATTGAAATATCTGCGAACTCATTAAAACATCTGCTTTGGCTGTGTGTGGTTAACCTTTTCAATACCCAAACATTTATAAACTCGCATTCTTGTTTAGATTGCATTCACACTCAGAAACACACACAAACACAGATATTGAACATACATCAATTACATATACATATTAGTAGTTCACACTTCAGTCCTGTATACACGTTCACACCTTCTCATAAAATATCACACATCATTTGCACAGACGTATATCCACAAAGATAAATACTATAATTTCTGTCTCTATTTTTCTTGGAAAGAACAGAATTCTTGAAATGTATTAGTAAAAATGGTAAAGAAAACACACTCCTTCTACATCTCTTGATAACTGCTCTTTCATTTATAGGGTTGGGGATCCTTCATTTCTTAAATACAAACACGCCCCAACAGAAACTGGCTACCATTTCTTCTGAAGAGCTGTACCATCCATTACTTTGTAGGCCTTTATTGTGTTCCAAAACGAACTTCATAAATGGTTTCTGTCCTGTTTCAGAGGAGTCAAGCCAAGCCGAAAAAGAGTTGAACTCAAGGGCAAACCCCTTAAGGCCAATCTCCATGTACAGAGGGGAAATTGACCCCATTGAAGTTTGAGCTACTGAGCCTGTTTGGTGAGTTGACAAGGGACTTCATTCTCCAACTATTTAGTGAATACCTTTCACCTGGGGCAAATTCATTTCCCAAAGACAAGTAGCAAAACCCAGCTTGGACTGTTCAGAGCAGTTTTCTCCTGCATCTGGGAGGGAAGCCTAAGGGATGGGCCAGGCCAGGTCAGATAAAGACCTCAGAGGCCCAAGGATGAAAGGATTGAAGTGACAGCCCTAGATGTAATTTGAAATAAAGAGAACACTAAATTTTAAAGTCACCGAGTTCTGATTTTCCCCCCATAATGAATACTTAGGTGTTTTTATTTTAAATATACAATATCAGATTGTTTCAAAAATCTTTCTGCCTCTCTCTCTTTTTTCCCCTCTTTCTTGGGTGTCTTTGCTTTGCTGGTAGCCTAAGCACCATCTGATGCTGCCTAGGGGTAGTGTAGCCTTGGATAAGGTAAAGGGATTTTGTACCCATTCACCTAGGAACTCACTCTCCTATAGAACCCAAGTTAAGACAGAATGCTGGTGCCTTGGTAATATTTGATTTGTAGGAAGTATTAAGAAGGGGTAAAGAAAGATCTTCTAAAAATCTGTCTGCCTTCCAGGAAAATTTAATTGGAGTTGTTTTAAAGGAACACTGTATGGCCTGAATATGACAATAATATTTGTTAAAATCTGAAGCCTGACTGTAGTGAGGTCTTTTAAATAATCAGAATTACAATGGCTTACTTCACAACAGCCCAGTGAAAGAACAATCAGATCTCTTGGCTTAGTTAAACTGAAGGAGAAAGTCCTTGGCAAAAACATGGAAACGTGGTAACAGGCTGGATGTAGGATTAGAGGGTCCAGTTGTTGTCAAAGGTGCTTCTGCGGTAATGGGACCAGGTTACCAGGAAAGGCAGGGTTTGACATTAGCAAAAAAGAGGGGAGGTGGTGCCTGGTTCTTAACTCAGTGTGACCTTTCTGGGTCTCAGCTTCATAAACTGCAATTCAATGAGTGGATTAAATTAGGTGTATAGTTTTCAAAATTTTTTTTAGAAGGGTACTTTTTGTTTTTCCTTGAACAGAACTCTACTGAGACCACCAATGTCCCAAGCAGATAAAAATGGAGCTCTTCTTGGATGCTGGGAGAGTGGTAACCAGAGAGGTAGAGTCAGGACCTCCCAGTCCCATCCTCATCTGTCAGGGGGCTTCTCTGCGAGCTCACTAGGGCTTCTTGGAACATGAGCTGAAACCCACTAAACTGGATCTCTGTTCCCTTGTTACTTTCAAATGTCAGGAAAAGAGAGAGTGGACATCTACTTCTCTTATATGTACCTGAGGGCACTTGGTCAAGAAAAGCAGTTGGTCTCATTTCCCCTGAAAATAATATATTTTATTTATTTTATAATTTATTCTTTATCCACAGCATAATTCCATCCTGTCTCTATTTCCACAGCATTGTTTTCATTTAATTATTAGTATCAAGGCAAAGAAGAAACTCTTTCCTCCACTTAAAAAGGAAGAAGGTTGTTACCTTGCCACTTACTCCACCAGGGCACTTTACTGGAAATAGCACTGGACCAGGATTCAGAAGTCCAGTACTCCAGTCTGGTCTCACCACTGGCAAGCTGTGTGACCCTGGGTAAGTTAGTAAACAGCTCTGAGCCTTTGTTTTCTCACCTAATAAATGTGGGGGGAGATTCTTAAGGTCAGTTCCAGTTCTAAAATCCAAAGCCTATATAATGAGGTGGGGAAAAAACCCTATAACCCATAGATTGAGGCAAAAATTTCAAAGATTCTCTACCCTTCTAAACAATAAGACATTTATTCAAGGTGTTACCCCTGCTTTATTGGCTTGGTAAGCTTGAAACAGAACTCCAGGATTCTTCAGATGAACATGTCTGTCTTGCATTATGGAGAGTTCAAATGTCTCTTTTAATCACATTAGCTCTACTGACATGAGTTTCTTTTCATAACCGAGTCTGTGGCTATATATTTATAAATATTATGGATACGCAGTTCTGCATGTGAGCATGTCAACAATAGGGATGCAGGAAAAGAAAGACCAAAAAGGAGTTTCTCCAAATCCCTTACCCAGATCATCTAAGTCCTTTGCTCGGGGTTTTAACCAAATTTTGCTCACCAACCCAGGATAAGCTGCTTTTTAAGAGTTATTTTTGTGAGCTGAGGCTGGATTTTGTTTTATTCAAAGCGACTTCAGCCTGTCACAAGACAGTCTCATAAAATCTGTATCTTGGCTTAAGCTGGGAAGAAATGAGCCAATCCATCAGCCCAGGAATGCGGCTGTTTGACCACTTCCTAAGGCAACTGGGAAGGGATGCAATCTATTCAATTTATGGGGCCGGGTGGCAGTGAATGATGCGCTCCTGAAGGCACAGCAAATGGAAATCCCTATGAACTTTTGCAATGATAAAGTTCAAAATCTGAATTAAAGAACGTCTAAGAGGGAAGGAGAGAGCAGGAGAGCCAGGCAGCACATGATATGGAAAAGAATAAGGAATGAAGCAAATTCCCTCTTCTAAAACACTACCAAATGAATTCACCGAGGAGAGAATTGGAAATTGGGTCTGGAAATAGGGCCTTTTGAACGTCTCTTCCCCTCAATCAGGATTCTAAAAATAAACCCTCATTTAATCGGTAAAATGTAAGTTTGATGTGATTACCTCCCCTGACCTCGAATCATGCCACCTGTGGTAACCTTGTTATTTGTCATCTTATATCATAAACAAATGCAATTCCAATAGGGCAGCCGATATAATATCATTAGTTTATATTTATGTCCGCTCTTTTCCAGTCCTCATTGCAAATGCAATTTTGATGCCATTGATGAGAGATCTGTTCCTGACCATTTTAACAGACATTTGGGGAAGGAAACAGAAGAAGAATAATTTTGAGGTCTCTCCAAAAACCAAAGGAGAAAAAAGGTAATATAATATATTTTTTCATTTATTTTGATTAACTGAAGCTTATGATGAAACATCAATGGCTCCCCATTGGTTAGCAAAGGAAACCCAAACTCCTTGGCCTAGCAACTGGGAACTTGCGTTGAGTCTGAGCTATTATTTCTAACCTTATTTGCAATTATTTCCCACCACACATTCTAAATTGCAGCTTCTGAGTGTTCCCCAAACAAACCCAGCATCCATTCCTGCATTCCCCTTCCGATAGCGTGCCTTTCCTAGCTCTAAATCCTACCTATCTTCCCCCTCCAGGCTCAGATGCCACCTCTGCCCTTACCCATCTCCCACATGGGGAGTAATCTTTCCCTTCTCTGTATCTCAGAGGCTGAAATTCTTTAGCATCTTCTAAGGTATCTGAGAGTTTGGCATTGGCCTTAGCCATTCCGTTGGACCACCAGCAACTTTAGCAACCAGACTCCTGATCCATCTTTGGCAAACCTCATAGGATCAAACCCAGAGCCTTTCCCCAAAGTCAAACGCCATGAGATTCAATGAATTAACCAATTAAGAATTGGCTAAAGTAACACCAAAAAGCATCACTAGATAGTATAAATTCTGAGCGAGTCTTAACAAAAATTATTCTGCTTCGACAGCTACAATCCTTCCTTCCCCTCCTACAGCTATTATTAAGTGCAAATGTTTTTGAATGGTCAATTCACAGTTTAAATAACTTATCTGGGATAATAATACCTAGTCATAGGTCAAGATAGAGTTAGTGTGAACTATGTCTCCTAGGACACCCTAACCTTAAATAATAATGATGAAGTTCAAAGGACACTCACATTTTAATTCAAATACTATTAAAATTAATTTATCTGAAGTTTCTTTTTGTCCCCTTCATTCAAACTCTCCATACTTCCAAGGGCAAGTTCTAAGTATTTGTTGTCCACAGCCCCAGGAAGATGCTAACTATTACTTCATCACTAAACCATTTGCTGGTATTGGATTTTCTCTTGCTTGGTTTCAGCTCACCTCTCTCTACTCAACCCCTCCCCATCCCCTCTCTCTGGCTCCTAATGTGCCTTTTGGGCACATCTGTTTTATTTTCTCCCTTTATCCAAACAATTATTATTACTGTTCAGCCCAGTAATTTGCAATTCCCTTTATCTTCTTCGCTGAAAGATTCTCCAGAACCCGATGGCTGGTTAGCACAGGGTTTTTGGAGGCAGGAGTGGGGTACCACAGACGTGCATTCAGCTGGCCAGCAGCACCATGCCCTGCATGCTACTGGGGAAAGCTTCCCTTTTGTTATTCTCAGCCCCCCTCCCTTTTTTCTGGATTAGATCATGACTCTTTTATGAAGACCCAGAGGGAAATGGGATTATTAAGAGTCTTGCTGGGTAAAAGCTATTTTGTCTTTATGACGACGTTTTTGAGTTCAGCTGCTGAAGGGCCTTAATGCCAGAGTAGAAGTTATTACACATTCGGTAGAGCGTCTTAAACACAGTGTTCCCTGCCGAGCACGCTCTCAGCGATGAAGGATGGAAGGGAAGGAAAAGGAAAGGAAAGAAGAAAGAGAGATTAAAAAGAAAGCGGAGGTAAGAACACTGAAAACAGAAGCGCAAAGAGGAAAAAAAAATGCAAAGAGGAGACATAAATCTAAGACGAGAACCCAGTAGAGAATGTCCGTCTCCGAGGAACAGTGTGCTGAGAGATAATAATGGTGCTTGTAAAACACAGAGGTTGAGGAAGGGAAGAGCTGGAAATGAATAATTATTTACTTATTAGAAAACTCATAAAAATAAACTTACCACAATGGTTATAGTGTGTTTTCTATGATCATAAGATACAGTTAACCCCACTGAAGCTGTTTTAAAGATTAAATGTCTTCAGAATAGGTTTAATATGTGCCAAACAATATCCTAAGTAATCAGGTGTAGCATAACAACCATATGAAGTAGGCATTGTTATCAAACACATTTTACAGATAAGGAAACTGAGGCACAGAGAGATTAAATACTCTGATCATACAGAGTACTTGGATCACAGAGCCAGCAAGTGGCCGAGCTGGATTTTAAACCCAGGCCTGGCTCTAACGCTCCGGAAGCTGGCAAGTCCAATGATGGTCCCCCCAAAACTTCTCAGTGGCAAACTCATTGAGGGGAAAGGCGAACGTGTTACCTGTTTGAAAACTCCCTTTTCTCTGCCCGTGCCAGAAACCTGTCTTGTGGACAATGAGAGATATGTTCCAGGCTGGGGTATGAGTGAGCTGGAAGCTCTTAACACCTACACCTTCTCTGCTCCCTGCACACACAGGCACTCAGCTCCCTGTCCTCCTGGCCCTCCTTGCTGTGTTCTGGAAACCCCAGGCTTGGGTCTGGGGCAGGGAGAATGGGAGTGGGTGGTGGTGGTGATGCATAGGGTGCTCAGGTCTGAAACCATATATCATAACATCGGAGGTTTTTTTGTCAACTCCTATTTCTCTATTTGCTTCTCAACCCCACTCTTCCCTATCTTAAATGCCATGTTGTTATTGTTCTACTGGATAGGAGCAGCATTTTCAGAAATGGGGGATTTATTTTTATAGCACAGCTGGTCTGCCAAAGGTCACATAATTTGGCAACATTCCCAGTGGTTAAAAATTAATTTCTCCTTATTAATACAACCAAGGTCCCATAGGATCGGAGCTCAGCCTTATCTAAACTTGACAGCTTCCTAAACCTTTAGAAGATGCTTTCTCCTGGAGGGCCAGCCACGATACAAGGCCACTGTGTTCTGGAATTCAACTCCACTAAATCCTGTTAGGTAATGAAACCATTAAGCCCGTGGCCATTTCTCATCAAAGCAGATAAAGTTTTGAAAAAATGCTGGAGGATCTCCACGACAAACTTCTGCAGTATCTTCCAGGAATGGGTTAATTGAAAAAAAAAAAAAAAAAGCAAATAGCTAAGTCCTTACCTGGAAGGAATACAATGGCTAATTTCTGGGGATCAAAACACTCAGCTGCCACTCAAGGAGGGTGCCTCAAACATTATCCAGTGGCAAATGATGGCCAGATGATCAAATATCTCAAATATGTTAATGATACTACCAACTATTGCCCAGCCGTCACTTTTCAAGTCCTTTCTCATCCATTCAAGAAATTAAAAAGGTATTTTGCTTTTTTGCTCTTTTTAAAAAAGGAAAATCTCATCTCTAGTTCCTAAAGTCTTTCCAAACAGGACTTCTGGGGAATACATTCTGAAAACTCTTTACCAGTGAAGAGCTCTGAATTCTGTCAATTCAGAATTGTCTCACACTTGGGTCACCCCAAGTCAGTTCATTTTCTTGATTGCTTTACTGAACAGTTGAGTGAGATGAAAAACACCTGGGGCCTCAGAATCACCCAGTCCATGGTGTCTCCCCCACATAGCCCACCCGAGCTGCTATCTGTGTTCATGCCTCACTGCATATGAATTGGCATTTGGACTCCCAGCTTTTCTATGCCATGAAGACAGGAACTGGCCTTTCCCTTGCACAATATGGACTACACCTTCAATGGGACCAGAGCCATTTGGTAGACAGCGGGAGTCCTGTCTGGGTAGCCTGGGTTCCAGTCACTGCAGCCGTCCAGTTTTTCCTCTGGCCAGTTGAGTGCTCTGTGGCTTAATGTCTGAGGGCTCCACGGGATGAGATAAAGCTCCAGACCTGATGAGCTGCCCAGGCATTCACAGTTCTACAGGCACATCTTGGACAAGCAGGGGCCTGCCGGGGAGCCCTGTGGGGAGCGCTCCCCTTTCCACTGTTTTGCACTGTGTGCTCTATTGGCAACAGTCTCGCTACCTCCAGGGAGTGCTTACTGGGGAAAAGTTGACTGGGCACTCATTTAATGTGGGCATGAAACCAGTCCCCAGAGCCTAGAGCAGGCTGTCTGTGTAAAGCCCAGGAGTTTACGGTTTTACTTGCAAACTATTATGCTCACCCATGGCCATCCTGCATCTTGGGGAGACAGGCTAAAAGAAACGCTTCAAACCCTTCAAACTCGGCGCCTAGACCGTCATTGCTTCTCTTTCAGGATTTGTTTGAACCCAGACCTGTCTCCCAAACCAATTTACACCTCTTATCTGATCATCCAGTCCAGACAGAAGGTTGAGTTGACCGAATCTGCCCGTGTCCATGGCAATGGTGTTAAAACCCAAGCACAGATCAAAGCTCTCCTAGCGAGGGGGGGAGGGGGAGATGGTTATGGGGTCTGGGTTCATTTGGCCCCAAGCGGTGCGTCCCGGAGGTGGGGACATTAGGGCTGGGAGCTGCCACCACTTGAAGAAACTCATTGTCAGGACCGGAATGATTTCCTGGGCAAAACTCAGTCCCCCGCAGATTGTGATTAACTCCAGCAAAGGAGACTTTCGCAGCCGGGCGCTGACAGGGAATGGCTAGCGCCAGGGGGCTCTGCTCTCTGTCTGAAACTGAAAGGAAGGGAGGCAGAGGGAGGGAGCGGAGCAGGGAGCACACGCCAGTAAGGCAGAGCACCGATCCCCTACCCTTCCAGAAGAAATGCAACCAGCGCCGCATAAGCTGCAATACGGATGGGCAGGATCCCCTAAACTTGGTCTGGAAAGCTGATTGCCGCCGCATCCCCACCCCCACCCCCGACTATTCCCAGAGGGGCGATCAGTCCTCCCCCTCGCAAAAAAAAACCCATAAGCCGTACCCGCGGCCCCCACCCAGCTGCCGGATGCCGCGACCTGGCGGGAAAGACCAGCGGCGCAGTCAGCCAGAGGCTTAATCGCGCTGCGCCTCGCCTCCATTAACTTGTGTTGGTATTAAAAAGAAACCAATCAGTGAAAATGAAGCATTGGCCGTGAATATTTCTTTTTCTCACGTGCAAAAGCAAAGAGCCAGGCGGCTGGGGAGGGAAGGCGGGACCTCGCCAGTGACTGCAGAGGCTTCTCCCTAGGAGAAAGCCGCAGCCGGGAGCTAACTGTCCCGCATTGGGCAGCGTCGAGAAAATGCCGCAGGCCTCCCTCTGGGGGTGTCCTTAGTCAGGGGGAGGAGGGGACAAGACTGGAGTAGCTGGAGGCGGCCAACTTCACAGAGGCTCAGTCCCGGTTTTGCTTTCGCTGGGGATATTTTTGCTTAATAGAATGTTTATGGATCGCTCGGCTCTGTTTCTGCTGCGTAGCCCAAACAAATCAATGCGGCGTTAGAGACGCCGCTGGGGGGAGTGCAGGGGAAGAGCTGAGGGGCTACCACGTCCTCACCACGTGGATGCCCGCGCGCCGCGTGCTCTTCACCTGTTCCGCCGCACCCGCGGGAGCCCGGCGCACTGCGCTTCTAGAGGCTGTGCAAGTTGCGCGCATTCCTGCGGCTCAGGCGGGCTCCCTCCCTCCTCTCTCCGCCCGCCTAGCCGAAATCCCACTCCAGCTTCCCACCACCCAGTGCGCCAGCGCCTGGATCCCCAGGCCTTGGGCCCCAGTCACTCAAAGCCGACTCTCCAGGGACCGCCGCGAGCATGCGGCGCAGAGCGGAGCGCGCGGGGCTGGAAGGGGCGCCACAGGCCAGGCTAGTCAAGCGGTCCCGACTTCCCAAGCCCGGGCGGTGGGGAGGCAGGCGGCTGCACTGGGATCTGGAGACGCGACGTGGCGAGGTGTGGGGGAGCCTGGTGCGCGGTGCCCACCCGGCCTCTCAGCCACCCGCGCGCGCGACCGCCGTGTTATTTGCCCAATTGCTCCCCCGCGCGCACCTTCCGCCCCCTCTTTCCCCTGACTCGGTCCCGGAATCCGTTCTCGCCGCCACCGGCGGCCACTGGGCCGGCCCCCCTCCCGGCCAGAGCACATCGAGTGAGTCAGAGGTCTAGCTTGGCCTCGCCCTTTGCCACCCGCTGCTAGCACCCTGGGTGCCAGTCGGTTGCTCCGCCTGAAAGCCTGAGCAGCCCACGGTTTGCGATTGCATTTTCGGGGGACTGCAGAATATCCACCCCGGGGAGGTCTCAGTTTCGGGTCCCACCCCGGGTCCGAGGCTGCCCGCGGCCTCTTAGTGGGTGACCTGCCCCGCACTCGGCGCCTCTGGGCTTCTCTGGAAGTGACGCAGCGCGGCCAGGGGTTGGGATGGGAGGGGGCTCTGCGGAGAGCGCAGGAGGCAGGTGGCAGAGCGGGAGTGGGTCCGAGCGGGTGTCGCACACACACGCTCCACGCAGCGCTCGGGGACAGATGTGCAAACATCTGGGGTAAGGGATGGCCCCTGAGTCTTCACGACCCCTCCTGCTTCGCACAGCGCACGGAACCTGAAGTTGCATGTGTGCGCGCGCTCGCGCCGGGGCCTACCGGAGTCCGTGTCTGAATACATAATACACTGTGGGCATCCGCACAGCGCGCGCATGCAGACACACACACACGGACACACACACACGCAGGGCAAATCACACAAACACACATAATTTACGAAGCATCCAGGTCTATGGGATGTAATTTAATTTGGCTTCAAGCTGGGAATTTAGAATTAAGGCAAGAGGGAATGGGGGAGGCCCAGAAAATCTCCCCAAGTGGGACCTGCACCCATCCCTTTGATAGGCTTTGCAGCTACCCTGAAGACCAGTTATAGCAGAGGAGGAGCTACAAACGTGGATTTGGGTGGCAAAGTCATTCCTGAATTTTCCTCCCCTTCAAATAAACACCCAAGCTTAAAGTGGTGTGTCTGTCTGTGTGTGTGTGTGTGTGTGTGTGTGTGTGTGTGTGTGTTGGGAGGAAGGAGGGGTGAGAACCAGAGCACCAGAGGCAAAGCTAGGACCCACTGGCTGATGAGCTAGGACATGCCTGGGAGCCTGCAAGGAGTTAGCCCTAAAACTGCCGCCATCGCCTTCCAAGTGCCTGGGGGTAAGGGCAATTCTGTAAGGTTTTTTCTCCTTTCTTTCCCCTATTTCTCCATAGATGGTTTCCCCATCCCCAATCACCTGTAGCAGCTGCTATGAGTTTTGTTGTCAGATTCCAGACCCTATTCTCAGAGGCGAGAGAGGCTCACGCTGGAGTTTGGTCCTGGGAGAAGGACAAGCCCCACTGGATTCCCCACAAAACCAGAGATCCCTTTTCAGAGTGTTCCCCTTGCCACCCCCCACAAATGCTGGTCCCGGACTGTTCTGGGCCTCACAGTGCTTATCTCCGTAGCAGCAGACTGTCCACACTCTGCCTTTTTGGCAGTGGTTGATAACAAATTCCACTCAAAAGTTTCTAACCACTTCACAGGAGTGAGGGACCTTCGAGGGCCTTCAGTGTGTTTGATCTAATAAGAATTTTTAAAAGAACATATGATTTACTTTCCCAGGAAACACATGGATACAGGAAAGAGGGCAGGGACGATCAACCGCCTTGGTTGCCAGCAGCGCCCAGCCCAAGCCCCTGTCTCCGCCGCAAGCCAATTTGCTCCACCAGCTTGAGCACTACAATTCTGAGGCGTATCCACCCATTCTGCAAAGAATCTACAGCATCTGAAAACCAAAATGAAACTCTTGTCTTTCCCAAGCCCTTCAGTTAATATTGCTCAATGTAGCTAAGTGGAGGGAATGCAAATGATTTATATTTCACTGGCTAGGTTGAAGAAACTCAAGGGAGATGTGTTCTGCTTCAAGACAGGAAAAAAAATCCCCAAAAACTGTAATGCAAAGGCTTTGTAGTATTTTTAAACCTTTGATTCAGTCCATATGTGACATCTGAACACGGCCAAATTCTGTCTGTTTCAAAACACACACACTCACACACGCTCCTAGCAGGAGAGGAAAGTTGGGTTTTAGCAGCGCGGTGGTGTAGGGAGGGCCGGCTGGGATCTCTCTTTAAATTATTGAGTATTGAGGGAGCCTCCTTCTGTGCCATTCTGCTTGGCCTCCTTGCTTTAGCAGCCGCTTTTAAAGGGGAAACCATGTTGAAATGAAAAGAAAAAACTTTCAGGGGCTTACCTGGTTGGCCTCTCACTTCGCATCCCGAAAAGCAGAGAGCTAAGAAAACCCAGGTGAGAGGAAACATATCCATTTTGGAGACGGAGGCTTTCTCCGGAGCTGGGTTTGTAGGTTTCTTGTACAATTTATTATAAGTCTTTTGTGTTTTTCTCTCTCTCTTGTTTTCTTCCTTACAGTGTCTTCCGCCAAGGTCTCTAATGGTCAGTGTTTCTCTCCTGGGTCCTGGCGGCCCGTCTTCACCTTTATTTTTGCTGGAATCCCCACCTCGCCAGGAGGAGGGTAGCTCCTGAAATCAGCAAAGAGAGAGCAAGCCGGGAAGAGGGGACGGTTTCCTCTCAAAAACAAAACGCATCTATGTTCTCTCCAGTTCCTCAAAGTGTCATTTCCTTTATCCTACAACATCACGAATATTTCCCGAAAGCCAAGCGTAATAATAATGATAATAATTAAAGCCAAGACTTGCCTTAGGCATCCCACGGCCCCCAGGCAGATGTGAGATCTCAGAGGCGTAAACTGACACACATCGCCCGGCACCCGGGACGGACACGCGGGCGGGGACACCGACCGCCGGACGGCCGGAGCGGGAGGCGGCCGCCCTGCTCTGGTGCTCTCCGGGTTCCCCTAGCGGGAGCCTCCCCCAACGGCTACACCCGCTTGGCCAGCCTCTCGAGGGGAGTCTGAGGAAGGAAGCTGCTGCTGCGGCGGCGGCGGCGGCGGCGGCGGCTGGGATCGCCTGGGAGTGAGCGAGCCCCTCTCCGAGTTCGCTGGCGCCCGCCCTCACCTCCACCTCGCGCAGCGCCTCGCCGAGTGTCTGCGCGTCTGAGGATGTGCGGGGGGCGGGCTGCGGGCTGGTGCCTCGCTCGCGCTCTCTGCCTCCGCCGCGGCTCCCCCCTGCCTTTTCAGGCCGAGCAGCATGTGGATGTCAGAGCCGCGGCAGAGCTATCCGATTACGCGCCGGCTCAGGGCCCGCCCCTTCTGTGTTCCTGATTAAAGAGGCAGCCGCGGAGCCGCGCGGCGCAGAGCCGAGCGCCGCCGCACCCAGCTCGGGCGGGGCGGCGGCTTCCCGCGGGCCGCCGCGGAGCCCAGTTAAGGCAGCTCGCACCTCGCCGCCCCTCGCGCGCCCCGCGCCTCCGCGCCCGCCGCCCGCGCGGAACGCCCGGGGAAGGAGCGCCCCCGGCCACCTCCAGGGCGCACTGCCCTTGGCCGCGTCGCCCCCGCCTTAGGGGGACTCCGCGGGGAGCGGGGACAGCCCAGTTCCCCTAAATTCCGTGACCCCGATGCCACACACGCAGAGCCCAACACAATGCCACGCGCAATGGCGTTACGAGAGGAGTTGGGTGGCGCACGGTGTGTGGGGTAGGCGGCGGCTCAGCCATGCGTTCGCACAGGCAGCAGTGCGTGGCGGCGACACACACCGTCAGCCCGGGCTGAATAAAACCCCAAACACTCCCAGCATTTACTACTCAGATCCTTTGTTGTGTCTCAAACGTGCTCCTCTCCTCTCTGGGGGAGGGCTTAGTTATCCCTGCGCCCTTAACTTGTAACTGTCATAAGAGGAAGAAAGACTTTCTTCAGCAAAGAATTTCTTCAGGTAATTAAATTGGATTCCCCCAAGCTCCCCCCAGAAAGTACAGGTACATGAAAGCTTCTCATGAAAATGCTACTGTAACTACTTCTATTCACATTTGCCCCCATGGCAATGTGGTCACAACGCCGAGAGAAAGGAAACAGCATTATGCCAACTATTTTTAAATGAAGGCGTGAAAACTGTTTAGAGGGAGCTGCAAGCTAACAGTTGCGGAAACACTTGTATCTTTGTTTCAGAGGATGGCTTTGTGGATTCCAAACTGTCTTGCTACACAGGGCACTTACTACCGCATTATCATAAAGACTGTAACAGAAACAGCCCAAATAACGCCCTTTCGGCCACAGAAAAGGTATATAAAAAATAAGAAAATTAAGAATATTTTTTTCAGATTAAGATTTTTAAAAATTAAGAAAATAAAATCTTCTGTACATCAAGAAAAAGTTTCAGTGACAAGAAACACACACGTAACTATTCCGTTTTCTTCTTGGCTTGTACTTGTGGATTCTTCTGGGTGGTTTCCCTCCTTATCTGGACTTGCCATTAGCTTTGTTTATCACTTTTAGTGTTTGAAAAATCTGTAGCTCCCACTTAACTGTTATTTACACTGAGATAACCCAAACAGAATTGAATCAGAAGTGATTTGCAAATAGTTGAGCCAAGCCATGGAGGGATTTTACAGGGTAAATCCACAGGCTGAGTATCACAGTGTTAATCTTAGGTGCCTGGTTGGAAAGGGACTTAACTGAGGCCTGAGTTCTTCCAGGAGGCACATCTCCCCCCACCCCCAAAGGCTACCTTTCATTCCTGTCCCTCCCTTCCCTCACTCTTTCCTTCCTTCCTTCGCTGAAGAGCACATTATTAAAAACTCCAGATTTATATTTTTCCTGTTTTAAGTTCAGTTGTAAAAAATGACTCGCAGCCTCAAATATTTAATGAAGTAAAGAGGCAGTCTGGATTTTGAACCTTAAGCAGAGATTCCAGTTTATATCATTGCCAAGATGCTAATCTAAGGACAAATAACACTATCTGTAGTGACAGTCCCTGAACAGAGGCTCATTTAGTATCACCTCCCCCCACAACTCCCAGACATGCCAAACCATTCTAGTAAGTGCCCGACATGGGAGAATCCTGTTTCTGGGAACACAACAGCCAGAGCTTAGGTGAAGGGCACCGTGAAGAGGGAAGAGATTTCTCTTCTTTTTCTAAGTAAACTGAAGCCCACTGGGAACCATAAGAACAACAACGCTGGACTTCTGGTCTTGGGGTGTCAGGGTTGAGGATCCCCACCAGGCAACTTACAAAGTCCTTGGTCCCTTAGGGAGAAGTCAGGATCTGTTTCTGTGTTCTGTTCCTGAACCTGGTTGCCAGCATTATGGAATTCTATTTCCCAGATGTGTCCTAAAGGGGGTGCTAACTTAACTCTGGGAGTTCTCTGGACCACTGCTACAAGACTGCTCAGCAATCCCCTTGAGTGAAGGCCTCATTTCCTGCAGTTGGTGGCGGGAGAGAGAGGGGTGAGTTTTCGATTCAGAGCCCTGGGGACTCCAAGTGGCCGGACCATTTTTAATCCTCTAGGGGGCAGCACTCAATAAATAATGGTAACACCACTTGCCATCACCCTTCCAGTGCTACTTCTACTTCCAGGAGCTCAAAGTGCTTTATCAGACCAGGGAAGATTCCGAGTGAGGCCAGATTTCCACCAGCCCACTCAGAACAAGACCCCACCAGGCCAAGGAGGACTTAGAATTGTTTTAACCTAGAGCTTCCAAGGACTCTTGGGAACTGAACACAAATCCCACAGGTGCCACATGGAAAACGAATCTTTAGGGAAATTCTCCAGACTGGGGCTGGCTCAGACCTGTCGGCCTTGCTTTCGTCTAGACTGGAATCTCCGGGATTTGGCTGCAATTGGCTTGGTTTCGACCAGAGGTGCAGTGTGAGGAGCCAGACGCCACTCTTCTGTATTTTGTGAGTCCACATCCTTGACCTGTAGGAAAATCTGTCTAGTAAAAGGCCAGTGGTGGAGACAACGGGTTTGTGAACAAAAACACTGAACTGACTAGAAAGCAGGTAACTAGTGAAGCTGAGATTCCTGGCCATAGCACTGACTCACCTAGGATGTTTCTTGTCATTATCCTTAATTGTGAAATAATAATAGATAATCCCATGCTACATTCCATTCCTTTGATGGGAAGGGATGTGAGGAAACATAAAATAGATTTGTAAACTATGCTAAGAGAAAGCTGTTACCAAGCCACACCCCAGTGGAAAGTTGGGTGTTCCCAGCTAGACAGTCCCAGACCCAAGGTTGCATCAGAATCACCTAGGGCGAGTGTTAAAAATTCAGATCCTAGGGTACCATCCTCCTGCGGATCAGATTTCTTGGGTCTGGAGTAGTGTCTGAGAGTCTGTACTTTTAACACACATTTTAGGTGATTCTGATGCGAAGTCCCAACAGGCCAGTAGTTGAGAACTTCTGTTTTGATGTGTCATATTTACACACAGCCTTCAGTATATGCTCTTTCCTTGAAGGACACCTGACCAAGTATTCCTTTGTATTTTCTCTCTGGGCACTTTTCAGATAGGGGACAGATGTTTTAGGTTCCTGGAAAAAACCACCACGAATATGTTCCTTAAAATGCCAGGGTGGTGGGATTCCCAGCTTTATCCCGTGACCTTTAGCAGCAACAGCAGAGAGCCAAAAACCTCACCCTATGGGGGCGGGAGGTTTGCTGGGACATGCTCGCAGTGCCAGCCAATGGGTTTATGCAGTTGGATGCGGTCCTTTCACCAACCCACTCAACCACTGGTTGTCACTAAGGTTTGTTTCAGGTATGGTTTTCCATCTGTGTTCGTCACGTTATACTTATTAATGCTCACGGACGCATGGCTATGCAGGAGGTGTGCAAGCGAGGCAGACATGTAGGTCTTGCCTCCTGGGAACACGAGATCTAAAAGCTCCAGAAATTTCATGCTTCCACATAGATACCACCCGTCACATGGTGCGTCCCCTTATCTGTGCCCTGACATCAACAAGCTCTCACCCTGAAAGAGGAAGACATGAGGCATAATTGCATCTTAATCTGTACTTTACCACACTGCCCTAGTTAATGTTTAGCTACATCTGTCTCAGAGGCAAAGCTTCAGTTAAAATGTAATAGATCCTCATCTTTTATTCTCTCTTTTGTTTGATGTGAAAGTCCAGCTTTCTGGTCAATAAGGTTTTTTTTTTTCCACTCATCTTTTAAACAATCAACATTTTTGTTTTTTTCAGCGTACTTGAATACTGCCTAGTAATTTGCATTTGATATTACCTTTGGTGGGTTCCCAGAATCCTCATAGATTTTCATGAAGTATTGAAGTCTCCTTCGCTCCAAACTGTGCGTGTGTCTCATCTCTTCTTCAGACACAGATCTGGTAGGAGGGACCCTTATGAATGAAAAAAAAAAAAAGCAGTAGCAAAATGTGCAAAATTCATTCCAACCTCCCTGGAATCCTTGGCAAAGGAAACTAAAGAAGCTATATTACTCCCTCTACTCTGCTTGGCTTTAGCATGAAGCAGATCTCTCTCTGCTACTCTAATTTTTATACTTTTGAAGCATCAGTGCACCAAAAAGCCCAGTCGACCCTTGCCTTTAGAGCAGCCCTCTCCAGTCCAGCTTTCTGCAAGGATGCTGGTCTCTGTGCTGTTTTACATGGCTATCGGGCGTTAGAAATGTGGCTAATGTGAGTCACTGAATTATAGGTTGTATTTAATTTTATTAATTTACATTAAGTTGCCACATGTGCTCCAGCTACCGTGTTGGAGAGCTCAGGTTTAGATAATCAAAAGGCCAGAGCTGAATGTTTCCCGTCGAAACCCACAGAAATTCAAACACTTATAAATATCTGTGGCAACTACACTTGCTCACCAAGAAGGGAACCCTAGTATCAGCAGAAGCTCTGATTGCCAAGCATCATTGGCAACAGGTACATGTCTGTTTGGCTAAGGAAGAGAAGGGCTAGCTTACATGATTGTCTATCATCCTGGGCCCTTTCTGTGCTCTCTTGGATGACTTTTCCAGAGCACTCACCTGGAATTAGGTCCTTTATGAAGCTCTCCAAGCTCCTGGCCTCAGCTGCAGTCCTCATTGGAGGCCACCACAGAGAAACAGGTGGGGGCAGATGGACCTTATGTCTCCACTTAGGTGTCCTTGAAAAGTCTGTTAGCCAATTTGGGACCAATTTCCTCACCTATAGAAAGAGGGGTTGGCTTAAATGACTCATAACCTTATCCAGTTCTGAATTTTGGCCAGGGCTTTTTCCTGACCCCAGTCTCAGTCACAAATTTAAACCTGGTTTTGGTCCAAATTCCATAGGCCACCCTAAGTAATTTGAAATTAATAATCATTTATCCCTAAAATGTCAATGCATGGATGGGGCTTACCTGGATATTCCATCATCACAGTGTTTGCTCTGGGTACCTTTACTCCAAGAGCAAGTAATAAATAGTGAGAATGTCAGACATCTTGGGAGGGCTTTCAGAGGAGATATTTTTGGACAAAGGCTTTTCCTTAGCACCTCACAAAGGTAAAGATTCTACTTGGCGATCACAAACAAAGGCCAAGGATTTATTTGTAACTTCACAGCATTTATACGTTATGTGATTGGAAATTTTAGGGTTACGATCTGAATTCTTTTATCATTCAGGAAAATCTTATTTTGAGCTGAAAATTTTCATCATTTTACCAAGTTCATAGACTAAGTTTCTAGGAAACTCAAACCTTCCACCCAGGAGTGTGCATTGCTTTTCCTTCGCTCACATGCATATGTACCCTATCAAATCCCCACAGATTTGTAAGGGGTTTTTTCGTTGTTGTTGTTGTTAGTGCTGTTTTCAAATTTGTAGCCTGTGACTTATGGTGCCTTAATTAGACATCTACATGTCAGGTGATTGTTACATTATGATGGTAATAGCTGCTAATTTGAGCATGAAAGTCTTGATGGAAAGGCAAGAGTCAGGGAGCTGACCTTTTGCTATTGAGGATACTCCAGGGTGGGTTAATTCACACCCACCTTGGTCATTAGTTCCCACTCTCCTCCTTCATATTCACTCCTACACAGTTTACTGAGCTGCCAATCAACCCTTCCTATCGGATGAGCGCCCTGATGGGGAGGGGGCTTGGAAGGGTGTTTGCTTTTTGCAGAAACCAAGAAATAATTTATAGAGGCAGTCTGCAGACCCAGACTCTATTTGTTTATTTTCTAAATTAAAGAAAAAAGAGAATAAGTAGTACATGTATATCTTTTTAAAAAAATTCAAATGTCACAAAAAGGTACTCCAGGAAAAGGTAATCCCTGTCCCCCGGTTTCGCAGTTCTCTTTCCCATTGATGCAGATTTCAAGTATCCTTCCAGAGACATTGAGACTATGTTGCAAGTTCAAAGCAAAGATGCATCTCATGTTTTTCTCTGTTTTTATTTCACCCTCTTTCCCTCCCTCTCTCTCCTCTAACCCAAAGCAGCAATGATCTTGAAAACCATTAGGGGGCAGCTGTGACCAAAAAAGGAAACGAGCAAGAATGAAGAGCTAAAATCCTAGAGGAAGAGATGCAAAAGGAAATAAAAGGAATGCCAAGGAGAGAGGCCAGCCAAAGAGAAAAACAAACCCCCCAAAACAAAAACAACAAAAAAAGAAGAAACAAATAAACAAAATAAAAGGAAATGGAGAACGAGGTAATAATATTAAAGAGCTAATGGAAGTGCTTTAGGAGAGTAGCAGTTTGTGAAGGCCAGGGATTATACAAGCTTTTTTCTTTTGTGTTGTTTTTAAAGCAAACCTGTGGAAGCTGAATTGGCTCCATGTTGGCAGAAGGTGGGAGTTTATCTTTTTCTGAACCAGAAGGCAGTGATCACGCCGGACTTCACATTCTCAGGACGTGTTTCAGTGGAAGAGTTCTGGGCAACCCTCTCTGACCATCTGGGTTTGTGATGTGGGGGAGGGATGGGGAGCAGCAGCCCCTTCCCTTGTCTTCAGAATACTGAAGAATGCTTTCAGCCCTCAGCAAGGTAGGGAAATTAGCCTGAATAGCAAGGCATGATTCTATTCTCAGCGCAGCAGAGCTCAGAAATGAAGCAAGGGGTTTCTTTTGAAGCTGATGCTGTAATCAAAGTGCTTTCAGGTGTACTTCAGGCAAACCTCCCCTGATTTCAGCAGGTTAACTTCGTTAAAGCTCCTAGCTACTGCTTTAATGTTTTCTAGGCTTTCCCCCAGGGTACATTAAGCAGGAACAAGCCCTCATGGGAGTTCTGTACCCTGATGTTTTGCATTGTGAATGGAATGCAGGGGCAACATTTATGCTGGGATAATACTAAGTGGAAAATTGTTTCTAGAACACAATAAACATGATCACTTTCAGTTAATACCTTCTTTTCTCTTTTTAGTTCAAACTTCCCTTCCCCAACTTTAAAAAAGATGACAAAAACTTTAGGAAACCCTGATCTAGAGTTAGCAGATAGAACATGGAATTCTTGGGCATCCTCTATTTACTATTTGCTAAATCTGATTCAGAAGATAGAACACTCCCAAGCTGCCCCAAACTCTATGCGCATTGCTACTCATTAAAATCCAGTGAGAACTTTCATTTTATAATCAAAGGCACTGGCTCTCAATCACCCATCATAGTTGTTAGATTCGTATATTTACTGAAGACCCAGGATGGACAGGGGACACTTTGGGTATGCTGGGGTTATAAAGAAAAATTTGGGGGAGCATTTGCCATAAGGAACCCCTGAACCCTGGGCCAGATGAAGCTGGGGCTTTCTCAAGTGACCACTCGAGTTTTGATGAACTAGGGTACACTGCAATTTGAGCTATTTCAAACTGTGGTCATTTTGCAGAATTTGGGGTTTCCCTTGTGGCCTAACGTGAGAAGCTCTCTCTAATCCCCTCTCTCTCATTCCCTTTTTCTGTGACATGGATTCCTGGAGTTTACTTACTAAGAAGTTTTAAAATTCATATTGGAAACTTGGCCAAACTAAAACCTCTCTGACCAGAAGCAATTTGCTTCCCTTGAAAAAGTACCCCAAAGTAGTTTTACTTGACTTTGTGTCTCTTTGTGAGAATTTGGCAAGGATCTAGGATGCAAAAACATTTCCCATTGATTTGATCATAATTTAGAACAAATAAATGTAATTTTTGATGTTTCAAAACACCTGGAAGTATGTGTTCCTCTTGCGGTATCTGACTGGCAGTATTATCATAAATAGTGTGGCTTCTCTGACACTCAGCTCCCCCCGCCCTTAGACAATGGAAAAGTTACACTTTATAGGAGAGGACTATTCTGGAGCAAGTCTGAGTAATAACATCATTAGGTTAACAGTATAAGACAACATATCATAGGAAACGCAGTGCCCTGAACTGAGGACAAGAGACCTAGTTTCTGGTTCTGGCTTTTGCGCTGACACTGTATGTGCCTTGTGTCAAATTCTTTCATCACTCTGTGATTCTGTTTCCTCACTCCTAAAAGGCATGGTGTTATTCCACAGTAATGGCCCTACCAATATTCTGGCACATCTACACTGGATGCTAGGTCAAGTTTAGAGCCTTCATTGATTAAAAAAAATTTATTGAACACTTACTATATGCCAAGCATATAACTTATATTATTACTATAATTGTATATTATATTACAAATATACAATTATATTAATGTTATATATTGTATATAATATATAAATTAATATATAATAATATTAATTTATTATATTTTCCCAAATGCACAGGTGGGTTATCAGCCAGTCCATCAGTGAAGATGGCTGCTCTACGAGCTTTACTTCCTGGGCGAGAAACAGATAACATTCATGACAATGAATAGGATCATTTCAGATGGTGATAATGAGTTCTAAGAAGAAAATAAGATAATGTGATAGATCAGTAAACAGCAGAGGAGATCTGGTTTGGCCCTTCTATTAACCAAGGCTCTAATATAAGCAAGTAACCTAGTTAAGACTCAATGTCTCATCTTTAAGATAAGGGGTTGTGCTACACTGGTGTTTTCCAAAGTTCAGACTGAGATCCATTAATGTGTTATGAAATCAATTTAGAGGATTGTGATCAGCATTTAATGCAATAAATCAGAATAAAATAAGAGTATGTATTATTTCATGAAACTGGTTTCCATTTTTTTATATATACATATATATTATGTACACGTAAACATATACAAGTATTCAGGGTCCCATGTAAAGTATATTTCTTTTTGTAGGTTGCTGTGTATTAGATGACTTCTAAAATATATTTAAGCTTTCAAACTCTAATTCTATTAAATTTTTATAGGAAGGGTCTAATGTAGCATGGTTTTTGCTTCATTTTACTTATCGTTAAATATAGTATTGTTCATCAGAGAATTCCAGCATGTAACTCAGTTTCAGGTACATGATTGGTGCTTGATAAATGTCTTTTGAGTTAATGGAAATGATATTTATATACTAGGTCTTAAAATAGGCTGGTGCGGTGGCTCACCCCTGTAAATCCCAGTACTTTGGGACGCTGAGGTGGGAGTACCCCTTGAGCCCAGGAGTTTGAGACCATCCTGGACAACACAGCAAGTCATCATCTCTACAAAAATACAAAGAAATTACCTGGGTTTGGTGGCGCGTGCCTGTAGTCCTAGCTACTTGAGAGTCTGAGGCAGGAGGATTGTTCTTAGAGCTCAGAAGTTTGAGGCTGTAATGAGCTATGATGGCACCACTGCACTCCAGCCTGGGTGACAGAGCGAGACTCTGTCTATATATAAATAAATAGGTAGATAGATAGATAGAAAGAAAGAATAAAATAAGTACAGCAACCTAATATGAATCACCAAAAAAATTTAAAGTCAACATATCAAAATAATTTATTATGTTTTCCCAAATGCCAGCCTTACAAACCAAATTCAAAATTTATATTGCCCTTTCTTTTTGATACTAGGAACTGCCTTTTCTTAGAATTCTTGAAAACTCTGTTCATAGTGAAAAAAAGAAAAAGAAAAAGAAAGACCTTAAAATGTTTTTCTCCCAAGCAGGGCAAGTTGCCTTCTTCTTACTTATAACTGTAATTCAATAAACTTTTAGACTGTTTAAAGAAAGAAAAGAATTAGTGGAAAAAATTTTCTATTTCTTGTCCTTGGGGACCCAGATAATTCTGCCTTCCTGAAAATTCCCCTGACCTTGTGAGTTTTCATTTCTTAAGCCACCTTTGTCAGAGTGGAGGCAATTTTACTTTAACACAAACTTTTTCCTTAGTTATGGCCTAAATAGTAGGCTTTTGAGTCTCAAAATATTTTTTTAAAATTACACATTAGATGACCCAAGTCTTCCATCTTTCTTCCCCAGGAACCCTTGTTGATGTCACTGGGCTGGGAGAACCACCGAGGAGATTCCATCGAGGAATCAAAGATATGTCATCCTTAAGAAAGGAATAAGTCAGTGGAGCCCAGTGCACATGCCTACAAGTTAATTTTTAAGTCTATTTCCTTAATTGCCTGAAAATCCATTGCCAGGCAAATTGACTAAGAGTTTAGGATTGCTACACCCAACCTTCTGGATCCATCTGCCCACCCTCTTACCCGACCTTCCCCAAACAGGGCAGACACACATATACCAAGAAGCGACAACAGCAAGCTCACGCCCCAGTCACGTTACAACTGCTCGGCCAGCCACGACAATGGCCATAGTCATGTTTCCACAAAGGGGTACAGAAAAATGCAATCTCGAGATGTTATATAGGAAATCACATTTTTGTAAATCAAAGTATATTGTAAATAATCTAAAAGAAGGCATTGTTTGAAGGAAGCCCTGATTTTTAAAGTGACTAAGGGTTCCAGAGTTGATTAGCCCTATAAGTTTAGATTGATATGGAACTAACTAAAACATATTTGCTTGGAATAAGTTCTGGAACTATTGCTTGACCCAAAATGTATAAAAATCATGAAAGGCCTTTGCATCATTTTATAGTCTTTATTTGTATTGTTGTTGTTATTATTACTCTTGTTACTAGTGATGAATTTGCCCAGGTCAGGGAAGTTCATAGTAGTCACACTTTGCTTTGCTAACTATGAGTCATATCAAATGCAAACCCATCCTATGTATTTCCCTAAGTAATTCCAGTTTTTGTAGATATTCTCCTTGCAGAATCTTTTATAGAATCGTTTCAACAATGACACTCTGGTGAAGATATGCGAAGACTCAAAAAAATTTTTTTTTGGTAGCTGAAGTTAACTGCACTCATTATTCTGAGATACGACACCCAAATGACACTGAGAAATGGCAGCTTTCAGTTAAACAAATGCAAAGCTGTATTTAGGCTTTTTTTGCAACATTGTGATGGGAAGAAATCAAAGCCTTTCTGCTGAGTATTAAAAAATACTTACCAGAAATACTGTTACAATAGCTTTCATATTTTTGATCCTTTATGTTCAAGGCTAACATGTTAGAAGAAAGCCCAGATTGAATGAAAATGATTTTAAAAAGTCATTTTGAACAAATGCTGCTGTAGTATTCATTAGAATAATAATAAAAAAAAAATCCTCAGAATCTCTTAAAAGGTAGTGGTGGGAGGTTTGTTTAAAGGCAAGGGAAACACAGCCAGTGGAAGGAATGTCAAGTCTGGGATCCCAACTAAATGTTTCAGACAAGACCCTTTACCTTTTGCTAATTGCAAAATAAACAGATCCCCCTGCTCTAGAGTTGTTTAGACAGTCTTTCTGCCTACGGGTACAGGGATGTCAGTTTATTTATCACACAAAGAGTTGTTGGCTGAGCAGGAAATTAAACTCTAAACTTCTGACACCAAGTTCTGTACTCTCCCCACAGGGCTCTGTTCAAACTCCAGTCCCCAGCTCTTCCCACCTTTTTCCACATGGTCTATTTACTCATGTGCCTACAAAAGAATTTAGGAACAGATTCCAAAAGAAATCTTGTAACATACCACAAATTAGCATCAGCTGGCCAAACTGGAGTCTGTCACCAGGATGTTGCTTTTTTTAAAAAAACAGTTATCACCACCATAGTAAAAACATGTTACTCTACAATAGCATTTACTAAGCACCTAATTGCTCCTGGGGTGCAGTTGGGGCCAGGCAAAGAGACAACTCTTCTTTCTGCATGTGTGTAAGCATAGACATACCTAGACATATCAAGCTAGACTGCCAGTGAGCAAGGGAGGCATGACACGCATGGATAGTAAGATACACACTTGGGAGTGATAACTTGTCTATTGGTGTGTCAGATCTCTCCCAGGAACAAGCAGACAGGGCGTACTTGGGGAGGGAGAACCATTGACTGTTATTTCTACTAGTGCCAATGGGAACTAAGTTAAATAAACTAACTCCTATCTAAATGGGGACAAATTGCCATTATTTTTCACACAACATTCTTGTAAATCAGAATATCTCAAATGTTTTCTTGTGGAGAGGAACTTTGGAAACTATACAATTAAAATTTCTGATTAAACTTGTTGGAAATTAAATAACATGTTCCTGAATGACCACTGGGTCAAGGAAGAAATTAAGGAGGAAATTTAAAAAATTTCTTGAAACAACTGAAAATCGAAACACAACATACCAAAATGGGATATAGCAAAAGCAGTGCTCAGTGGAAGTTTATAGCATTAAATGCATGATCTACACAAAAAAATAGAAAGATTTCAAATAAACAATCTAATGATGCAGGT
>NW_012153063.1:457425-531919 GCF_000956105.1 Propithecus coquereli | reverse complement strand
CAAAATGGGATATAGCAAAAGCAGTGCTCAGTGGAAGTTTATAGCATTAAATACATGATCTACACAAAAAAAATAGAAAGATTTCAAATAAACAATCTAATGATGCACGTCAAGGAATTAGAGAAGCAAGAGCAAACCAAACCCAGCATTAGAAGAAGGAAAGAAATAATAAAGATCAGAGCAGAAAATGGCATAGAAACTAAAAAAAAAAAAAAAAAAATACAAAGGATCAATGAAATGAAAAGGTGATTTTTTAAAGAAAGATAAAACAAAAATCAATAAACCTCTAGCTAGACTAACCAAGAAAAGAGACACGAGATCCAAATAAACAAAATCGGAAACAGAAAAGGAGACATTATAACTGATACCACAGAAATACAAAAGATCATTGGAGACTATTATGAACAACTACACATTAACAAATTGGAGAACTTAGAAGAAATGGGTAAATTTCTGGACATGTATAACCTACCAAGATTGAATCAAGAAGAAACAGAAGACCGGACCAGACCAATAATGAGTATTGAGATCGAATCAGTAATAGTCTCCCAACAAAGAAAAGCCCAGGACTAGATGCCTTCACTGCTGAATTCTACCAAACTTACAAAGAAGAACTAAAATCAGTTCTCTTTAAACTATTCCAAGAAACTGAAGAGGAGGGAATTCTCCCTAACTCATTCTATGACGATATCCTGATATCAAAACCAGACAAGGATGTCATGAAAAAAGAAAATTATGGGCTAATATTCCTGATGGACATAGATGTAAAATTCGTTAACAAAATACTAGCAAACTGAATCTAATACCACATCAAAAAGATAATACACCATAATCAAGTGGGATTTATCCCAGGGATGCAAGTATGGTTCAACATATGCAAATCAATAAGCATGATACATCACATCACAGAATGAAAGACAAAACCATATAGTTACCTCAACAGATGCAGAAAAAGCATTTCATAAAATTCAACATCCTTTCATTACTAAAACTCTCAACAAAATAGGCATATAAAGAAGATACCTCAAAATAATAAAGGCCATATATGACAACCCCACAGCTAACAATACTGAATGGGGAAAAACTGAAAGCCTTTCTTCTAAGAACTGGAATGAGACAAGGATGCCCACTTTCACCACTATTATTCAACATAGTACTGGAAGTCCTAGCCAGCACAATCATACAAGAGAATGAGGAAAAAGGCATCCAAATTGGAAAAGAGGAAGTCAAATTGCCCCTCTTGCCAGAAAAACATGATCTTATATCCAGAAAAACCTAAAGACTTCATCCAAAAACTCTTAGATCTAATAAATAAATTTAGTAAGTTGCAGGATACAAAATCATCATATAAAAATAAATTAGTAATGTCTTTATGCACCAATAAAGAAATAGCTGAAAAAGAAATCAAGAAGGCAATCCTATTTACAATAGCACACACACAAAAAAAACCCTAGGAATAAATTTAACCAAGGAGGTAAAAGACTTTTACAAGGAAAACTATAAAACACTGATGAAAGAAATTGAAAAAAACATAAACAGAAAGATATTCTATGCTCATGGATTAGAAGAATTAATATTGTTAAAATGACCATACTACCTAAAGCAATCTACAGAATCAATGGAATCCCTATCAAAATACCAATGTTGTTTTTCACAGAAATAGAAAAAAATTCCTAAAATTTATATGGAACAAAAAAAGAGGCTGAATAACCAAAGCAATCCTGAACAAAAAGAACAAAGCAGGATGTATCATACTATCCGATTTCAAAATATATGACAAGGCCATAGCAACCCAAATAGCATGGTATTGGTATAAAACAGACACACATAGACCAATGGAGCAGAATAGAGAACCCAGAAGTGAATCCATTTATTTACAGCCTACTGACTTTTGACAAAGCCACTAAGAACATACACCAGGAAAAGGATACTCTCTTCAATAAACGGTGCTGGGAAAACTAGACATCCATATGCAGAAGAATGAAACTAGACCTCTATCTCACACCACATACAAAAATCAACTCAAGATGAATTAAAGACTTAAATGTAAGACCTGAAACTGTAAACAACTAGAAGAAAACGTAGGGGGAACACTTCAGAACACGGGTTTAGGCAAAGATTTTTGTGGATAAGACCTCAAAAGCACAGGCAACAAAACCAAAAATAGACAATTAGGACTATATCAAACTAAAAACCTTCTGCACATCAAAGGAAACAATCAATAGAACAAAGAGACAACTTGTTGAAAGGGAGAAAATATTTGCAAACTATTCATCCTATGAGGGACTAATATCCAGAATATAAAAGGAACTCCAACAACTCAACAGTTAAAAAAAAATAATAATAATACCATTAAAAAGTAGACAAAGGACATGAATAGACATTTCCTAAAAGAAGACATACAAATGGCCAACAGATACTTGAAAAAATGCTCAACAGCGCTGATCATAAGGGAAATGCAAATCAAAACCACGATGAGATATCATCTTGCCCCAGTTAGAAGGTTATTATTAAAAAGACAAAAAACAAACAAACAAATACCAACCAGATGCTAGTGAGAATGCAAAGAAGAGGGAACTCTTATACACTGTTGATGGGAATGTAAACTAGTACAGCCACTATGGAAAACAGTATGAAGATTTCTCAAAAAACTAAAAACAGAACTACCATACAACCCAGTAATCCCACTACTGGGTATTCATACAAAGGAAAGGAAATCAGTATATCAAAGAGATACCGAAACTCCAGTGTTTTTAGCAGCACTATTCACAATAGCAAAATAGGGAGTCAACCTAAGTGTCCATCAATGGATGAATGGATAAAGAAAATGTGGTATATGTACACAATGGAATACTATTTGGCCATAAAAAAAGAATGAAATCCTGTCATTTGCAGCAACAGAGATGGAACTGGAGGTCATTATGTTAAGTGAAATAAGCCAGGCGCAGAAAAACAAATGTCGCATATTCTCATTCATGTGTGGAAGCCAAAAATGTTGATCCCATGTAGGGAAAGAGTAGCGTGACAGATACTAGAGACGGGGGAGGGTGTGTGGTTGGGAGAGGGGGAAGAAGAGAGGTTGGTTATTGGGAACAAACATACAGTTAGGTAGAAGAGATAAGATCTAGTATTTGATAGCAGAGTAGAGTGACTATAGTTAACAACAATGTATTGTATATTTCTTTTTCTTTTCTTTTTTTTTTTTTTAAGCCAGTCAAATTTAGCAGTGGGGGGTTGTATGCCAACTTTAATGACTCTGATGTTAATAAGTTCTGATAACCCACTACCATCAGACCAGCCCAATGTATTGTATTTCGAAATAGCTAGAAGAGAGGACTTGAAATGTTTCCAACACATAGAATGATAAATAGTAGTAGTCATGGACACTCCAGATACCCTGACTTGATCATTACATATTCCATGCACGTAACAAAATACCACATATACCACATAAATATGTACAAATATTATATATCAGTAAAAAATTTTAAAAATCTTCTTATGAGTTTGCTGTCTCCTGAAAAAAAATTGCTGTGCTTAGGTCAAGGAAAGGGCATAGCAATGCAGAAAGAGGGTTGCTTTAAGGGATAAGAAGTCTACTTACTATCATTCACCAGCCTTGAAAGCAAGTGCTACTTGACTCTCTGGGTTTCTGTTTCCTTCTCTATAAAATGAGGGGGTTGGAATTGACTGGTCTCCCTAGAAGATGAGTCTTCTTTCCACTCCATGGTTCCATGAGGTGTGAGTTCACCAGACATTTGTACCAACAGCCCTCTCTCAATGTATGTTCTTTCATGAGGCAGTTGGCTTTACATGATTTCAGATGGTTGTCCATACTTTGGAAGAAGAGCCTGGCTATGTATAGGTCAGCACCCTTTGTCCCAAAGCAGCAGGATTAGGCACAGGGGCAGGAATGCAAACATCATGAGGGTCAAAGGTCATGGCCTTTCTGGGTGGAAACCAGGACAACTGCATACCTGAATGGCGTTAGGGTCTTGATTTGGGCCCGTGGCAATGTCCCTTCCCTCCGGAGTATTCTGTGAATCACATGCCTGGGGTGGAGAGGACCCGTCTCTGATTCGTCAGGGAGACTGTGTGGGGGGAGACAGCGTTCAGACTGGAGTTTTTTAAGTGACTATAAAAGACAGTTTGATAAAGTGAACAGTGAATGTCCTGCTGCACATAAGCATTGTTGTGGAGATGATCTAAAAGTGTCATTGTGTGACAACAACCCTGGGCTATTTCTCTGTTATATGTAGAGGCTTAAAGAGTCCCATGATATCATGAACCCACAATAAGGAACAGTGCAAAGCTGGGAGAAGCACACGTGGACACAGGACTTTGAAAATGCTCATCTGTACTGGGCATCTTTTGGGCAGGAGGGTTGTCCCGAGAGTTATAAAGAAAGAGTGGTACTTTTGGAAGAGGGGGGAAAGTGTGGTGGTGAGGGGGTGAGACAGTTCAGTGGATGCGGATGGGACTGGCATAGGGCTCCCGCGTGACTGAGGGGCAGAACTGACTTCACTGACTCACTGCAGTCCAGGCAGAACAAATAAACAAAAAACCAAAAAACAGAACACACACACACCCGCATACATACTGAGAGATCTTAAAAGTGCAACCACTGGCCACATCTTCCAGGGATAAGTTAACAGAAAAGTAATTTATATGTAACCAAAGGTTGTGAAGGAGACAGATATTCTTTTAGGATAAGAAGGTACAAAAGCTTTGCTAGCAGGGAGAATATGAGTCTCATCTATAAACTCAGGGAAGCCCATTGGCAGAAGATAAACTCTTGCAGTGTGAAATATCTGATTTATTTTAAATACACGACTACAACTAAAGAAATTCAGAGAGAGAGCAAACAAAAGCAAGCTGCCTGCTTAAGTCAAGACCATGCTAAGTCTTTCCTTCCTTCTTTCCACATGAGGACTTGAGGCTTTCCCCTTACCTCACTCCACAGAGGGAATGGAACAGGCACGGATATCTGGGCTTCGTACCCCTGCGCAAGAGGCAGCTCTGGGAAGGATCACAGCCTGGAAATGGAGGAGAGGTAGGAAATTTGGGAGAACAGAGTAAAGAGGACCCAGGTGCTATATGTGAGTGTGGGTGTGGGTGAGGGGGAAGGGTGTGGCATAAGAAAGGAACAGAAACATCTGTGGAGGATACTCAATGCAGCTGGAAGAAACAACAGTGAGCTGATGCCCCAAAAATCTGGACAGTGAAACTCTATGATGGGTCATAATTGGTATAAACAAGTTAGCTCCTCTGTGGGAGCCTTCCCCAAACTACAATGTCACCAACTGAGCTAGACTGCATTATGAATATTGGTCCCAATTATTCACCTCACTTGCTGCAAAAGGATGATACAACCCTCCTTTGCTGGGTAGAGTAGTATCCATTTTTCTCTAAGAAGTAGTGTACATCCCCCCCCCCCCACTTGACATGAG
This sequence comes from Propithecus coquereli, assembly GCF_000956105.1. Classification (NCBI taxonomy): domain Eukaryota; kingdom Metazoa; phylum Chordata; class Mammalia; order Primates; family Indriidae; genus Propithecus; species Propithecus coquereli. Next base: position 526,469 of record NW_012153063.1, on the reverse strand, counting down.
ACGTGGCCATGGGATGTGCTTTGGCCACCAGGATGTGAGTAAAAGTGACAAATGCCACCTGTGACACTTGGAGAACCGTTATGTAGTTTGGCCACTGTCCTTTGCCTCTGCCATGACGATGGCATGTACCAGCCAAGGCAGCCCCGTCAGTCTGGAGCCCAGATGACAGCACGAGGAGCAGAGCCCAGCTGCAGGTGAGCCGTGCTGAGGTGTGATGTGAGACATAAACTCACTTTGTGCTGTCGGTCACCAAGAGTTTGAGATCACAGCCACATAAGCTAGCAATGCAGACCGATACACTGACTTTGCATTGTGTGGATGTTCCCCATGGTCCTGGAACAAAGTGATGGGTGGCATTTCCTACAGTTCTGAGAGACGGAGTGTCTTGAGCAGATGGGGGTACCCTTGACCTTCACAGAGTAGGCAGGGAGGGATCAGGAGTCTCTGGCAGTCAGCTGACCAACTGCGCTGTCAGCTCCAGGTCCCTGCCTGTGTTTTCCCCTCCCCAGAGGGAAGCAGAATCACCCCGTGTGGGCCTGAGAGAAGGACCAGGTGCTTTCTTCACAGTTACAAGTCACTAAAGCAGAAATAACTCAGGGAACTGGCCCACAAAAGGGGAAGTGTGTGGCAGGGTGATTCTGTGGACAGAATTCTGGAAATTCCACTGAATCAAAGTGTGGCTCACAGTGAAGTAAGCAGTTTTCATCTGGAGGTAGGGAGGGGGCATGAAGTTGGGGTTCAGAGAGCAGAGACTTCTGCTTTTCTAGGATCCTCAAAAAAGGAGAAAAACTGAAAGAGCAGTGAGAAATGCCCCAGGTGTTACTACTGAACTACTGAGAGAATAAACCCTTTATGCCCCGATCGTGGGCAATTATCTGGGTAATTGGTGATCAAGTCTTCCCAGAGAGACTCGAATTTTTCTTCACCTACTGAGAAACTCATCAAGCTTTATATCATAAACAAGGGCTTCTCAGGAGCCATGTCATGAGAAAAGTTTTGTGTAAAAGTCATGTGATCCAGAGCCATCTCACTAGGCAAGATAAGGTGGAAGCCATAGTGGGTCAGAGGTCGGCTAGATGACCTCGTGAACTCCTCCAACTCAAATAGATTCATATGTATTATTTAGTGCTATGGCTTATGACATTAAAATGTCAAAATTGACTTAATTAGGGGAAACAGAATTAAATCAGAAATGCAAGTAAAAATGAAACAAGTAGAATTAAATCTGAAATGCAAATACACCATTTTATCTCATTTATCCCTGTAAGCCACATCAAATTATTTGTAGGAAAGAAGTGGGGTATAAATAAGGGAGTGAATGAATAAGATGTTTTGTTGCAGCCTGAAGCCATATTCAGACTAATAGGAGGTAGCAGTGGCAAGTTTTGTGAGGTGTAAGAACATGGAAATGGGACTTTCGCTCATGGGGAAAATTCTAAAAAATTCGGGCGAGGAGGGAAAAGGACTGACAGTGTCTAGTAGGTTTGCGAGTTCCAACACTGCTACAAAACATTGGAAATGATTCAGAGGAAAGGTGAACCATTAGGTGTTCCCAGCAGGTGCTGGTGCATTCCAATGAGAGACGTGTCATTGCTATGGCTTTACATTAATTTCTTTTTCATCCCAAATGTTCATATTTGTCTCCTGAGAGGATTCTTTCCCCCAGTGTGACAAATTTTCCAATTTTGTAATGGAAGCCAGGAGAAAATGGAATTCTCTTTATAGAAATCCATTTTGTAGCCAACTTTCTTGAGAGGTATCTGTCCCTGAAAGCAATTTCCTTCATTCGGGTAGATGTGGCTGAGGTGTTTAGGGCCAGTTAAGTGGATCGCTGATAATTTGCTCTTAGAGCCTGTGGGAGATTTAACAACAAGACCTTGGGGAAAAATGTGGCAAGGGACAGCCTCTCCAGGCTCTTGTCAAGCTGTGCTGAGCTCTGTTTGCAGAGCAGCAATTTCGCTAGAACGTGGGCAAGATGTCAGAGTGTGGATCTGAGGGTTGCCTAGACACCTCAAGGCACCAGTGTCAATTACCCTTTATGTATCTCTCCAGCGTGCTTGGGAATCTAGTAATAGCTGGTAAACCGAACACCCTACCAGCAAGGTAAATGGAAGACAAGTCCACAGACAGGAGTGGTGTCAAGGTATGTCCCTGTCACACATCAGAAAGGCCACCGAGGATTTGTAGAACATGGAAAAGGTTGTATAACTAGGACTAGAACTCACTTCTGGCTGGCTCCTTGCCCTGGCTTACATTCTAATACTGCCTCTTTGGGGGCACGTTTATGACTATGCAATGGCAAAACGAAGGCTCTTGGTAGTAAATTAAGTCAGTTTTATACTATGCGGGTAACTCACATGCAGTGTATACAGCCAGGCTTTGACGCATTCCAATGTGGGAAACGTACTTGAAGCATAACAACTGGCTCTTCTCCATCTGTTCATGTTCCCCATTTGACTCATCTCTGCTCTGTAAATACTCTCCGACTTGTTAGCAAGTTGAACAAATTTTGAAGCTATATGAACGAAGTGCATGGAGGTCAGGAGTTACCTTGCAGGAGACCTCGGAGGACACATAAACTTGCCTTACCATGAGAAACATTTCATCCGTTTCACACTCGTGAGCAAGCCACGTTTCTCACGCAAGCAAGGAGATGCAAATGAGAATCAGATGAGGGCTGGTGGGGAAGGAAATTGGCGAACGTGTAAAAGTTTACGTCCAAAAATATAGAGACTGAAAACCTACCATTGGGACATGATAAGGAAAAATAAATGTTCACAAAGGTAATAAACCAGAAAAAACATTGACAAGCACAAAAACGAAGAGCTCTGTGATTCTTCATGGAAGCTCCATGGGCATCCTTAGCCGCCTCTTGCTGGTTTTCATCACAGTGTCTCAGGACACCATCTGTGACTAGCCATGGCGGTGATACGCCATGATAGGCTTTTATGAGCATGCCACCTGCTGCCCAACCCCACAGGACAGTGATTCAGTGTGGAGAAGCAATCACCTGAATTTCACAGGCAAAACAATCAAGGAAAATATGAAGTGCACCTTGTGTAGTAGAGAGGAGCTGATTGATTCTGTGTGGGCACACCCACAGTTGAATGAGCAGCATTCGCCAGAATTCATTCATAATCAAACTAGCTTGCCTTTATTGAGTATTTCTGTGGTCCCTAGCCCCCCTGGCCACAGACCGGTACCATTTGTCTCCTCCCCCTGCACAATGTACGTGAAAAAATTGTCTTCCATGAAACTGGTCCCTGGAGTTGGGACCACTGGAGTATTTTGCTATGATCCAGGCATTGTTTTAACTACTCTACTGGTGCAAATCAATTTAATTTTCACAATAATGAGGTAGGTTTATTTTTTGCCCCTTTTTACAGATAAAGTGAATGAGACACAGAGAGGTAATAATTAGTGCAAAGCCACAGAGTGTCAGGGTTCAAACCCAGACCACTGGGCACCAGAAATGAAGCTCGTAACTATGCACCCCGGTACACATGGAACCCAATCCAACAACACAACGCCTGTGAGCAAGTTAAAACACACACACACACACCAGTTGTTCTTGAATGCTGTCACTTGCTTAATCAATCAGATTGATCTCAGAATAAAAATGTCATTCTTTTGTGCTTTATCTTTCCTTAGATTAAGTGAGCAGCATGTCACAACCAGTATCAATTAAGCAAATGCAAGATTCTATCGTGTTTCAGGCGGTGTGCTAAACATTCAGGAGTTCCAGCCTTGTCCTCAAAGAGCTTTCAATCTACCCACGGGACAGCACCAAACCCTACTGAGAATAACATGATGAAAATGGCAGAGCAACGAACGAAGAATGAAGATTTCTGATTGGACAGGAGTAGAAGAGAGAGGGAAGCCTAAACAGAGGCACCAATGTCAGGAAAATGTTTACTGGTCGACAATATGGATAAAAAGAAGAAGCAGGCAGGAAGAATGGACCCCAAACAGAAGTGGTGCCCCACTGATTACGTGAGGAGGCCAACTACATTCCCTTTGAAAAACAGGGCCATTTCAAATCACTTTTTCTATGTGCTTTTTTAGGTACTATGAAAAGATTCACAAAGCAACTGCTTCATCCAATCACAGAGGCTGGGGTTATGTGGCTCGCCTTTTGCCGAAGGTGAACCAATGCATCTTGTCTGTTCTTCATTGGTTCATGACAGTATTAGTTAAGCCTTTCACTATTGCAAAGAATAGATATTCAACTCAAATTAGCTTAAGTAAAAGGGAAATTCATTGGCTCATATAATTGAGAAATTAGGAGTCAAGGCACAGCCTGATCCAGGAACACAAATAATGTTGTTAAGGCATTAAACCACTGCCCCACAACACACTTGTGCTCCAAGTAATCATCTCTTCCTTGCCTCAGGTTGTCTCTCTGCTTGGTGACATTCTCAAGCAGGCTTTGTTCAAGTGGCAGGCAACTCACATCCTCCCAGTTTAGCAATTTCAATGGAAATAAATTTCCTTCTCCCAACATCTGTACATTAATCATTGCAAATACCCCAATTGGCCATGTTTGAGTTAATGCACATCCCTTAGAAAAGGGTGAAGTCTTCTGATTGGCCAACCCTGGGTCACACGCCCATCTATGTCATAAGACCATACATGAAAGACCAACCAGGACCACATGGCGGTAGGGAGGGAATCCTCAATGGAATTAGGGGATTAGGTGACGGTGGGGGCTGGGAGGAAGCTAGACCAACAACACCATAACTGCGGCCATCCATCTGATAATGCCTAAAATTTCCAGTCTTAGAGCTCTTCAACTTCTCTTATCAGTTTGCTTAGCACAGATGATAAGCATGCCACATCTTAGAGATGGCCACTGCTCAGTGTGATTTATGACTGTGAGCAAGCCTGGCTTCATATAACTGCAGGGTTCTCACGATGACTTGACTCCTGCTATTAGCAGCCACTTGTATCTGTATAGCTTTCGTGGTTTACAAAGCACTCCCACGTAAAAATGATCTCATTCCATCTACACAACATAAAAAGCACGTAGGGCAGCCATTATTGTTCCCATTTTATAGATGAGGAAATGGGGCCTCAGAGAGGCTAGTGGCTTGTCCAGGGTAACATGACTGGTAAGTGGTCAACTCATCTGGGACCCTGGGTCTTCCAGCTCCAAGATGTGGGCAAGAGAAATCGGAAGCTTTACGTGAACTAAGGGAACGTTTCTGAGGCCACACAATGACTCAACCCCTGACATTGGATAAGAGTTGGAAATCATGATGTTCCTCTCAGGTTTTCTTGACTAGAAAGTTGGCCTCCCGAGGAAATTCCTGTCTTAAAACTTGTCCAGAACCGATGCCAAAACGTTCTGTTTCAAAATGCATTTGGTAAGGACGGTGCAGGCTGATCTGTCTCCAGCACACACCGTGCCCCTGGAATGCTACACATGCTCACTTGATTTTCAAGCTCCTTTTAAAAGGAGCCAACACAAGAGATTTGTGCTTATGAATTACTGCACTTGTAATGAAAAAAGAATTACAATACATGCTTGAGATGCTCACATGTTAGACGAGCATGCAGCTTCCAGATTGCTAATGCGGCATCTAACTGTCCACCCTATTAATAATCCCATTAAAATTTTTGCTAAAGGTAAGTTAACTTCTTTTAGGGGTGTGTGTGGTGGAGGGGAGAGTGCAACCTGTTTCTGGAATTACAGACACTAAGGAATAGGATTAGAAGGCGTAGTCAGAACACTATTATATAACTCGTTACAGCTGCTAATCAGGCTCTCCTCTGACAAGCACCTTATTGCTTTACAGGGGAGGGAGAAAAATAAAACAGGCAGCCCAGACAATTAGGGACAAAACAAAATTAAACAAGTCCTTATGGCCATAGGTAGCGGCGTATAGTGCTTTGCCTTGCATTGTTAGCGACTCATGTATTATGAAGCACTTAGGGACGCTGGCTAATGGAGTCTCTCTCCCTCCTGGAGGGCGACTTGAACATTAGACTGTGACTCAGGTGCAGAGACTCTGCTGTATTAGTGCGGGCAGAATGATGCTTTCCTCCTCGCAGGGGTGTAGTGAGGCTTAATTAATTATTGGGGAAGCACTTTGAGATTCTGGGATGAAAGGCACTATATAATGATAATAATTTGCATCGATGAGGTACATTTCTTCCGTGGAATTCCAAGCACTTTACAAACATTAATTAATCCTCCTAACACCCTGGCAAGGCAGGTAAGTTTTCCCAGGATACGCTAAACAAATCCACCATGTTATGCGTGGCAGGGAGCCTACTGTTCTGAACCCACTTTATTATTTATTCTTGGTGGAAACTTCCAGAAAGGCTGATGTGGACCCTGCTTCCCATTAGCCCAAACGATCTGCCATTCGCTTTTGATTACCGGCAAATATCGTATTCTGCTGGAGTGCTAATCATTCTGCTTGGGGGACACGTGTCCCGAGCAAAGCGAGTCATAAACAGCTGTCATTCCAATGGATATTAATGCCTATTGTCTCCCATTCTGGAACTCTGTGCCTCCCCTATGCAAAGAGAATGGCAGGGAAGCGGGTGACATCTGTTTCAAAGACAGTCTGCAGCCATACTGGAGAGAACGCACCTGGCTTCCACTCTCAAACCCGTGTAACTGGTGGCTTCCTGGCCTTTCTTTGTCACCAGCAGATTTTATATTGTACATTCTGGATTTTCATCTCCATGCACTATGGGGAAGTGGAATTGAGGGGGCGGGCGGGGAGGGAGTTCTGGGCTGCATACAAACAGGGCAGCCAGTGTTCCCAGCATCAAGGGTCCGCCATAAATCAGCAGCAGTGCAGAAGAAGCTCAAGTGTCAGGGCCCAAACAGCTCCCCTAAACTCCAACCACTCCGAGCTGAAATAAACCTAACGGGGAAAAACGATCTCCAGCTAGACAAATGATTTCAACATGCTGAGTGGTTGACTTGTCAGTCTTGAGTGGCTTTCCGATTATACCTCCGTTCCTATATCCTCGCTTTAATTCTGCAGACACTCATTGACTGCAGCTTTCCTGATTGAAAAGAAGAAAAAGAGCAAAGAAAGTTGCTCACTATCATGCCTCACAGGCACCCGCACTCCAGGATGGTTGTCTCTCAGCCAGCCTGTTGGGCTGCAAGAGCGTGGGGCCAGTGAATCAACCTGTCATCCCGGGTGATGTAAGTGAGATCCCCGACAAGGGCTGGGAGTGTCCTTTCCTGGCTGCCCTCTGTCTAGGGGAGGCTCAGCTGCCTCCTCACCTGGTGTGTGATTTTGACCAAAGGCAATCACTGACACCAATCCGGCACACTCTTGTAGTGGGTCACCCTACCTTTCTAGCCTCAGTTTCCTCCTTGGTGTGCAACGAGGGAGTTGGAACATATCATTTTCTAAGGTCCCTTTGTGCTCTAACGTTCTATGTTGAGTTGACTTGGTAAAAATTCCCCCCTCACTCTACTATGCAGAGCCTCCCTGCCGGCATGCCTTGAAAGGGACCCAAGTGTGCATAGGTACTGGTCCTCTCCCCCTTGAGAGGGTTGAAGCATCTGGGAATTTCTCCTCCCCTCGTTTATTTACACTGGGATGCTCTAAAAATATTCCTATTTCCTCTGCATACCATGATATGAAAACAGTTGGGAAGAGCTGCTCTACCCATTGGTCTCCTGATGAATAAACTGAGGCAAGGAACACTCAAGTAACTTGCCCCTCGCTGTTTAGCTAGCGAGTCATAGCCATCCGTGGGGCTGACTGACTCCAAAGACTGAGCCCTTAGCCTACACCAGGCTTCCCAAACTCGGCTGCCCCTTAAAGCTATTGGAGGAGCTTTTAGAAAATACCCATCCCCAGCTCCAGAGATTCTGACGTCACTAATCAGAGGTGGGAAGTGGACGTTCGTATTTCCTTTAGGTTCCTCGAGTGACGTTGACGTGCAGCTGGCACTGAGAAACCGCGAGGAAGCGGGTTGGGGCAGGCAATTCAATGCTGCTCCAGAAATGCTGCTGGAGAAAGTCCTCTCCAACCCCTGAAATCTGACTTGCCTTCTCTCAGAAAAGGCCAGAAGGGAGGCCCAGAGCTGGGCCTGGTGTGGATAGAGCTGCCCACCACAGCTCCGCTCTCACAGCCGGACCCAGACACCCCCCGCTGTCGTGGGGGAGGCCAGCTCTGCCTGGCAGCTGTGGCATGCCACCAGCCCCTCCAACGGGGGATTGAACAATCACAACCCTCCCTGTGAGGTAGGTGTCTTATTCTGTTTTCTGTTGCTTAGAATACCAGAATCTGGGTAATTTATAAAAAAAGGGAACTTATTTCTTACAGTGATGGAGGCTGAGAAGTTCAAGGTCATGGAGCTGCATCTTGTGAGGGGCTATTTGCCAATGGGACTCTTTGCAGAGTCCCGAGGCAGTGCAGGGACCCACATGGCAAGAGAACTGAGTGTGCTAATGTGCTAGCTCAGGTCTCTCTTCCTCTTCTTATAAAGATACCAGTCCCACGCCCATGATAACCCATTAGTCTGTTGACCCATTAATCTATTAATCCATGAATGGATCCTCTTAAAGCCTCCACCTCTCACTACTGCCACATTGGGAGTTACATTTCAACATAAGTTTTGGAGGAGACAAACGTTCAAACCACAGCAGCAGGCTTGATCATCTCCATTCTGGAGGTGAAATAAGGCCTATGTGGTGGAGAGATGGGCACAAGTCACACAGCTGGTAAGAAGTAGGAGAGCTAAGCCTTGAATCAGACCTTTGGCTCCAACTCCAGTGCTCCTATTTCTGAAATTCAGCACAGTGGATTGGAAAGAGTATGGGTTTGAGGTTCTCCCAGTTAGTGTTTGTATGACCTTGGACAAGGCACTTGAGGTTATAGTAGAGACTACATGGAGTAATGTACATGGAAGTGTCCACCACATGGCCTCTGAACTTTCTAGGTTCCATCAGGAGAAAGTCTTTAGTATAGAGCATTCTATTAGTTTCCCATTGCTACTCCAGTGAATTAGTGCAAAGTTAGTGGTTTACAACAACACGAACGTATGACCTTACAGTTCTGGAGGTCACGATCTGCAGTAAAGGTGCTGTTATGGTTGCATTCCTTCTGGAGGGTTTGGGGAGAATCTGCTTTCTTGTCTTCAGCAGCTTCTCGAGTCTGCCTGCTTGCCTTGGCTCGTGGCTCCTCCCTCCACCTTCAAAGCCAGCAGTGTGGTGTCTTCCCTCCTTGCTGACTCCTGCCTCCATTTTATAAAGATCATTGTGATAACATTGGGCTCCTATGGAAAATCCAGGATAATCTATTTATCCACAGTTTCTTAACTTAATCACATCTGCAAAATTCCTTTTGTCATATAAGGTAACATAGTCTCAGAATCTGGGGATTAAGATGAGGACCTCTTTATGTGGCCATCCTTCAGCCTGTCACAGCATCTACGAGTCAAGCACATCTTCCTCTTCCTAATCTGGATGGCCTTGTTTAAAATAACTAGCTCGAATTATTATGAAAATTCTACATCCACCATAGGTTAGGCCAGTGGTAAGGGGGAGTGAGAACCCTGTGTGATCCCTTCTCCGTGTAATCATTGCTATGGGAACTCTGGTGGGGAAAGTAAGTAAGGGAAGGCTTTTTGCTGGAACTAAAAACTTAAAAATATCTTGAGAAAGGAGTAGGTCCAAAATTTATTTACTCATCAAAGTACTTTTATAGGACTTGATGTATGCTAGGCATGATTCTAAGCACTTCATAAATATTCATTCAGTCCTTCTTAACAACACCATGAAGTACATTCTGTTAGCATTATCCCCATTTTACACATGAGAAAACTGAGACACAGCCAAGGTTAAGGGACATTCCCAAGGGTGTACAGCTAGAAGGGGTGAGCGCTCCTGAGGTGGTCTTAGATGATGTAGGACAGCTGCACGCCCCATTCCAGGCCACCCTTGGGCACGCTCCATCAGGGATGCAGACATCCTTGAATCCACAGTGCCCACAGTGTCCTGTTAGAAAGGCTTTCTTAGATGAAGCAGTGTAAGCAGGAGGAGAAGCAGTTTTTACCTAATGGCCTGTCTTCATCTCGCCTCTGGAAAGAACAAGGGCCCTAGGAAGGAAAGGAAGAGGTACTTTCAGAATCCAAAGACTGGAACAGACTTTAATGATCATCGCAATCATCAAGGTTTCCCAAATTTCTAACCCTTGGGGAAAAGCAAAGTAGCTGAGTGGGCTTGGGGTTCCAAAGGCTTTGCCTGTATCTCCTGCCTTAAGCAAGAAAATTTCTTTCAAGTCTCAAGTTCTAGCTTAAAAAATTCATGAAGCATTTGTATTCTAAACCCATAACACCTCGCTTAATGAACTATTTTTCCAAATAATAAATCCTTGAATAAAGTTATCAGAACATTGTGCAATGTATATCTGGCAATTTTAGTACCCACCAGACCCACCTCTGAGCTGAACACCTACAGCAATAGCTAAGGAGCATGGACTGTAGCCCCACTTATTTATAAATTTAAGCTCCAGACTTATCAAGTGGTGGTTTAGATCTGGCTTGGACACACTCCATTGAGAAGCAGGAAGAAACCACCTGCCAGCCTGTGAAATGCATGAGGCTGACAGAGTGGTTTCAGTCTCCATCATTCCAAGTTGATGCGAAGTACTGACCATTTAGTAAAAGTCCTTGGTCTCAGTAGCCAACTGTCAAATTAACCAAGTGTCTTAAATAGACACTTGTAGGGGAAAGCAAGTCTGGTCCTCAAAGGGCTGCACACATGGAAGGGTCTTGTTGTCCAACTATGGCTTTTAAGGGCTGAGTTCTTACTGCTGCTTCTAGAATTGCCTCATGTCAGATCATCCAAGCTGGCATGAAAGAAGAAGCAGTGACAGTAGATGGGGACATTGGGTTGAAGCCATGAGCAGAGTAACGGTGCTGAATCCCCCAAGGACTCGAGGGGTTTTTAGCTCATGTGAGAAGCAAATAGCAACTTATTATTTGGCAAGGGAGATCTATGCCCTTCAGATCAAGTTCAATGGATTTTCCCCAAGCAGAAATCATAAAGGCTGGATTTAGGGCAGAAAAAAGAGGAAGTACACAAATAAAGGCAAGAGTCTGTTTCCGTTCTCTGGTTGGCGCGTGGGGCAGATGGTAAATTCCTGCAGTTATTGGTCACCGGTCAGGTCTCAGATTACCAATGCTGGGAAGTGTGGTTCCAAACAGATGAGAAATCAGTGGCTTAGGATTCCAGCAGGCCTCCCGCCATTCAGTGGAGAGCTTGTAAGCCCCGAGTCGATGGTTCACAAGACTTTGCCCTAATGCTTGGTCTAGGCAGAGGCAGGCTAAGAAAGTGTTTCTGTCTAGGAATATTGCCCAATCCACTTGGGGCAGGAAGAAAGACTCTCTGGTTTATAGTTGATCTTTGGTTCTGATGGGACTTGAGGACAAACCACAAATGTTCAAAGAGGCATAAACCATGAAAGTTTATTTCAACCTCAATTTAAAAAACAGATTTTTTTTTTTTTTAAAGGACCAGGTGGCTTTAGCATGACCCTGAAGATGAGGATGAGAAATACTACTTTGCCATTCTACGTGCAGTCCAGAACTTCGTTTCAGATCTACTCTTAGAAATATGGTTCTAATCAGGAATGAAATCATAGGAGGAGGTGCATAGGATGGGAAAATCCAGGCCCTACACCAGGGGCCTCTTGGTTTCAAGACCCAATCCACTGAGATCTCTGGACAGATCGTTTCAGCTCTTGTTCTAATTGGGGATTCTCAAACAGATCAAGGGAGTATTCGGAACCCTCCTTTGAAGCTTTTGTTTCTCTAAAAGACACAAATGGAAGGATCCAAAAAAGGGAAGGCACACGGCGGACTGGGTGTTCTATGAGCAGATGACAACTCCTCTGGCAGAAGCAGAACCTGAGCGTGGTGGGGCTGCTTTCTCTTCCTGCCTGCTCTTGCAGAAGGTCTGCTGTAGACTTGAAATCACACTTGGTCCTGGCACTTTGAAGTCTCTTCCCGGGAGAGGTTTTGGTGGAGGGATAATGAGTGGATGAAAAGCCTTTTGAGCTGGGGCTGGGAACAGCTAGTTCCAGATGAATGGGCGTTAGCTGCACAGTGCTGCCTGTGGGGCCTGCTCAGAACGGAGCAGGAAACAATTAGTGAGGGCGAGGGAGCAGAAGGGAAGCAAGGACAGAGGCAAGGACAGGAAGGACGGTCCTCACACTGGCTGACTCACTTAGCTTCTGGGTTTGCCCCTTCTTGTGCACTTGAGTGGACTGAGGACAATACAGGGTGTGAGCTTGGAGAACAAGGCAGACTCTGGCAAGATCTCCCTCTTGCCTAAACTCTTTTATGTGCCTGTATTTATGGATTGAGGGCTATAGTCCCCCTACTTGGGGCCACAAAGCAATCTCTCAGACCCCCCAGGCCCCCTGGACTCCTCCCTATGTATTGTGTAGAAAATCTCCCTCTCTCCTTCCTCTGCCCTTACCTGTGGGAGATGAGGCCTTGGTGCTTGGCTTTCCAAGATCCCTGAAATCTACCCATTCTCAACACCTTACTTGGTTTCTAGAAAATAGGGCTGTAGCTGGCAGGCCTCAGATGGGCTGTGTGAAGTTCACATGGTATTTAAGATTGAATTCTATGTCATCATTTAACAATCAGATTTCACATGTCAAAAATAATCCTAATTCAGGAGCCAGGCCAGTACCCAGCCCTGTATTCCTGCTTGCCAACAATTGTGGGAGCCGAGGAGAAACTGCCACCTTCAGGTGCAGCAGGGGCATTCTTGTTTTCTAAGCACAACCTTCACCCCCCACCCAGTGTCTCTCAGACCCTAAATCTACTCACTGCTGCTCGTGACCTTCTTACTCTCTTTGTACACTTCACATAGCCCCACAACGAGCCCATAAGCATTTGAGTTTGTGACCCGGGATGAGGTCTGGTAGGGGGAACACCTCATCCTCATGTCACTGCCTGCATCTAATTCAGGGCTGTAATGTTAGCAAGCTGATTTGGCTACAATTTCAAGCCCCATTCTTCAGCTGACTTTATCAGACATCCATGAAGTGTCCTGGTATTTGGTTCAGAAAAGGTGATTGCTGTGGTTCGGATGGTGAAGGCTCTAGTTTAGATGCAGCCCATGTGCTGATGTGCTTCTAGTTCAGGGTCCAGAAAACTCCTTACCCTAAGTGCTACTTGAGTTTGTGTACTACAGACACGCCCTAGGCCTTATGGATCTGCACACACCCATGGGCACAGGATTTAACCACCCAGATTTCACTGGCCCGTGCTCCCTCAGCCGTATGATGGAGGACTTCAGCACTATGCAAAATTCCCTCTCTAAACTCAGGGAGACTCCAAAGAGCATCTCTCTCGCTCTCACCCATGGCCCGTGTCCATACAGCTCCTGTCCACCTGGTGAAGTCCACTCTTAAGTAGTTCCTTAGCACCACCCTTGGGCTGGAGTCCTGCTGGGAAAGCTGATGTCTGTGCAGACAGAGCTGTCTGTTGTGTCCCTCACCTTCCGATGCCTGTGTGTCCAAGCTCTGCTGGGTTCTCCTCCAGCCTCCCTGCACGAAAACAGTTCTGTGAGGAAGCACCAGGAGGGCCTCCCTGTTCCTCACTCTGGGTTGTGGTTTGTCACCCAAAGTAGCCCCCAAGCAGCTGTGTGTGTCCTCAGGCTCCACTGCCGACCGCATCCTTACTCTGTACGGTCCCCTCTGGGGCTGACAGAGGAGCCTGTTCTGTTCTGGCGTGAGCATTTGGCTGTCCTCCCTGTCTCAGAGTCCTCCTCCTGCCCATCCCAGGCTCCTGAAACCCAAGATTCTCCTCATGCAAGTGGGCTTCTCAGTGGCCAGCCCAACAGTCGTGTCCAGACAAACTAAATGATAAAAGCCAACATTTATTGAGCCAGACACTGTTCTTGTCACTTTGCACTGTTTGGACCACTTCGCCTGAACTTCACCAAAGTCACTGAATCTTCCAGTGGCTCTGTGAGATAGTCACTACCGTCATCGCCTACATTCTATGGAGCAGGAAACTGCCTTGAAGGGCCTCAGAGATTTGCCTCAGTGCACACGCCTGGTCAGTCACAGAGCTCTCTTCACATCCAGGTGGGCTGGATCCAGACCCAGCCTCTTAACCCTCCTTGGGCCAAACCTGTCGTGTGGGCCAGGGAGGGGACAGGGGGAGGAAAATTTTGGAAAAGCTAAAGATGGGAAGAAGACAAGAAGAAAAAAGTGGAAAAAAAAAATGGGCAGATGCCCTATTATGCGCTGAATTCTCCCTCCCCCACCCCCACAACATATTATATATGTTGAAGCCCCAACTGCAGTACCCAGAATGCAGCTGTATTTGGAGATAGAGCATTTCAAGAAGTAGTAGAGTGAAATGAGGTCGTTAGGATAGGGACTAATCCAATCTGACCCGTGTCCTTATAAGAAGAGATTAGAATACAGACAACGCAGATCAAAGGATGACAATAGGAGGACACAGCAAGGAGGTGGCCATCTGCAAGCCGAGGAGAGAGTTCCCAGAAGAGACCAACTCTGCCAACACCTTGACTTTAGACTTCCAGCCTCCAGAACTGCGAGAAAATAAATTTCTGTTGTTTAAGCCACCCTGTGGCATTTTGTTGTGGCAGTCCTAGCAGAGTAATATGTGTCCCTGGCTGCCAATATTTGCATGCAAAGTCACTCCAGCACACTCTGTTACATACAGTTTGAAGGATGCTCAGAGCATCTGTCCTTCTCATTTCACAAAAGAGAAAGCCGCGGCTCAGAGAGGTGAGGAAATTGCCCAAGATGCAAATACATGTATTTTGAGAGGATAAGGGAAGACAAACAAAAAGAGCTGCTAAAATTGAGATGGTGCACATCTTTGTTTTGCTTTATAAATGGAAAGCTAAGAACTAGAGGGATGAACTAACTTGCTGAAGATTAAAATATGTGTATGTCGAAGAGGATAAGGAAAGGGGAACCAAAAAATGAAAGGAACTAGGGTGAAAGAACTTCTAAAATGAAGATTGCTCCAATTTTGTGTTATAAATTGAAAAAATTACTTTCTATTTAATAAGAGCAATGTATTAAATGAGCTCTATATACTGCTTTGGAGTAGCAGTGGAAATGGAATCTTTGCTTGTTGATCTCTTTGAACATCATGTAAAATAAAGACATTTTCTAGTTATAATCTACTGGAATTTGGAGCCAGATGCCCTCACATTTTATTAATTTTTATTTGTTTGTTTGTTTTGGGACATGGTCTCTCTCTGTCACCCAGGCTAGAGTGCGGTGGTGTCCCATCCTAGCTCACTGCAACCTCAAACTCCTGGGCTCAAGACATCCTCCTCTCTCAGCCTCCCAAGTAGCTGGGACTACAGGCACATGCCTCCATGCTTAAATAGTTTTTCTATTTTTTGCAGAGACTGGTCTCTCTATGCTACTCAGGCTGGTCTTAAACTCCTGGCCTCAAGCAATCCTCTCGCCTCACCTCCCAAAGTGTTAGGATTACAGGCATGAGCCACCATGCCTGGCCACATTTGGTTAATTATAAAGGGCATTTGTTGGGCATCTCCCAAGGGCTCAGAACTGTGCTCACAGAGCTCACGCTCTTGAGCATGGGCTCATAAATCCATGGTGGTGAGAGAGAGGATGACGAAGGTGTGCACGGCTTTAGGCTTGTGCAAGATCCACCTGTGCTTGGGCATCAGGCTAGATCAATAAGCAGGAAGCACTAAGCATTGCAAACGTTAGGCATATGTTTAAACATGAATCACCGCAAAAGGCTGAGGTTAATGTGAGCGCCTTTCACTCCCCTAATAGAAAATCGAGCCAACCTGCGCCTCTATCCACAGACTCAGCGATACCCGTGTGGTTTCCGTGTGGTCAGAAGCATTAGTTAGGTCTTGTCCGTATCTATTAGGTGGGAGGAAGCCCATTTAGCAAATTAAAATTGTTTTATTCCCCCAGCTAATTGTTTTCTAATTGTTTAAGTAAAAGGTTTTGGTCTTGATTGGAGGCTTTTAGTAAATTAAACCTGTTCACGTTTTACAAGTCTAATATTTAGATCATAGAGAGGAGGCATGGTTTTAGTTGGGTTTGCTAGGGCAAGGATTTTGAAAAATACATGTTGACGATGAGTAGGTCTTAGAGATTATTTGGTTCTACATCTTACCGCTGCAGGGACAGTGGCCTAGAGAGGTCACACAGTTTGAGAGTGGGAGAATCTAGGCTGGATCCGCCGAGGTCGGCTCTTCCACGCTAAGCAAACATTTTAAGGAGGTGCCCCCGTGGTCAGTACAGAAGGTTTTAATTAAATAGTTAACCTGGAAAACAGCCTATACACAGAATAAATGGGGCATGCAGAAACATTAATTAATGTGTTTTATGGGTTTCACACTTTAATGTAAACTGGTTAGTACCTGATACTTAACTGAGCAGTTGTTATGGGAAAATTTAGCACACACTTATAAGAATTTGAGCTAAGTGATCTAAAGCTACATACACAAGTATGCACACACTCCATAAGATAAAATCAATATATTCTACTTTTTTTTTTTTTTTTACAACAAATGTAAGGGAAAACAAAGAATGTTGATATGATGCAGAATTTTCCAAAGTGTGTTCCTTGGAACCCCGCATAATTTAGTGGAATCATAATAGATCATATGAGGGGGAAAATGATTTCATGATCAAATAAAGTTGGAAAACACCAGGCTAAGCAAGGTTAAACACATTTTTTTTTTCTTTTCCTACTGTGCTTTGCTTGGTTGTTGGTTCATCCTTCCCCTCCAATCCTATGCCCTGCTTTGCTTTCCCCTTCTCTCCTCCCTCCTTCCCTTCTCCCTCCCTCCCTCCACACTTTCCCTTCTTTTTTCCTTCCCTTTTTCTTTTTTCTTTCTTATACTCTCTTTGGCATCCGGCCAAGCAGAGACTTTGGCATTGTGCATCACCTGGAGTAGGGCAAGGGAGGAATATGGCATTTTATTTCTGCCTTTCTGACTAAAAAAAAAAAAAAAAATCATGAGAATTCTAAGTGCTAGAGAAATTGCAGAGTTGCATTTCTCCAACAATGTGGAAAGAGTGTAGATTGGTTAAACCTACTTTAGAGAGCAATTTGGCAATTGGGAACCTTCAAGGTCTGGGAACCTTGAAGTTGACCACAGAAACTTTTTTCATGGAACTAGTGTTGCAAGACATATACTTTAAGGGCCGTTGGTAGACTACCATCCCAGCCTCCCTCTGTGTCAACCCCCAGGTGGAAGGTGGGGCCACACATGGCAGCTCAGTCTCTGTGGGACCTTGGTCTTTGCAGCCCCCTGTGTCGCTCCTTGTGGCCTCCATCAGACTCCACGGATTCAGGCCAGTATCTTTCTAAACGCAACAATAAGTACACCATTTTATTTTTAGTGCAAAGTAAGTACTTTTCTATGAGAATTGAGGTTCCAACAAATTACAACATTCTTTCATTTACCAAACAATTTATTTAGTACCACTGTGTGTCAGACACCGTGCTTGCCATTAACAATGCTGAATAAAGAAGACTTAGCCTCGTCCATTGGGGAGTGCACTGTGATATGGTGGTAGACAATAAACCACGTAATAGTGATAATATTTGTTGAGTGCTTGCTATGTACTAAACATTATTCTAAGCTCTTTTTATAATGCATAGAAATTCATTCAATCCTCACAACAACCCCATGAGGTGGGTCCATTTATGGTTGATGCATAGAGAAGTAACTAAATTTGCCCAGGGTTGCATAGCTTGTAAGTGGGTAGTCAGGGTCGAAACCAGACAGACCAGCTCTGGAGCCTGCTCCTTCAGCCAAGTCTCTAGACTGCCTCCCTAGGGAGCGATGTGTGCTCTGAGTTTAACAGAAGGCTTCTGGAATGCAGAGGAGGGAACAACCAGCTTGTACGGGGGAAATAGGAAAGGTTTTGAAGAGGCAGTACAATTTGATGAGCATCTTGAAGAACAAGTCAGTGTTTACTGATGGAGAGCAGTTGCGGAGGGGCCTTGTGGACAGCAAACAGGTTGGGATAGCGTTCGGCATGGGAGAGCCCCTCTTGGGCTCCATCCAGGGTCTGGGGAAGGCTGGCATGAGTCACACCAGATGTTTCTTCCTGTCCAGCATTCTGGACTGGCTCACCTGGGGCGACTCACTGCTCTTCCCAAGAAGTCCCAGCCTTTTCCTCAGATGCTGACGTCATCTCAATTCCATCTCGTTTCCATTTTCAGCCTCCGGCCTGGTTGTCCAGGCCGGGGTTGTCTTCCCTCCTCTTCCTCTAGTTTCCACCCCAAGCCCCCTGTGCCATCAGTCTGGGATGATTCCCATGGTTATTTTAAAACCGGAGGGCTGTGCAGCCTCTCCTAAAAAACAAAGAGGCACCTCCTGTTTACATTCAGTCGGGGACACAGGAACCGATTCTCCAGGCGACTCTGGTGGAGCACAGTTCTCTGCCAGCTGTGAATCCCATGAAAACATCTTGCCTCAAACTCTCTCTTCTGTCCCCAGGATGGATTTGTTCAGGGGCCAACGGTAGACACAAACTTTCCCCTTCCTTATATAGTCACTTTTGTTATTAACAGCCTTGTAGAAAGAAGCTTCCCTGCCTTGAAATATGGGAGGACTGCGAACTCGGCCCTGGGATTTATTGCTCCGTGCGGCACGCAGATATAATTCTTTCTTGGCTGCTGTGATGACAAGATTCAGTAAGGCATTAGGCAAGTAGGTCTGAATTACTCAGCTAAAATATGAGACGTCCCTGGACATCCAGCCCCTCCGAGGGGACACCTGATCAGCCTGAACCCCCTCTGGGGGCAGGGAGGGAGATGTGTGTGCAGTCTCATTTCCATTTGGCAGACTTGAAAAGGTGGGGACCAATTTGGCTAAGTCTCCCTCTTGGGATTTTTGGAGGAAGGTGTAAAAAAAGATGAAAACTGGCCACAGACCTGCCACTCAATGTCAGTCATTCTGATTTTAGATAAGAACTCTCTCCTCTTTTATTGTCTCCCTCACTTAACCTCTGCCTCCTTTCTTTTTCATCCCCTCTGGGACGTGGGGAAGGGGAGAGTGAGGAGAGTGTGTGCGTTTGCACAATAAATGCCCACTTGAGCATGTCAGGAGCTCCCCCTGCGCCGGGCAGACTCCCCAGGCCTCCCTGGAAGAAGCGACTGCAAAGATCAAACCCTTTAGCTACTTGGTCTCCTGAATCCTTTTGACTTGGCCTCACTATCAACCACTGACATTTGAAATGTGTCTATTTAAAAAGGAAAGGAGAAAAGAGCACAAACAGGAGGGAAAAAATATGCCGGAGATGCCATATCCTGCTAGGCAAGAAAAAGGACTATCTGGCTTTGCAGAGACTGAGGAGTGTGTGTGTGTGTGTGTGTGTGTGTGTGTGTGCGTGTGTTGAGGGGGGTTCATTTTTGTTTTTCCTTTTTGTCTTGGTCTTTTCCTGTGTTTAAGCCTGCACACTGCCACATTTGTTAGTATGATGATAAGGATGACTTAAACTGTCTGAGTTTTTCCCGGATGCGGGAGGGAGGGGGCTTGGGAAATGAATGGACTGAGCCCACCCCCTGCTCAGTCACAGGGCAGTGCTTTGAAGGACATCCTTAGGCTCTGGGACCCTGGCTGGTGGGGTGAGGAAGGCCGCTGCAGGAAGTTGGCTGGCCTGAGACAAAGACAGCAGAGGTATCTAACCCAGGAAGGATGTCCTTGACCTGCCTTCACACTCCAGAGCCAGGGATGGGCCCCCCCAAGGCTTGCCATGGGTGGTCAAAGGGCTGGCTAGATGCACCCACTGAGAATCTGCCCCCAGGGGATTCTGAGGAGGGGGCTGGCTGGGGAGTTTGCATGTAGGGATTGCTTTCTGGTGCCTGCAGGTCTTCCAGTCCACTGCTTCTGAATCCTATTGGAATGTAGGTTGTGATTCAGTAGGTCTGGAGCTGGTGTGTGTGTGTGTGTGTGTGTGTGTGTCAGAGATTCAGCATTTCTAACTGGCCCCCAGGGGATATTGTGGCTGTCGGTTGTGGCCACAGTTTGGATGGCAAATGTGGTTGGCACAAACGTCGAGGTGCGGAAGTGAGGGGTTGGGGCCTGAGGTCACAGCAAGAGTTAAAAATGTTTCTAGTTGTCTGGAGGCATAGAAGGTGGCATTTGTTTTTCCTACATTTGCCCATATTGGACACATTGGGCGCTTTGGAACCATACAGGAGATTTCTCCCCAATAAGGAGTGGTACATGTCACAGTGTTTCTCGAAGATCCGTTCTTCCTGGATTGGCTGTGAAAGAGTCACTTTGGGAACTTGTTAGAAATGTAGATTCTGAGGCTTTTTCTAGACCTCTTCAATCAGAAGAGGTTGGGGTAGGTGGGGGACGGGGAGTCCAGGAATTGGTGTTTACTGCCAGCTGACTCTTGGGCCACACCCAAGTAGTTGAAGTAGGAGGTCCTCAGGTCCAACTGTTCTTTCTTTTAATCTCAATAGAGTAATGAACACCACAAAAAAGTAGAACATTTGTTTAAAAAAAAATCTTTGAGAAATATAAGTCACACATGCTTGATAGAGAAATTGAGAAAAGACAGAGAAGCAAAGACAGGATGAAATTCACCTGTAATTTACTCTTAACATTTTGATATGTGTTCTTTCGACATTTTCCCTATGCATTTTAGAAACAAAAATGGAAGCATAATTGTAGTAAGATGGTAACTGCTTTTTAACTCCACAGTGTATTGAAAAACTTTAAGCTGCTACACTTCTTCAACATTTTAATTACATCCTCTTGTATTTTTCTCTTTAAAATCTATTTTCTATGAGCACTCTCTCTTTTTGAACATTCCTCAAGTAAATTTTTTTTAACTTAATATTTACTTTACCTTCACAAATCAG
Organism: Propithecus coquereli; assembly: GCF_000956105.1. NCBI lineage: Eukaryota > Metazoa > Chordata > Mammalia > Primates > Indriidae > Propithecus > Propithecus coquereli. The sequence goes on along the minus strand of NW_012153063.1, from coordinate 505,601 downwards.
GTGACATAGAAACGGATCATTTGACTGTGCAAAAAAACCCACAAAAAACCATCCACCCACCTACACACACACACACAAAGCAAATTAGGAGATAAACAATGTTCGAGTTTTGGAATTAATTTCCCCAGGTTCTGTTGTGGTCTCAACTGGTGACTTGCCGAGTCCCTTCGAGGACTGTTCATCCCTCCTCTGAACAGAGGTTATTTCCAGTGTTATATTAGGATAAAATCTCTGAATTACTGAGGGATAGAGCTTTAAAAATCCAAGGCACTGTTGTTTCTTCAGTACTTTGCACAGAATTCCCAGCTGTTGTTCTATAAGACCACTTTAAAAAAAATAACCACTTTAAGGGTGAAAACAGAATATCCTCTTAAACATCATTCCTGTGCTTCTGCAGAGACACATTTATTGCCTCTCCTGTTAGATCCTGGCTTGGCAGTGGCTGCAAAGGGGCTGAGACAGAGGGGGCCTATTTATAAGTCATGTAATTTAATTCTACTCTGAATCCTGTTTCTATCACATGGACCAGGTAAAGAGATGATGTATTAGTTAGGACCAACCAGAAAAGTAGAGCAAGTAGGGGCTAGATAGAAAGATAAATAGGTAGATTACATACAGATTGATCCATATATGTAGTATATCTATCTAACATCTATCTATCCATCTGTGTGAAATTGTGTGTGTGTGTGTGTGTGTGTGTGTGTGTGTATTTAGTACACGGTATTGGTTTACACAGTTACAGGGCTGGCTAAGCAAGTTCAAAGTCTGTAGGGCAGACCATCAGAAAGGGGAGATCGTGGGCAGGCTAGAGCCTACAGGCACAGGTTGAAGCTGTTGTCCACAGGCAGGAATCTCTTTTTTCACTAAGGAACGCCTCAGCTTGCTGTTCAAGCCTTCTAACTGATTAATCCAGGTCCACCAGGACAGTCTCTAATTTAAAGTCAACTGATGAGGGACTTGAGTTACATTTGCCAGCAGCACCTGGATTAGTATTTGATTGAATAAGCGGGGGCCGTACCTCACCAAGGTAAAGCATCACAAAGCTATCACAGTCTATTCCACGGTCTACTTGGCACCCATACACATCTCCTTAAACCACACTTAATCTTCGAATAAAGACAATGACTAAATTATATTTCCACCTAATGTGATATAGCTACCCAGAGGACAACTGAGAACAGTTGTGAAATTTGGACACCTCCCTACTTACTCTAGCACTTTCCCACTCTACCAGCTTTTCACAGTCTCTTATTATCATTAGTTCATCATTGGTTAACCTTCACTTTCTCCAAATCTCTACCTCTTTTCAAGGTCAATGTTCCTCTTGGTTTATTTCCATTGTTTGTTATAGAAAATCAACTTAACAATAATACAGTAGCCAACTTTTTGACGGCTTCCTTCTTTGAAGCATTTTTACTTGGGAATAGCTATCTATATATGGAATGATTATAGTTACTAGGTCCAGTGCAAAATATCATTTGTATAGTATTTCATTAAATACTCTACCAACTGTATGATGTAGGTATTACTATTTTATTATTATCTTTATTCTCCAGGTTGGAAAACTGAGCCTTAGAATAGTTAAGTAAATTGTCCAGATCATACAGCTGCTACGTGGCAAGGCTGGGATTTGAACTTAGTAGTGTTTTAGTCCAAAGGCAATGATTTCAAACACAACAAGGATAAGAACTTTTGAAAGTTCTCATTAATGTTTCTTCAAGGGTGGTCTTTAGTCCATTCATATCAGAATCACCTCATCTATGTGTTAAAAATGCAGATTCCTGGGCCCAACCCCAGACCTAGTAAATCTGCATCTTTGGAGAAGCACCTGAGAATCGTCAGTTTTAACAAGTTTCCCAGGTGATTTTTATGTGCTTCATAGTTGGAGCAACTCTAAGGTCAGGAATAAAAAGGAATTTTCAAAGATAGACCACCTCGGTTGTTGTTAGGTGTCAATTATTCATGTTGTTGAAAAAAACATTGTCAAATGTTGAAAACACCCTCTAGATGAGTTGGGATTGAAAAGTAGGGAGACATTCCATGGCTTTCCAGGGAGAACAAGTTATGCTAACAAGGGAAGTTTGCTCTTCACATAGGAAAATTTTTCCACTTTTCCTAGAGGTTCTCAGAACAGGTCCCTGCCAATGCCTCATATCATATGCTCAGAGGACCAAGCTCATCACATGTATCAGTCACCCAGATACATTCAGACACAACTGTGGAAATGCTATTACTACTATCCCCAGTGCAATAGGGATGGTGTTGGATGGACTGATAAGTCAGATTACCATGCAATTTTTGGTAACAAATATATACACCAGAGATTTATAAGACCTCTTCTTTACCCTGGTTTTGCACAGAAAGGCAAGGGTGGCAGAGGAAAGGAGGCCAGAGGGACTCTGAAAGGCATATGATTAAAAAAGACAAAGGAAAAAAGAGTCTATTCTCATTCTCAAACCAGATCAATCATTATTCCAAAGTGATCTCTAATCAAAATCCAGCATATGGTCTTTATTAATTTGGGGGTAATTCCCCTACCATCTAGTGCAATAAAAAGGATATCATAAAAGATTGATATCATAAAAGACTGTAGCATCCCTTATCAAGCTAGCAAACAAGTGTAAAATCCAAGATAATGAAGTACGTTGAATTGCTTCACCCTCCGCTCCCTGGATTTTTATTATAATTATTATTATTTTTTATTGCTAGAGGTTCTGAGGGGAACAGATTCAGAGAAGGCTTATGAATAGATTATAAATCAAGTTCATTTCTAGTATGAAGCTGATACCAAGGGCCCAAACTTCTCAACAGCCTCAGTGGTGAGAACACAAAGCATTATCTTTAAGCTCTGGTTTGCAAGAATGATGTACCCATATTCAACTTTCTGTTTTCTGAAGATAGGAAAAAAACTGAGTTTATGAGCCTTTTGGTTGTCAGCTGGCTTGACCAACTACTGCTCCATTTAGTATAGTATAGGTTCGTGCCACTTTCTCCAGAGCTAAGTCTCAGGCAGTGGTCGTCCTGTGAATGTTCCACCACGAATGTTAGGTTCTTCCTCGGGGGAGGTCGGCTCTCAAGGGTTTTTAGCTCTGCCACTGTGAACTCATGGAACGCAGCCTCAAACTCGGGTAGAGCTTGGGGAAGAGTGAGCGTGGGTAATGCAGGAGGAGGTGACACCCCTACCCCTGGGAGTTCCTAATTCACTGTTGAGAGAGGCTGGGAGGGAGGGGCAGTGGGAAGGAACCTGGCTCAGTGCTGTGCTGGGTGTGTCTCCACGGGTGTCTTATTTATCTTCTTAAACAGCTTGTGAGGCAGGAATTATTACCACCACCTTCTAAACAAGGACATTGTGTCTCAGAGAGGTTCACTGATTTGCTCAAGGTCACACAACGAGTTGGAGGTAGAGCAGGGATTCGAACCCAGGCCTGCCTGACTGAGCAGTGCCATCTTTTCCCATCCACTCGTGCCTGCTGCGGTGGTGGAGTTTCCCTCGGCCACATGGCAGGGGGAGGAGCTGGGAGGCAAAGATACAAGGAGTCTGTCTGTTCCATTTCCTCGCCTGAAGCTCCTGCTGCAGCCGGGCTTTGTGGGATGGCCCAAAATTGGCTTTTCCACAAGGAGAGCAGGTCAGTTTAGGACCCACCAAGCTAAACGATGCCTTTTTTTTTTTTTTTTCCTGAGCCAGCTCTATGTTTCAAGAAAAATTCTGACCCACAGAATTTTGTTTTGCCAAACTGCCAAACACCCTACAACACTCTGCAGATTGTCATAGCACTAGCGTTTAAAAGAAATAACCATAGATGAAGTAATTCATAAAGAAGAAAGTATCACGCCACACTTTGTGGATGGGGGAGTGTCTTAGCCAGCTTGGGTTGCTGTAACAAAATACCATAGACTGGGTGACAAACAACAGACATTTATTTCTCACACCTCTGGGGGCTGGGAAGTCTAAGACCAGGGTGCCAGCAGATTAGGTTCCTGGCGAGGGTCCTCTTCCTAGCCTGCAGATGGCCACCTTCCCACTGTGTCCTCACATGGCAGAGGCGGGGGGCAGAAAGAGGGAAAGAGAGGAAGAGATATCTAGACTGTCTTTCTCTTCTTATAAAGACACTAATCCTTTTCCATTCCTAGGGGGTTAAAAAACAAACAAAAAAAACCAAAATAAAATAAAGACACTAATCCTTTCATGGGGTCCACACCCTCATGACCTCATCTGAACCTAATTACCTCCCAAAGGCGACACTTCCAAATACCATCACACTGGGGCTTAGGGCTTCAACATGTGAATTTGAGAGAGATACAAACATCCAGCCCAAAACAGAAGGGGTAACTGCGTCAGTGAATGAGGTCTGGCCACTTTCTATTCTCTTGATCTAATCTGTGGCAAGGTATGGCAGGAAGGGGCCAGAGTGCAAGAGAACAGCATCTAGGGAGAAAGCAAGCAGGGCCAGAGATGCACTGACGTACCACTGTCTCTGCTGCTCTTGAATTGTCTTGAAATCAAAGAGAGCTTTTGCAGTTAGCTCTTCCATGGGCTTTAAGGGAAGCTCTCAGGGATTCTTTTCAGATGAATGAATTGCTGTTGCAGGCCTTAGTAAGTGTGCACATAAGAAACCTTTTCCTGTTACCCTTAAGTAATTTTTCCAACCATGATGCTCGGAACACAAGCATTTCCTTGCAACCTCAGCATCCTGATTTGAAAAGTTGAGAAGCATCTCAGGACAGTTCATGGCATGTCCTGAGTGACAGGTGGGGCATGAGAGAAATTTAACATTGAAGGAACATTCCTAAGATTGTAATGCAAGGGAATTGTTTAAAGAGAAGCAGACACCATAGATAGAGTTTGGCAGATAAGAGGTGTCTCCCTAATAGGTCTCACAATTTAGAGGAGAATGTCATCACTTGTAATATAAGTTTACTTTTCATCTAATGAATTTTAATGGCAGCTTGTGCCATTACCTCTAGGAATCCATAAGAAACAGAAAAACCTGCCTGGAAACTTATTTGATAGTCTCTAAAACAAAGTCTCTGGCATTATCTCAGCTCCATTTCTAAAATGCATTATTTTCTCACAAAACATTTTAAATATAGCACAAGAAATATTCATCACATTGCTTGTACTAACTGCAACCTGAATGCAGACTCTCTTTGAGAAGTCTTACTTTTTTTTTTTTTTTTTGCATATCTTATTTTGTTATTCAAATGATGAAGCATATTTTGCATGAAGTTACACCTTTTTAGAGGCAGATTTTGTTCTGGAAAATTGGTGCAGCATTTCCATTTCTCACATCTTTACATAACTGCTTTCTTGTCAGCAGATGTAACCATGTTTAACAAACCAGCCCTGTAATCTGCATCCCTGCAGGTAATGGGCTTCAGTGCATTTCTAAATCTCTAATTAGAAGAAAGCAGGAAGAAAATTAAAAAATGGACAAGCATTGCTCAAGATCTGGAATATTTCTTTCACCAAATTTGGATTCAAAGTACAGACCCTTGTCACCTGAGAGTCAACTTTGTCCTCAATTTAACCTTTGGATTTAAACTTGACTGGCTTGCCAAAAAGAGTATGCTCCTCATTAACCAAGACAGAGAGCAACTGGGCCACACGAGGTCTGCATTGACCCCAGCTTATCTGACTGTAGAGGTTCAGCTGAGAGAGGGAAACCCACAAAGCTTTCCTTTACGCTCTCTTTTTAAATGGAGTTTTTGACATTAGAATGGTATTTTGCACTCATTATCAAATACCAAAATCACCGGACTGCAAGCCAGGTGCCTTTCAGAGAGGCTGGCTGCACAATCCCCACGCAGACACTCAGCCCGCTTATCCCTGGCGCTCCAAGCTCTAGCCAATAATCTCATTGTGATCCTACGTGGCCCCCCCTAACTAGCAGGCTGTTGCATTGCACAAGTGTAGGGGGCACTGTTCATGTTCCATTCTGTATAAATGGCACCTCTGGAGCTATGAGAATGGCAGCCCTTGAGTTGCACACCAGGGTAACCCTGCGTACTACACCAAAACACAATCAGTTACACCACCAAGCAAGAAAAGTTCACACTGAAAATCTTCGTGGTTTCGTGCCAGGGTGGGACTCTTAGTGGCCTCGGTGTGCAGCTGCTCAGCATCTTTAAAGCCCTTAAGCTAACCCTCCAGCTGATGTCCGAAATACCATTATTGTCTGGATCAGTTTTCTATTGCTGCTGTAAGAAATTACCACAAACTCAATGGCTTAAACAACACACATTGCTTATCTCACCGTTCTGTAGGTCAGAAGTCCAGCCTGGGTCTCGTAAACTTGGGGTGCTGGCAGGAATGTGCTCCTTTCCGTGGGCTCTAGGAAAGAATGCGTTTTCTTGCTCACTCAGGTGTTGGCAGAATTCAATCCCATGTGGTTGTAGGACTGAGATCTCCATTTTCTTGCTGTGTCCTGCTAGATGCCTCTCCTGGGTCCTTGAGCTTAGCCTCCCACAGCTCAGACCGGCACCAGAGCATTGCATCCTTCTCAGGAGGCCATCTCTCTGGACTTCTGCCATTGGATGCCTTTCCGTGCAGTCGGGAAGGTTCTCTGCTTTAAGGACTCACGTGGTTAGAGTGGCCCATTCAGATGATCCAAAATAATCCTCCCATCTCAAGGTCCTTAGCCTTAATCACATCTACAAAGTGCCTTTTGCTGTGTAATATTAACATATTCACAGATTCCTAGGATTAGGAAGAGAACATCTTTGGGAGGCAATTACTCTACCTACTACATTATTGATTTCATTATTTTGCTTCTTAGAATGATTAAACATTAAAGCCAATTATTTGTTGAGAATCTGCTGTTTTATACACTGTTAACTGATTGTTATTGTTTTTCTCTATCCACAGACATATATTTTCTCATTTAATCCTTTTGATGATCCACAAGGTAATATCAGAGTGTCAGCCACGAATGAAATCAGCTGCAAGTAATGGAAACCCCAAGCAATGCTAGTTTATTATTTTAAATAAGAAGGAGCTATATGGCAGCTCAGTGCTGCCAGCAGGACCCCAGACTCTTTCTGCACTGCTTAATAGCATGGACCCTACAGCCCAACGCCTAGGTTTCCACAAGTTTCATCCTCTACAAACGGTGATAATAATACGCTCAGCTAATGGGATTGATGGAGTGAGTTAATACATTTAATGTGTGCGAGCCATGCCTGGTGCATATTAAATGTTCAATAACTGTTGGCTGTTTCGAGTGTTATCTTTACTTCATCATCCTTAGCATGTTGGGTTTTGGCCTCATGTCTTCATGCTTATTGCCTCATGGTTACAAATTGGTTGTTGTGTCTCTAGCTATCACACCCAGGTTCCAGGCAGGAAAGAGCAAGGAGGTGAGGGAGAAGGAGGCAGGTGTGCTATATGTATCAGAAAATCGAACAGTTGCTGGAAATCCCCAGCCACTTCTGCTCATTTCTCACTGGCCAGAACAGTGAGCTGTGCCTTTCCTGTGTAGAAGGGGAGTCTGGAAAATACGTATTTTGTTTTCATATAATGAGGCATCTGCTTGGGCAGACACACATTGTCCCTACCCCTTGCTTACTTTTCCCCAGTCCCCCAAGTAATTGTAATCTTTTCAGTAAAGAAGGAAAAAAAGTGGAATTTGGGAAGGCAGCAGCACAGTCAGTCCCTGGGAATTCAGTGTGCCCGAGTGTGAGCTGAGCACTGGGCGAAGATTTTGATGGGGAGCTGACAGAGGAGCAGAGACAGGGGAGAGCTTCTGGACATTAGATACACTGTGGGCTGAATCGTGTCCACACAAAACAGAGGCTCAAAGGCTGGACACAGTGGCTCACGCCTGTAATCCCAGTGCTTTGGGAGGCCGAGGCAGGAGGATTGCTTGAGATCAGGAGTTTGAAACCAGCCTGAGCAACATAGTGAGACCCATCTCTAAAAAAAATTAGACAGGCTTGGTGGCACATGCTTGTAGTCCCAGCTACTTACTTGAGTGGCTGAAGTGGGAGGATCGTTCGAGCCCAGGAGTTTGAAGCTGTAGTGAGCTATGATTGCACCACTGCACTCCAGCCTGGGCGACAGAGCAAGAGCTTGTCTCTAAAAAAAAGAAAAAGGTCCTAATCCCTGGTACCTGTGAGTGTGACCTTATTTGGAAATAGGGTCTTCACAGATATAATTAGGTTAAAATGAGATCACATTGGATCAGGATGGGCCCTAATCCAACACCTAATGTCCTTGTAAGAAGAGGGAAATTTGGATACAGAGACACACAAGTAGAACGCCATGTGACAATGCAGGCAGAGATTGGAACGATGAGTTTATAAGCCAAGGAATGCCAAGGATGGCTGGAAACTACCAGAAACCAGGAGAGATATATGGAACAGAGTCTCTCTAAGAGCCTCTGAAAGGAAGCAAAGCTGCTGACAATCTAGCCTCCAGTACTGAGAGAGAGTAGATTTCTGTTGTTTTACGCTGCCTAGTTTATGGCACTTTGTTTTGGCAGCCCTAGCAAACCAGCACAGAGACCTTGGAAGTTGGGGGTGAAACTAAGAAAGACTCTCGCCAAGAAAAATAAAGAGGAGGCTGGAGTTGAAAAGACAAAAACCATTGACGTTTCCAGCATTCTGTAAGGGCTTCAGCTTTGGGGAGTTGTTTTCTCTTCGTAGAAGAGTCTGGGCCAGATGGGGCTAGGCTGTATGTCCACCGTCACCAGACTCAGGCTCATCGACTGGTTTCAATTCAACTTCACATGTGTTTACTGAGCTGGGATTCAGCATCTTGGAACCTTTTCTAGGCTTTGGGATTCTAGCGAGCCTTACCTAATTACCAGGTGAAACTTCATTTTCTAACAAAAACGACGAGTTCTTTAGACCCTTGGATTATATGTCTGACTTTTCCAATTTTTCTCTTTAATCAGTAACTGACACTGAATTATTTTAAATTGGTCTCCTCTCGATTTCAGGGATATCTGGTGTGGATTCTTCCTTTCATGGTGCCGTATAAGGGAAAGAGCCTTTTACTCAGAGTCCCAAGGCCAGAGTTCTAGTCTTGGCTGTGATGTTGTTAACTAGGTGACAGCAATTCATGCCATTTTCTGGGTCTTGCATTCTGCATCTACGAAAGAAGAAATTGGATGAGGTCAAATTTTTTCTTGTTGCAGGTTGCAATTCATATGGGTCACAGAATCATTTTATGGGATCTAGAGCAGAATAAGAAAAATGAAAGGGAATAAAATAGAGAAGAATGAATTATATGCAAGTTAGTACTATTGTATGAAATGTATTTTTATTCATAAATGTACATAAGTGATAGGTTGAGATGTGAACTGGATGTCTTAGTATGGGCCAAGGTCAAAACATGTTTGAAAAATGCTAGGCCAGATGAACTTTGAGGCCAGCTTTAATGCTCATGTAATTCCCAGGCTCTGAGAGGAAAATGCTTCTATGTGATGCTCTTCATACTTGGGCACAGCCTGGTTTGCCTCTGACTCTTCCAGGAGAATGAGCCAATGCTTCTGTAGTCACCCGCTGCCGAGGTACGAGAGTAAGAAAAGGGCCCGGGGCAGGTATCCCAGTCACGAGCAAGGAGGGGTGGGGGCCAGGTAAGAGCCCCCTTGGGGGAAACTTCGGTGGTTTTGGAGTCTCTGTCTCAGAACATCCTGGCCTCATTTCATTCCTCTTTAGTTCACCCTGGACAGCCAGACAGCTCGCATCCTACAGAAGTTGCCCGACCTTCTAGCGACCTCAGAGGCCCTGGGGCACTTCTCCATGACTTAGCACAGCATTTCTAAACTTCTTTTTCCTACCACGCTGTGATTGTTACCATATCCATCAATACCATCATTTACTCAATATTTACCTAAATAACTTTATTTTTAATGAATACTTTCGTTACTACTATAAGTAGGAAAAAACCAGGATCATTTTTTTCCTAACGAGAAGATAATCATACAATTAATATAAAGAAAGCAAAACAGTGTTATTGAATTCAAGCTAGAACCTGCAAAAACATTCAAGCTAAGGAGTGTTCTCTGTTAGTAAAAGAGATTAGCAAGTTTTAGAGCGATGCTGAAGACACACTAGCGCCTGACAAAGTCTTTCTTCTTGATCAAAGCAGATTATTGGAAATAGCTTTTTCAGAGCGATTATATGCTATTTAAGTACCACCTAAAATCAGATTCTTTGTGAAAATCAGGACTAATAATGATAAATAACATAGAGCCTCCATCGGCTGATGTACTCAATGCTTCATGTAGTCTTCACATCAGCCCCTGAGGCCAGCATGGTGACACCACTGTGAAGACAGGTGGCTGAGGTTAAGAGGTGGTCAGTAACTAGCTGGGTCCCAGCTTGTCAAGCAAGAGCCACTCTTACCGATCCCCACAATGCCTGACTGTGGGTGCCGTATCCCCCATGGAGAACTGGGGGAGGGCAGAGGGTGCCTCTGACAGCTATCATTTCCCAACGTTGGCCCAATGTGCCTCAGTTTATCAACTCTGCTCCACTGGGCAGAGAGATGGTGTGGGATCCCAGTGACAAAAAGGAGTAAAGTCTTGGTGAAGGCTCTAGAGGGAGCTGGGGAAACCACTAAGGAAGGATAGAGATGTCCTCAAGCCAGGTCCCTGGGAAGGACCTCACTGCTTCTCAATGGACGGCTGGCACCTGCTGCCAAGAATATTCAACTTTCCCCGCCCCAGGCTTACAAGGCAAGGGCTTGGTTTGTGTGTTGGGGGAGGGCGTGACACATCAGCAGAGGCAAAGATCCACGTTATGGGACAATGTCTGGTTTTGCACACCTGACACCTATAGACAGTCAGTTCACCTGCAGATACAGAAATGCCCATTGATCTACTGTGTCCTCTGCTAGGGGCCGGCATCCTGTAGTCTGATTTTGTAGAACACAGCCCAAGAGCAGGCGCCTTTGAAAGTGTGTCCCAAGGCAGTGTGGCCACACCTCCCCGAGGCTTCCCCTTTAAAGCCTGCATGGAAGAAAGTCACTGTGAAGAGGCACAGCTCCAGGCCAAACGCTGTCACACAGAGAAGGTCAAGAGAGGGTCAGAAAAAAAAAAAGGAAATTGAAAGGCTGCCTGGAGAGCAGGGCTGTGCCTGGGGCTCCATCGACCCCCTCCCCACTGGCCACCTCACACCTGGGGGGTCGGGAGGTGGGGAGGCAAGATGGTGGGAAGGGACAAACAAGGCCCCCACTTTCCAATCACCTGGGATGCTGCTTATCAAAGGGGCTTTGACTCCTGGGTGGTGGAGCTGGTGGGCGCCTGGGAGCTGGGAAGGTGTAATATGACTAAGAGCTGTTTTAATAAAGCCCGGGGCTGGGTTTGAGCTGCACTCTCCATAAATCAGAGGGCCACACCACAGCCCTCTCTGAGGATCAGCAAGACAGCACACCACGGGGCTGGGGAGGCTCTTAAATCTAATCGACAGCTCTTCGAGCAAAAATACGGCCGCGACTGGAGGACAGAGGTGGCTGCACGCTGGAAAATATCCCAAGGAGCGCGCACATTTCCCAGGTGATAAGAAGGCTGAATGGTTCTGAGCTGAGAGACCTTGGAAAACAATTAGCCAGAGAAGCAAGATAACCTGTTGAAATTATGGCCCTGCACTTTACTGCTCTTAATAAATTTTCTGGCAGCCTCTCTCCAACTCAGGGTCCTGGTCTGCTTATACCTTTAATAGTTGGGGGAATTAAGTCATCAAAGTTTCATCTACCTGTCTGACTTGAGCCAAAAGTACAACTTATTTGCCTGGATACCTTTCAAAACGGCTGTCTACATAGATTATAATTTAATATATAGTGGAACTAACACAAGGCTGCCTGTTTCTTGAGTCAAAATGTCAAAATCTGCATTTACACGTTCTGAATTGTCTTCAGCATTGCACACACTTTAAATAGTAATCACATGTACACTATGAAGAATGAAAAGAAATTACGCTGAGATTTGCTTTTAATCTCCTTTATTCATGATGTAGCAAGAAGAGCAGAGGCTGTGGACTCCCAGCTGAATATGCGATCAGAGTTGAAATTTTCTCAGCCACAGCTAGTTCTTATTCTCCTGGAGCCTCAGTTTTCTCATCTGTAGAATAGGGATAACATCCACCTTATTGGTGTAAAGAGGAAAAGAGATAGATGTAGGGAAAGCAACTGGCGTAGCTCCTGTACACTCAATAAGTATTAGGCCCTTTCTCTTTCTAGTAAAAGATTTGTTGAGTTTTTCCAGTTCCAGTAGCAGCGTGCTTTCCTCTGACCAATTTTACTTAAACACCCACGCGTACGAGCGATTTTTCCAAGTACCTAAATAAGTGCGCTGAGTCCCTAAGTAACTCGCTCTCATTGGATCCGAAATTCCAAGGGCAAGTTACTTAATTCATTTAAGGCTCTGTTGTCTTGTAGAGTTTGAAGATTAAATGGGATAAATTATGAAAAATATTTAGATCAGTATCTGGCACTTACTAAGCACTGAATAAATATTAGCTATTATTATTATTAAACTACAACCCTCCCCTCACGTTACGGTTACACATTTTTGGGGAGTTCCTGTCTCCATGCAGACACTTGTGTTGTGTCCTCTATCTGGAGAGCCAATACAATTGCTTGCTTGGCCTGTTTACATCCTTCCATCCTTTAAGGCTATTTTAGATGTTGTGTCTTCCTTAGATCTTTCTGATTCTGTCTACACCCAAAGTCAAAAGTTAGCCTTCCTCTCACTGGCATCCTGGGCAGAGAGTACGATCCCCTTCAAGCACTGATCACGTTCAGCCTTGAGTTTGGCTCTTTGCAAACACATTTTTCTCTTCCACTCACCTTTTGGGTCCTTGAGGGTAGAATCCAAGGCTTGTCTCTGGGATCCTCTGCAGCCTTTTATAATATCTGATATAAGTATCTGTTGGGCTATAATTAAATGCCATTTTATTTTCTTACTTCTTATTAGATTGAGTAGGCAGAAGAGCTACAAAGTCATGGGTAGTTAGGTTCCAGTTAAAACTATATTTTTTATGATGTTGCTCATTCGTTACTAGGTAGCAAACTTAGGTATCTGGGCTCGTGTGGGGAGGATTGGTAACAAAAAGCCAAATGAAGTTCAGGTTGAAAGGATGATCTTTAAAATGGTGACACCTGATGCATCTCTCTCTCACTTTCAGAGGACATGGGTCATCTTTAACCATGACCCATGACCTCTGACAGTCCAGCAAAGAAAGGCACAGATCTGAGGCACACTGGCCACCAGCTAAGGATGAATCTTTTAATGCAATCTGGTGAGGTACCCTCCCACATTGCAAAGCAGAAAGCCCACCCAGGAGCTAGCACAGAATGCCCAGAGGACAGTAGGTTCTCAAAAAAATACTTAATGAATAAAGGAAGTTCAGCTTTCTGTCCTCCCTGAGTAGCCCTGCACTGCCTGGGCTTCGTCATGCCTCAATTTCTTCAGCAGTAAAATAAATATGAACCTGATGTTCTTTGTATGAGAAGTGAAAATTACTGTGATCATAAAACATTAAGCATGTATAAAGTAAGCAATAATTAGTTAGAATAACCGTGGTCATTAACAAAGAAATCTCAGTCACCAAGACACAAAGTCATCTCCAGTTTCTTTGGATATATCTAAACAGCTTTCATAAAATCTCTATTTCAGTACCATTGTATACAGGACTCAGTTTCTTTACGGAAAGTCAGGGAATCATTCTAACTCACCTTCTACAGTTGTTGAAAGGAACTGGTAATGCAAGTGATTGCAAAGCACTTGCCTAAAATCCAGGGAGTTATACAGTAATAATAGTAATCATCTGTCACTAAAAGTATTTCCATCTTAGTAGGTTGTGAGTAATACATTTTCTCTTTGCTCAAGTCTCTCTTTACTCTCTAAATAATGCATTCCCCACTGCATTTACAATCTTCTGGCCTGGTTCTTGGTGTTTTAAATTAGAATCTGGCCTGCCCACGTGAGCTAACACCTTTCACCTCAAGAATAATACCAGGCGATCTTTAACGACAGGACTTTGAGATTTACAGTTTGAGCTCGGCGGTGGAATGTCAGCAGTGTGGCAATTCAGGCAAAGAATCCTCACACCTCATTTCTTCATTCAGATGAATTCAACAAATATTTCTTGAGCATACAGTCAGAGCTAGGCAATGTGTGACAAATAAGATACACCTTAGAAGGCCACACAGACGTGGAAACTAATTATTGTAATGCGGGTAATAAAAGTTTTAGCGAGAATCTGCAGAAAGTATTTTGGTAACATACAAGATGGAATTACCAATTCTGCTGCCTCCGGAGGAGGGGTGTGGAAGGTGTCTTGGTCAGCATGGTTGCAGATAACTGAGCCCCTTCTAGAAAGTTGAAACAGAAAGGAATTTAATGTGGGGAGTTAGGTGTTTGCAAAATTGTTGGAAGGGCTGGAGGAGCAGGCTCTAGGTGATGCTTCCAGAAATAAGTCTCAGAAAAACATTACAGAGCTGGCCCACTGAGAAAGTTGCTACCTTTGCAATGATCGGAAAGTCAGAGATTCAGAACAATTTATTATTATTACTTCCTTCTAACTGTGATTATATATTCTTTGGCCAACATCTCCCCATCCCCCATCCCCTAACCACCCAAGCCTCTGGTAACTACCATTCTACTCTCTCCACCTATGAGATAAACGTTTTTAGATTGCACATGTGAGTGAGAACATGTAGAATTTGTCTGTGTCTGGTTTATTTCACTTTGCATAACATCCTCCAGTTTCATCCACATTGGTGCAAATGACAGGATTTCGTTCTTTTTAATGGCTGAGCAATATTCCATTGTGCATATATATCATATTTTCTTTACCTAGTCATCTGTTGCTAGGCACTTAGGATCATTCCAGAATAGGCAAATATATAGAAACAGAAACTACACAAGCAATTGCCTGGGGCAGGTGGGTGTGGGGGAGAGAATGGGGAGAGAGAAATGGGGAATGACCACTAATGATTATGGAGCTTCTTTATTAGATGCTGAAATGTTTTAAAATTGATTGTGGTGATGGTTGCACAGCTCTGTGAACATACTAAAAACCATCAGATTGTATGTTTTAAATAAGCAAATCGTATGACTTGTGAATTATATCTCAATTAAGTTGCCAATTAAAAAAAGCTAAGGATTCAAAAAACCAATGCCCCAACTCTTGACAACAGAATCCCATGGCACCAGCTGGGACCCACAGCTAACACAGTGGATGACCGTCACACAGCATTGACCCCCAGGAAGCCAGAGGCTGGGCACTCCTGCAGTAACACCAAATGCCTCTGGTACTGTCACTAGCAGAAGCATGCCGAGCCCTCAGCTCCATCTTTCAGCCTTTTTGGTCTGTTTGGTGGAAGCAAGGCCTCACAAGGAACCCAGGCTGCGAGATCTGGACAATGTGTTCCCCAGTGTTAGAGCCTCCAGCCTGCAGTAAGTCCTGCTACACGAAAGGCGGGTGGATGGGAGGGAGCCCATCTCCAGTCTCTGCCTTCAAGGCTTCATGGAAAAAGAGCTGCTTGATCTGGGACTTGCCAGATGAGCGAGGATCCACAGAACAGAGCAGGGAGGGCAGCGAGGGCATTCCGAGTGGGGGCTGCTGTGCTCATTGCTTACTGCCGGGGCACAGGACTGTGAGAATGCACGTTTGGGTTAAATAGGTAAAAGCAACAGGTAGCACAAGATGAAAAACTAGTGCAGTAAAGTTGGAGAGGGAGAGGCATGGGGGACTGATTTTGAAGGGCTTTGGACTTTTGATTTTAAGCTGTAAGAAATAGGGAGCCACGGAAAGGTTGTAAGGAGTGTGTGTGTGTGTGTGTGTGTGTGTGTGTGTGTCTGTGCGTGTGTGAATGGGAGGAGGGATTAATTTTCCTTGACTGCTAGGTATGTTATTACCATGATGTCCCGATAAATGTTTAACAACTAGTTCTCCAGAGGGAAGAAAAAGAACCCTGCTTTGTTGGGTATGCCAATTCCTGTGTTGTAAATAATCCCAACGTGGCCCATACAACTACCGACTTGGTATCACTGAATGCAGAGTTGGAAAGAGATGCATACAATTGGCTCTTGGGAGCTGGTACCAGCTGGCACCAGCACTTCCACACAGCAAGTCCTTACTTAACACTCTCAATGGGTTTTTGGAAACTGTGACTTTAAGCAAAGTGATGTATACTGAAATCAATTTTACTGTAGGCTGATTGATATAAAGAAGAGTTAAGTTCCCACGGTGTATTTCTGGTCACAGAAGCATCACCGAACTTCTAAATAAAGACCAAAACGCTTTAGCATATTAATCTAAACATATTAAACACTAAAATAAATGTGTGCTATGCATACATTTAAGAAAGATTAATAATTATTTACCCAATTTTTGGTGAATCTGTGAGTGATGGTGGTCATGGTGGTGATTTAAATCAAAGAATGAACATTTGCAAAACAAAATTTGCAAGGAGCGCCTTCTACCCCCACAAAGTTCAAAAACAATCACAAATGTGACAGATTTGCTGAGCGCTTTCAGACCACGTCGTTTATTGAGCGCTTTCAGACCACGTCGTTTATTGTTGTCCATTTGTGTGATTATCGCATAATTATGAATTTTTATTTCACAATAATTTGTATTTATTCATTTTCCAACCCACTTATTCCAGGTCAGGGTTGTGGGTGGCCGGAACCTCTCTCAGCAGCTCTGGGCACAAGGCAGGAACCAGCCCTGGACATGGTGTCATTTTACTGCAGGACTTGCTCATACCCTCCCCCCCACTCAGACTGGGACCGTGTAGACACGCCAATGACCTAACGTGCACATCTTAAGACGTGGGAGGAAACCAGAGGACCCAGAGAATCTGCACAGACATGGGGAGAACGTGCAAACTCCACACAGACAGTGGCCCCGGGTAGGAATCAATCCTTTTCTCCTCAATGTTATAATGAAATGACATTGAATGAATTGACATTATTGGAGCACCTGCTGTACATGCCATGTGAGTTAATGCTCAAAAAAATCCTATCAGGTTCCATTTCACTAATGATGCTAGAGAGATACGTATTAATATTTAATCCAAGGTTATGCAACTAATCAGTGGTTGAACTTTAAGTCCATGTCTGCTTGTTTTCAAAGCCAATGTTCTTTCAATACGACTATGCTGCTTCTAGAAGAGGAAGATGGTCAGATCTTTCTTTCAGAAAAATTCCTCTGGCAGGATTATAGAGCGGGGATTGGTGGTGTATTGGGAAAGAGCTGTAGATAATTACATAAATGAATGGATGTGTATGTGTTCCAATAAAATTTGTTTACCTGCCGGGCACGGTGGCTCGTGCCTGTAATCCCAGCACTTTGGGAGGCTGAGGTAGGAGGATCACTTGATCCCAGGAGTTCGAGGTTGCAGTCAGCTATGATGACATCACTGCACTCCAGCCTGGGTGACAGAGTGAGCCCCTGTCTCAAAAAAAACAAAACCAAACAAAGATAACCCCAGACTTTATTTACAAAAGCAGGTGGCAGGGCTGCATAGCAGAGAGGTGGATTGGCGAGTACAAGGCCAGAGGTGGGGAGATCACATGGAAGGCTGTTGAAGAGGCTGGGTGAGAAGTTACGAGGCTGAGCTGGGGCATGTCACAGTATCAGGAAGCATGAACATATTAAACACTAAAATAATTCTGTCCTGAATTGCAGGACAGAACATTGGTCTTCCATCTTGTTATATGGGAGTGGATGGGGCAAGGGGCAGAGTTATGAATGGGAAATCCAGGATAATTTCCAGGTTTCTGGTTTGTAACTGTGAACAAGGCTCACATTTTGGCCAGGAGAGAGTTGTGAGGAGCAGGTTTCTTTGGAGAAAGCTTGTTTTCAATTTGAGTGTGTTAAGTCGAAAGGGTCTGTGGGACATCCACAAGGGAATTTCCAGTCAAAAAGTTGAAATGCATGACCTCAGGGGACAGAGCTGTATAGAGGTGACAGCTGAAACCTGGGCTGTGGAGGAGCCTGCCCGGAGTATGGGGAGTTCCCGAAAAGCCAGGGAATAAAGGACTTCGGGAGAGACAGGGATGGTCTCGAGAACTTTCTATAGATAAGGTAAGAGTGGTTCCAGCAGGAGAGGTTCCAGTGTTGGGTGTTGTCGTGGATGCTGTGATGCACTGCTCAGATGCCATTTCAAGAACAGACTATTTTTGTATCAGAAAGTAAAAATAGGCCGGGCACGGTGGCTCACGCTTGTAATCCTAGCACTCTGGGAGGCCAAGGCGGGAGGATCGCTTGAGCTCAGGAGATCGAGACCAGCCTGAGCAAGAACGAGACCCCGTCTCTACTAAAAATAGAAAAAATTAGCAAGTCAACTAAAAATAGAAATAGAAAAAACAAATTAGCCAGGTGTGGTGGCTCGCGCCTGTAGTCCCAGCTACCCAGGAGGCTGAGGCAGGAGGATCGCTTGAGCCCAGGAGTTTGAGGTTGCCGTGAGCTAGGCTGACACCATGGCACTAGCCCAGGCAACAGAGTGAGACCCTGTCTCAAAAAAAAAAAAAAAGTAAAAATAATAATACATAAAAAAAAATGGACTATTTTCCCAGCTGCTGTACCTCCCAATGATGGTCCCCAGCCGTCAGTCCTCTTTGGCGATTGCCTCAACTGAAGAAAACTGCCAGACTCTAGGTCTTTCCTCTTCCCAGACGTAGCCCATATCCACTGATCACCACAGTGGCGTAAAGGCCCAGCTTTGTCGTCCAACTTGGGATAAGTCTGAAGGGCCGTTGTTGCTCCAGAGTTCAACAGTTCTGTGGGGTTGGCTGAGGCCTCAGTCACGAGTGCACTGCAGCGTGGCTTCCCCTTCTTAGGTATGGACCCACGTGCACACTAATAAACATCCTGTTTGAGAATCTCCGTCTCAGCATCTGCTTCTAGCCTGGCATGCAACTGATGCTCTCTGCTTCCGTCCTTTGCCCTATCGCTGTTTTTGAATGTTGCTATTCAAGGGTGAGCAGGCCCAGTCCCATCTATTAATTTATCAGATCCTAAAACAACCCTGTGGTGGGTAAAAACCAAGACTCTGATGTCTTACTGACTCAATAAAGCTTTTATTTTAATGCAAAATAAAACAAGAAAAATTTATATACTCATATATAACATCCAAAATGTTTTCTGTGGTACAAATGAGATCATCTTATAAAGTTTGTAAAGAATTCATTCTCCACCCCCATATGCCAAAATATGATTTCACATAATTTATCTTCAGAACTTATGAACAGACTTGGTATCATAAAAGCACAGGAAACACTAGAAAAAGTGATGGTAAAAACAACAGGTTTTGTTTTATGTTCCAGTAGTAAACAGCACTGCAGATGGAACAGGAGAACACTTTCTGGAAGAGTCGGGAGACAGGCTAGAAGAGTCTTTGGGGTTGATTCACTTCCCACTCCCAGCTTGGTAGCCGAGCCTGTCTTTAAAAGTCAGCTTGTGTGAGATTCTGTGACTATTTAAGGACATGAGGGAGAAAGGGTTTCACTTAGAAGTTATAACTGCATGTGAGATTCTAGGCTTATTTTAGATATCTAACTTCTTTCCTTTTTGTTATCAGAAAGGTGACTTTGTAGGAATATCTTATGGAGACCCCTCTTTCTGGTCTCCCTGTGGCATCGTTTCTACCTAAGTCGACACGAACTGGGAATACAGAGAAATACTAGTGTAGCTGTTTCTGAATCCAACTCCCTCCTGCCTAATTGCACTAAATCCAGACTTTCTGTTGCTCATGGACTCAGGAAGCAGTAGGGTGTCTACCCAATTTAGCATCAATTTGAAGGCCATTCATTGTGGATTTCAGACTTTAATGCTGATGGGAATTGCACAGACACCCATTACATACCAAACTCTCCAGATCTCTCTACCCTCCTGAAATGCTACAATGTTCCTCCAACAAAAATGAATGATTCAGTTACAGGCTGGGAAATAAATATTTTTTATAGGCTTGATCTCTACATATACCAGGGGAAAAGAGAAATGAGCTTCATGATCCTCCTAAAGTTGTTAGGTGGATTTCCTTCAAAAGATAGCTTTAGTTCAAAAATTTCATGAATCCTTGGAAGGGATAATGACTCATGTTTTAATTTTATTTAGTTGACAGTAAACTATACAGCTACAGTGAGGCCTCCAATCTGTCAGGAGATGTGCACAGGGCTTCCTCCATGGGTGACAGTTGGTCTGTGGGTCCCTACCATGCTCTTGATTATAAGATTTTTGCTCCATGCTATCCTTGGGGGTCAACACACGTATACCTAAAAATCTAAGGATGAAGAGCTTCAGAATAATTTTTTTCCCAATTTCTGCTTGCTACTAAATTATGATTTAAGAGTTGTTTTTGAGCTTGCCTTTCATCCACTGATTTGGTATTATGCAGAAACAATACTAGACCAAGAGTGATAATGCCACAGCTCAACGACAAAATGGATTAATGAGATGTTGTGTTTCTCTCCCTTGCAGAGGACTGAATTCTCCTGCATCTAAAAGTTTTCAATGGTCTGCTCTTTCACCTCTATTGCAAAACAGGAGAAAAACAGGGCTCCTTAAAATATCTAATGACTTGAAGCCAAACCTCATCTCCAGGCCCAAATGACTCAGCAGTCAGATCTGCAGCCGGGTGGGTGTATGTCGATTGGGTTTGTATAATAGCTCAATGTGTCTCTCTGTTCCAGGGGGGCTATTAGAGTTGTGAGCTATAAGGAGACACCTGATTGAGTTTCCCCAGGGCCATAAATAAGCAGGGAATGATTTCCTGCTCCTGGCATCTATTGATTATATCCTGGTCTTCTAAATACTCTAAACGACCTGTTCTAAATACTGAGAAAGACCTGTAACCTCTGGGTGGTGACAACTGGAGGGTTAGTACACAGGCATTTATAAAGCTTACACTGGAGCTGTTATTAATTGTTGCTTGGCTTGATGGAGCCGCTGTCACAAATGCAATGTTCGCTTCTTTAGGGCAGGATCAAATGGAGCGTGAGTTATATTCCAAGGAAGAAAAGAAAACTGCTATAATCTATTTCTTGTTCACTTTCAATAGTGCCTTCACATCACTGGCTGGTCTTCAGGATTAGCAACTATGTTATTGACCGTGTATACAACACAAAACCATGCTTTGGAGCCGCTCATTGTGAGCCCGTGTGCAGGAGGCATCGTTTCCGTGAGATGGCAACACTGCAGGTGAAGACACGGGCATTCTTTCTGCAAGGGCTGCCCCTCCAAAGCACAGAGTTCTACACCACCACCCTGGCCACTCCTCAAGTGGTCTAGCCTGATCCAGAAGGGGCCTTCTGGCTTGGTTATGTTTAGAAATCTACAGTAATTTGGTTAAAATATGGAACATACTGAAGAGCTGATTTTTAATGCTTCAAAACAAGTTGCGTTTCCCTCATCTTCTCATATTCTTCTTTGAAGTTTATTTAGCTTGAAGGGAAGGTAGCATGCAGCATGTTGGCAGAGAAACCCTACGGCTCACCTGCACTCCTTTCAGGTGAGCAGGGCCTAAAATCCTCAACTTCTTTAAACAAATTGCAAACAACCTAAAGGTGCCTGACTTAAGAGAGATACAGAGGACAAAAACCAACTTGATAGTGTATTCTCAAGAGGGTCATAGTAAACTGTAGTTTAGAAAATGATATTTCTTGAAGTCCGGTAAATAACACAATTTACATCTAAAACTAGCAGTTGCATCATTTTTGGTAACACAACTCTATTTTAAATTAAAAAAATAAGACTAAACTGGGCTAGATGGATGCTCTATGTATTTAATAATACTATAATTTTTAAACCCTGTCAGTTAGAGGTATTCTAATCTCAGTCAGAATATATCTATATTGAACTCAAGACTTTTTTGGGAGGGAATGAAAGAGGAATGTGAAAAGACTTAACGTATTTCAGGAGTCACTGAGCAATTCAAACTGATGCTCAGGTTTGCTGTTTTTCAGTCCTTTGCTAGTATTCTCATTTGGGTCGAGTTGTAAATTTCAGATGTTTCATTCTTGTAAAAAACTGCAAAGCTCCAAAGAAATTGTCATGAGTTTTTTCTACTTAGAGGGTGGGGTATTAGCTTTTCAAAGCCCTAAGACT
This sequence comes from Propithecus coquereli, assembly GCF_000956105.1. NCBI lineage: Eukaryota > Metazoa > Chordata > Mammalia > Primates > Indriidae > Propithecus > Propithecus coquereli. The sequence goes on along the minus strand of NW_012153063.1, from coordinate 483,536 downwards.
GTCCTTTCCTAATTGGAGACCTTGGCCTTGCCCTGAATCTTGTTAATGAAATATAGCAGATATAGAATGATTTAGTCTTATGCCTCTTTTCCCTTCCCCTCCATTTTTTTTCCTTCTTTATCAAACTTTCCAGAAAGCATTTTTAATCTTCCATTCTCCATATTGGTAATTACGTGTTCGAAAACACACACACACACACACGATCATTCACTTCCTTCTACTACCTGCTGGCCATCCATTTCCAAAGGCCACCGTCAGCTGCTCACTGTCCTGTATGCAGATGGGTACTGTTTGGCACCGAGTCTGGAATTGGCTTCTCTAAGGCACTGCTTCCTGTGCGACCTGACCAGTGGGCTCTATTTTTCCTAAGTACACTTTAGCTCTTGGGAGCCTTAAAGTAGAGGCCCCAGTTACAATAATTACGGGCAGGAGATTTGGGGCTGACTCTGAAACCAGATACCTCTATGCCTGGGACTCTGGAGGAGGGACGATGAGGACCATGGGAGGTTCACCCCTCTTAACTTGATCACCTCGGTCCTCAGGATATATTCCTTCTGGAAGCTCTGACTAGTTTTGCACATTCTCCCAGGACACTAATACTGCATTCACATTGCACTGACTTTTATATCAAAAGCAAGGAAATGTGTAATGTTTACGTCGAATGAGTGGCTGGTATCAGGAACCTGAGAAATTCTCCAAATAAGGAAATGCAGTCTTCCTTTGGGTATAAAAAATTTCAAGGAGATCACTAGTCACGTTTGCTGTTGTTTTTTTCTCAATACTAAAAAAATACCAAAACCCTATACTCACGTAAGATGCCTACATCGCAGTCTGTCTACTCTGCCGCTCCTCTGACTTAGCAGCCCTAATAAGCAGCTGAGGCTGAGCCTTGAATGGGGCTGCCGCCCGGCAGAGCCCCCTCTGTACCGCCACCTCTGCGGGGGTGAGTGTGCGCGTGCGCACACCGGAGCGGTTCTCTAGCCGGCAGGCACTGTGTAGTCCAGCTCCGCCGCTGGCTGCGTGTTCAGTGGCCGCTCTCACTGAGTTGAAAAACTCTGAAAGCCTTTCGAATATCAGGTAGTGTGGTTTCTGTGGCCCCGTTCTTCCTCTTCCTTCTGATTTTTTACCCCCCAAATCCCCTGCCCTTTCTTTTTCCCACTGATTAGCAGTCAAGTGTTGCAGCCTCAGTGGGAAAAAGCTAATTTGTACCATGGAGAGTTCTTAACAGGTAGAAGGCGTGGAGGTCTAGAAAGGGCAAAGGTGGCGTTCGGCGTCTTCCTTTCTGGGCTGGGCTGGCCCCGCGGCGCTCGGCTATACGGCCGCAGTCATGGGGTTCTTCTGCCGGGGGTCCTGGGGTCGGTAGGGGTACCGGTCGGGGCTGCCGCCTCGGGGCCCTGGTCTGCCCGATTCCTGATAGGCCGGCACTCTTTGGTGCTGAGGAGGGGAAGGTGGGACATCTTGTCGGAAGGGTCCTTTGTGCTGGGGGGCTGGCGGGGGTGGGTAGTACTGAGGATACCGGAGATCTGCCACCCTCAGATCCGGGGGGCGCGGGTAGCTCCCCTTGGGAGGATGCACGGGATGAGCCCCCGGGTAATACGGAAGCTCCCTTTCCGTGTAGAGCCCGCGAGCGGCTGCGGTCAGGTAGGCTGCGGGATCCGCCGGCCCGGCCCTGGAAGGAGAAGAAGAGACACACGTCAGTCGCTGCTAAGCCGGCTGCCCAGCTGCAGACCACAGGCCCGTGTGGTTGGGTGCGGCCACTGATGAGGCCTTGGCTCATGGGATGTGAGCAGAAGCAATGTATGTCCTTAAAAAGAAGAGAGGGGATCTTTTTCTTCCCTTCTCTTCTTCCTGTTGGCTGCTGGAATAGCCACCTTAGACTAGCGTGTGCTAAGGAAGGCAAAGACGGCAAGAAGGCAAGAGCCTGGGTCCTTGAAGCCACTCTGCCACCAGGTCAACCAGGGCTGCTCACACGCAGATTGGGACACGTGAGGGAAATGCACTTCTGTCTTTTTTATTCCCTCTTCTGGTGGCCTCTATTATAGTAGCCAAACTAGTTTCCTAACCAAGGCGATGAGCTTGGCTCTCTTTTTTTTCCCAAGTAGCAAAATGCATAATTTAATATTTAAATATATTATTTTTCACCCCCTAGTCTGAAGCTGTGTATTAAAAGGAATGCTTTTTGTTCCTTTCCATTTAGTATTGTTTTTAGTTTTAATTATGAATATTTCAAAAACACAGAAAAGTAAACCAGTTTCAATGATACCCATGAACCCACCTCCTATATTTAACAGTATTAACATTTTGCCAAATTTTTTTCATACGGTATTTTTGTAAAGGAATAAAATGTTATAGGTACAGCTAAAGCCCCATCCTTTCTCTTCCTTTTTATGTTAGAGTTAACTACTATTCTGAAGTTGGTGTGTGCGAATGTATACCTTTTTACACACACATTTTTACGTGTGTGTATCCATAAGCAACATACACCAAGTTTATGTTTTAAAATTTTAATAAATATCATAGTTTAGAATTTGTTTTGTAGTTTACTTTTGTCACTCAGCATTATATTTTTGAATTTTATCCGTGTTGATACATTTAGGATCTAGTTCATTAATTTTAACTGATATGTAATATTCTACTACATGACATGAGTCCTGTTATAAGGGAAGATCTTAAATTTATTATAAGTCTCCTGGGTGTCAGACATTATGGTAGACATGTACATATTATATACATGGTTTGATTTTTGCCCCCAGGTTATACCTCAATTTGATGATGTTTTACTGACTGGCAAGGCTAGAAATGAGAAACAATTTTATTTTCCTGTCCAGCAAAGCCCAGCATTTCAGGGCTCACTATATGCCCTTTCAAGTCTGTTTGCAAACCATTCAGCTCTTGCTGAGCTTGTCTATTTTTTGTAGAGCCTTACAAATACACCTAGCAGAAGCCTACTCATTTTTTTTAATATTCTAGCCTGAAACCTGCTTGCCTAAATTCACAAGTTCATTAGGTAGATTTTCTGTCTCCGAATTATCATAGGCAACTTTTTTTTTTTTACCAAATATATTACTAGTACATAAAATGAACCCCCATTTTTCTAGCCGCATATAATAGTTTCATTGTCACTTACCACCTGATCCCAAAGCCAGTGCTACCTCTATTAGGTTTTTGGCATAGTAGTACCTCGATTATTGGCACCAATTTCTTTATTACTTGTTTATTGGAGTTTGGCTCTCTTAAGGTGCGCTCATCAGACCCCTCCCCTTTCCTGCCCTCCTGTCCAGGACAGGCTTCCACAAAGCCTGTTTCAGACATGCTGGAGGAAATGTACAGGTTATTTGCAGTCAGGAAGTCCCCATGGATTGCACTCACTTCCCTTCTAGATCTGTGAGGTGCTTTTCCAATGGGCTGCAGTCTTGGTCTGACTCTGGTTGGCTGCTGCCACATCCCTGTGTGGATTTGTGTGCTCCCCACTCTCTGTAGTCCTTAGAAAAGTCCCAACCTCGATCTGGGAATTACCCACCTAGAGCTTTGATGTAATTAATTCTACTGCTAAGTCAGCAAGTACCACCAGGCCAGTAGCAGAGTGGGGATAAACCAAACCAGCTGTAAGTCGTGCTGTGCTATGGGTAGGCACCTAGAAACATCCAGGGCAAGAATAAACACTAACAGAAGTGGCCCTGTCTGATCTCTCTCCTAAAGACAACAAGCCTCTTCTGATCCATTTGCCGTAACAGAAGCAATACGTCTCTAAACAATGTGCAGATGACTGCATCTTATCTAGCCTGGGGTTAAACAGATGAGTTCTGTTTGCAGCTCTTAAAATCCCATAAACCTTCTGTGCACACATTTACCACCACCACTGGCTCCAGATCCTTCCCATTTTTTACCACTCCCCCTTTTATAATTTTTTAAAAAGGAAAACAGCAACAATAAAAATTAAGGAAAATCTTTCCAATGTCAGAGTACAAACTGCTAAGACACTTGAAAGAAATGACAGGGCTGTAAGAATACGGTGTCTGTGGTTAATCAAGCACTGTCAATGAGGGTCAAAATCACCCTGTAATCTGTGGAGTTGGAAATTAAAACAGCTCTGTAAGTTGCCCAAATCAGTGAAAATTTGACAACCTCCGAGCTTGAGCGCACGTGGAAAGCAGCTTGTGAACACATCCATAAGGATAAACAATAGAATTCTCTCTACTTTTTTGTCTTAATTTGGCTATGTATAACAATGAAAAATAGCTCCTTGAGTTTGGGGTAATTTAGATAGAGTTTTCAGATTAAAAAAAATTAAATTGTTTGCATACAAGTTATTATGGCATCAGCTGCTATTATTCAATGCAGTTTGCTCTATTTTAAATTGCCCATGACAAATAGAGCATAAATGCATAATCTGTCACTCCAGCCATAGGAAATCAAGGATCTGGATTTCACCTTCCCTTTCCTTTAGAATTACATTTTTGATTTAGAAAACTTCCAGCATTCATTATATCTTTTATCATAAGAATTTTTAAAGTCCCCTCCACCCCACCACGCTCATTTCTATTTCCTTTTGGTTCATGTTGGAGATTTCCGACACACTTTAAAAAAATTCTTAACCTATGCTTTCTCTCAAAATCCACTGAAGATATTTCTCTGCATGAAGTAAAACATGTGGTTTTTCTGCACTCATTTAAAGCCCTTAGGATAAATCACTGACATTTGCAACACACAAACATTATCTGCCTTAAAATGAACATACAACCAACGCTCCCTCTGGACTCTCTTAGCGTGAATGTTTCCTGTTTAAAATGGAAAGAGAGAAAGGAGGAATTCCAGGCCTTGGACTTTTAGGGTCCTGTTCTCTCCCCAGAGATTTCTCTCTTTTAAAACAGAACATTATAAAAGACAGGCACTCCTTGTTTTTTATATTTTTGGACAGGCAATCCAGAGCTAGTGGTGAGGGGGCAGAAGCCACCCCGAGAGACTCTGCGACAGCGTGGGCTTCACGCACGTAGGGGACGGTCACTATCTCTCCTCCCACACCTCGCCCCTCCGACATGTCCAGCTCTCGCAGGAAGGAGGGAGGTTTCCCGTGGTCAGACAGGGCAGACCTCAAGATAGTTTTGTGGCCCCATATTGATTCCTCTGAGGGGAGATTTTATGTCTGGGAGTTTGCTCACATGTGGCAGAAACCAAGTGAAGTAGCTGCTCTTTGTCAAGAAATGGAATCATGGAAATTGTCTTTTTCTGCAGAACTCATCATAACAGTTATCGTTTTAATTTTTCAGAGAGAAGAAAAACAATGAGTCGGCCTATAAAAACACTGTTTAAGGTTCAAAGCATGCTAGAAGAAATTTTCTTTCTTTTAGGGGGTGGTATGTAGCTGTTGTTTATAACTTTTTGCTCAAAACTGAGCATTTCCTATAGACTTTTGCCAGAAGAACTTCTAAATTCTTTTGATTATCACATGTGTGCATATGTGTGTGTGCACACATGTGCACGCGTTTAAAAGAACAATTTTTTTTTTTTTTTTTAAAGACAGGGTCTTACTGTGAAATTTAGTGTTTGTAGGAAAGCGCAAAACCAGTCACTTCTGGGGCCTAAGCAATGCATAGCACAGTGACTGGTGCTGCGTGTTTTGAGGCAACCCTGAGAAATCCAGGGGCAGCTTCCTCAGGAGATTCTGATTAAAATAAGGATTGAAATAGCAAACATATCAGTATTTTAAGACCGTTCATTTTTCATGTGACCTCATGAGTTTTATTTGTATGTGTTATTATTTTTCTTAAAAAAAAATTTCAATTTAAAATCTCACTCAGAAACCATTATTTATGTAAGGAAAGAGAAACAAGCCTGTATTTGTTTTATTTATAATATAATTCCTTGAGGTACTGATCATAAAAATACCTCTAATTTTAAATTTTTGATTTATTTTATTTCTGATTAGGCTCATTTCCAGAGGCCAGAAGGATGCAGGTTTTGCTTGGAAAACTCACAGGGTACTATCTCAGGTATGCAGTTTTAAATCACATAGATACATGCAATAATGAATGTTAACTGTTAAGCCTGAACACGACAAAGCTATATGTTATTTACATGTAAAGAAACAATAAGGATCAATTTCTTTATATAAGGTTTTCCTCTTTTTGCCATCTCAGTATGCCATTATTTTTCATTAAGAAAAAAGGGGCTGGAAATCAGAGGCTAAGCTTGTCAGATAGCCAGCCCTGGGTACCAATGGTCTTATACGTGTTTGCTAAGATAATTCTGTATAGGGAAAGGGTTCAGTATTGGGAGTAGGGAGTCATTGGCAAATCTTTCACTAGGAATAAGGAGGCTACACTTATAGATGAAGGAGCATGAGCAAGTCTGAATCCTCCCATCTCTGCACCATCACCCCCAATTGCAAAGAAATCTCTTTCCTCTGCGCTTACCACAGTTGGTCATTCTCACCTCATCTGTCTTTCACCCTGCCATATGGCTAGTTATATACTGTATTGGAGAACGAGCATTTTGAAGGAAGGAACTGAGTCTTGTATAGCTAATGATCTCCCCTGGAGCTTAACACAGGGCTTTGCACATCATGGGTGCTCCACAAATGTATGTTGAATTTGTTCTAGAGAGTTTAAAGTAAAGAGAAAGCCCACAACACACACAGTGACCAGAGGGTCAGATGTGAGTAGGAGCTGGCGGTGGGAATAAGAAGAGAAGTGGACTCTCCCTGGGAGCCAGAGATTGACAGTGGTTGAGGTCAGACTGATTTCCAGTTTTGGAAGAGGGAAGGAGGTGGGGGGATGGTAAAGGGCTGGATTGGGTTCAACACAGAATGGCTGCAAACTTTATCAGGGTAGAGGTTATTATATTTGTACTGGCCACCAAGAACGATATTATCCTGTCTTATCTCTGTTGCCTTACATAGTACTTGAAACACAATAGGTCTTCACTACATCTTGGACTGGAATTTAATTGCCTTGACTTACCAGTGAGCTCAGCATGACCAACTGGTGCTCAGGAAATTGACGGCTATCTTGACTCAAATTCACTGGAAGGTGGGTTTACTAAGTGCAAGTTAAGTGTATTTATTCCAGAGTCAGTTAAGGATTGTTTTTATGATGGTCCAGCAAAGAAGTTTTCTTTGTTTCTGTCATAAACACAATATCTAGTAACATCTTAGTGTATGTGTTTCAAAATATAGTCCACAGGGTTTCAAATATGGGGTCTTATGGAGACAATGTCCAAGCCCAAGTGCGATCACCACAGTTTCAAGTACAGGACCTGGGCTTGAGGGATGATGAACAGAAACCAAAGGTCGAGGAGATGTCCAATTCGCCTCTGTCCCAGTGCTTCCCAGCCTTTTCTCCACAAGAATATCCATGATGGGTGACTTTCATATGAGCTATCTGTGCCCAAGAGCAGGAGAAGCCAGGATTACGCAAACTTCTACCACCTGCTGTAACTCAACACTGTTTCCTCCCATTCAAGAAAGAACAAGGGAAATTCAGATGAGTAGGAGTGACATTATGAAGTGGGAAAACTTGAGTCTGCTATAATTTATTAAAAGAAACCATTTGTAACCTTCAGTTCTTCTATCAGTGACAAACCCTTACACTACAGAGCTGGTCATGATTCACCTATGTGTCTGAAGGCTGAGTTTAAGGACCACCTCTGTATCTCATCCAGTGAGCTCCTTCTAGGAGGTGGAAGAATAGATGATGAGTCACAGAGGCGAAAACAACTCAGACAGACACATCGGTGACTAGAAGTTAGTTTGTTTTGAGAGGGGGTGAGTTTAGAAGGTGAAGGAATATATGGTATGCAGTAGAAAGCATGAAAACCATAAAGAAATTATGAACTAAGGTGAGAATGTCCAATTTAGGCATAAGCATTGGATTCTGCACTTTTAAAAAGCTTCCAAAGGGCAGAATCTTGTTCCCCTTAACTTCTGATTAATGCTATGTATGCTATTAGCAGCCAAAGCAAAGACAATTTTTCAACTTCTAAGGTAGGCTTTATGGGTTTCCTTTTTTGGTAATAACTGACTGTGACCAAATTTGGTGTGTGAATGGGAGGAAGTAACATGATATAAAACTCCTGGAACTGTCTAAGAGAGGTGCTTGTACTCGTTGGCAGAAAGTCAACAATTGGCGAAGCCAGGCTATCCCTGAGCACGCCACACATTGATTATTTAGTGGCTGAGCTAGCGTCGGTGCTTTCTTTTCTGAGTCTTCTACTGCAAAGCTTAAAAAAAAAATCAGTGCAAACTACAATACTTGAGTCACCCATGCTATGTGGACAGAGATGCTTTTAGTTTGTGTTTAGAATTCCTTCAGTGTCAGGTTTCCAGTTACCAGGCCTTCATCCTTGGTCTAGGCACGAATGCGGTCGGCGGGGATTAGCAGAACCCTCTGCAATGTATATTATATAGCTTTGATTTCGGCAGATTTTGCAGAACCATAAAATATAATGATCATTTGATGGCCTACACTATAGAAATGATTACACACAAAAAACCCACTTTCATCACTCACATTTCCCATTGCGTTATGAGAAGAGGGCTCTTGTTCTTTGCAAAGAACCGGAATGCGAAGAGAGTGCATCAGCAGATGCCGCTGGCCCTTGTGCACACCAAGGAAATGTTTGCAAAGAAAATGAAGGAGAAAAGATAATGACGGTGTGTTCAGAAGACATTTCTAAAATAATTTAAAACAAATATAATTTTGATTGCCCACATTTCATTCCCTCTTTCGTTTTTTCCAGCAATGACCACAAATACAAGAATGCAGTTATTAACAAACTGCATGTGCAATGACTTTTGGATTCTATTTAACAGTTTACAGACATTATCTGAAAAACGGCCTTTAAGAGTATTTCATTCTATTGGATGGCGGGGAGTATTCCCTAAAAATGGGCCTGCTAAAATATGATGGGGTGAGAGGTTTCTAAAGTGGGTGCTGAGGACAATGAGAAAAGATAAATATGAGAGCATACGAAGAGGAGAAGGAAATCTTATGGAAAGCAAAAGCTGTCCTCAGTGGCCACAAAAAACAGTGGTGAAATCCATTTGAGTGATACCTGCATGTATTAATAATTACCCTATGTTTTTTTTTTTAACCACAGAAGAGATTTTATTTAAAGAGAATGACAACCAAAGGAACAAAATCATAACTTGATAGGCCACTTAAATCATCTCTCTGTCTTTCTATTGTAACAGTGGCCCTGGAATTTCAATATCTAAACACTGTAGATTTCATCTGATTTTCATGCAAGACACAGTGGTTCAATTCCAAGGTCAGACTTAGGGGTGGGCTGAGGTGGAGGGCAATAGGTTCTAGAGGGGCCTGAATTCCAAACCTGTTTCCCCTGCCCAGTAGGAACCACTACACAGTTTCCAGTCCAAGGCTTCTAGCTGGAGACAGAAATGCTAGGGGTAAAATACACTGTGAAGTTTGCTTTTCCCTGATGTATTTTAAATTATATATGGTTTTTAGAGTAACTCATACAATTTTTGGAGAAGATATTCATATATCACTGCCACATCTTTACCTGACCCCTCTCCCCTGCCATTACTTTCTAAAGCCTGTGCAACAGCAAGATTTTGATGCAAACTACCTCTGATCATTAGAATCCCTCTTCACCAAGGGCAAGGAATTCAGTGAAGGAGTCTTAACTATTTCCATCTTCATGCGTGTGGGGGTGTGTGTGGAGAGGGCTTCCATAGCATGATTTCATTGAGACACCGGAGAATCCTGCAACTGTCTTACTCTGAAACTCAGAAGCAGAAATGTAAGTGCTCGGAAGAGCGCCATGTACTTGATGGGCTCAGAAGCGAGCTTCAAACGTTGCATTTAGAATTGCAAAGATTCAAAGCCTGTGGAGCACAGCAGCACCTTCCTGAGCACCAGCAGCACGCTAAGCTCCATGCTAAGCACTTTCTCCATGTTAACCTGTTTATTCTCATAACAACGCTACAAGGTAGGTTTGCAGATGAGGAAACTGAGGAACAGTGAGGTTAAGTAATTTGACCAAAGTCACACAGGAGGTGGCGGGACCCAGTTCAAGCCCAGCAGACCAGACTCAGAGGCCACATGCTTGACCACTAAGCCAGACCGTGTAGCCTCTCTGGCCTCACCTGCTTCTTGCCTGCTCACAATGTGTGCATTGGCACCAGGTGAAATAAATTGGTTTATATTTGGAAACCCATTTTTTTTTTTTTTTACAGAATCTAAAGGGTGAAAAGGAAGGGTTTTTTGTTTTCGTCTTTTTGTTTTGTTTTTTTTTTTTTTTTTGCAATGGGTACTTGGCTTTCAGCGGCCCAGGAGGCTGAAACTGCTGATAGTGCTGGCAGAAAGCCAAAGAGCACAGACAGAATTCCATGTGAGGAGTTTCATTCGGAGACCTGGAATTGCCTTTCCTTGAGGAAAACAAAGTTTCCTGGTACTTTTTATGAAAATCCTAACATATTTGTGTGATTCTGTTTGCCAGGTCCAATACCTGGTGTCATTAAAAATCAATGAAGTGCTAAATACAGATTCTGGGGCTCCAACCCCAGCGATGAGTTGGTCGGAAATGGGGCTGGGAACCCACATTTCTCACAAGTGCCCAGATGATTCTGATGTGGATGGAGCTGGCATCATGCTTTAAGGAGTCACACGGTGGCTATGGGGATTCCTAAGACAGGTAACCTGTTCTTCAAAGAATCTGGAATATAAGAGTAGGTCAGCTGGCCTGGGCATCTGAAGATACAAACAATAGGAGCAAGACACAGAGCTAAAAGCCTTGGAGGGTGTACCAGAGTCAGAGACGTTCTCCCGATGCTGGCTTGTGAAGAGTGGGTGGGGGAGAAGCAGAAGGTCTATCTGGAGAGGCTGTCTGGGGCCTGACCGTGGAGGGCCTTGGATACCAGGGGAAGGATAGGAAGGATTAAAGGATGTGATTTTTATTCAGTAGGATTTGGAGTGGCGAGGGGGGTGATGTGAATTACCTGTGGGACAGCTCTATTTGGAGGTTCCCCAGGCACCTCAAACCTTACGAGTACAAAATTAAACAATCACATCTCCCCAAACCTGCTGCTCCTCCAAGGGTCCCCTTGGAGAATGACATGAACCATGCAGTCCACCAGAAATCTAGACTCCTCTCTCATCCCCACTCCAGCCAGACATGACGTTCTAGCAAATGTTCTCTTAGCTATTCGTGGCTGTACACCCTCACCGCTATGGTCTTACTTTAGGCTCAAATCCCTTTTCAACTGGACCATTCCAATAGCAATAGCATATCGGGACTCACAGACAGGCAGGTGGAGTTGTAGGTGACCTTCACAAAAGGGCAGTTCAACAGCCCAGAATTACAGAATTGGCGTAAGGACAGTTGAATTTTATAGCCGTCTAGCCAGTTGCCACCAACTTTGAAGAAATTTCAAGCACATCACATTTACTCTCAAATGAAAACATAGCACAACTTCTACAGGCAGGTGAGTTTAGTCTTCTCTTGGAAACTGTATGAACACTTACAGTTTTTGGATGTGATGCTCTCAAGTTTAAATCCCGACAACCTAATTGGTAAGAGCTTTTTGCATGTGCCTCTATGTGAGATCTGCTATGCACCTTTTTTTTTTTTTTTTAAATTGGGTAATCTTTTCCCCTTACACTTGTAAGTTTAAGTGAGGTTTATACAACTAACATATTTCACAAACCTCTGGGTTCACTTATTATCTTAAGAAATGAACAAGTTAGCAGTTTAATTGGGATAAGGTAGTTGAAAAAAGAACAGGTTGGGGACCAATGTAAAGATGAGCAGTACTGAGCTCACTTTGGGGGAGTTTGGATTATAATATGCTATTCAGCCACAAACATGGTTGGGTGCATTTGGGGGACTATTATTCTAAGAACCTCCCTAATGCTCAGTAGGGAGGAGCAAGACACAGAGCAATTGCCCACAAGGCAATGGACCCATTCCCCAATTTCCACCAGATAATAAATGGAAGTGCTTTTGCCCTCTCTCCATTAATTGTGACGTGAAATCTAAGCACCCCATGATAATTTTCATCAAAGTATGGAGGGTACTTCTCAGCCTTCATCTCAGTAGGTGCCAAGTAGGTTCCAAAGCCCCAAACTGGGCCCAGTGGGCACACACAAGGCTCCACTGTTGGCTCCCTTGGGCCCTCCCATCCGGAATCCAGCTCATTATTTGGCAGAGCGCTATGCAGACAGCGGCAGCAGGAGAGATTCTGTATAATATCACATTCTATTCGGCTTTCATTTTTGCAGATGAAATGGATTTATAGCACAAAGGTTACTGAACTGTATTGTCGAGATGATTTTCAACAAATAATAAAAGTTATTAAGAGATTCTTAGGTACCGAGGACTTGTGCTGAGCTCCGCCTGCCCTGCCTTGGTCTCTTCGTACCCTGGCTGATCATTACATGGTTGGCAAAGACTGGTTATTAACATCATTAAAAACATTTTATGTCCAAATCTTCTTTTATTGAAATTAGAGCATTCTTTGTCATTTCTCCTTCTGCTGTAAGATAGCCTCTCAGCCTACCTTCTTTGAGTTCTATACTTGCCTTTGATGCTGGTTAAAATGGAACAGCGAGCGAATCAAGGCTTGTAATAGCCCAAACTGATTGGGGCCATGCAATTACCCTACTCTCATCACTTCTTCTTCTTCTTTTTGTCTCTAATGTTCTTGTATAGTTACTGTCCTGAGCCTTTCCACAGCCCCCTCCCCTGCCCACCTCCATTCCTTTTAGCAAACTAATATGTGGGTCCAGAGCCATTGATGAGTGCTTTTAAAAAAGAGAGCAAGACGAGCTTTTATTGTGAGTGAGCTCCTTCAGATGTTATTTCATCCTACGTTTGTTCTCTAACTCCCTGATTTATTGATTTATTCCTTGAACAAGTCAAAGAAAACTGAAAGTTCACCCTCTCTTCTATTTCTTTGAATGCTGCTTCGCTCCCAGCCATATTTGGTGCTGGTTTATGTCCCAATATGAAATGATTTTCCCTTTTCTTATCATATGCATTCTACTATCAGTATAGCGGCAACCTTAATTCTTAAAACCAGTCACAGAGTTGCTGCTTTAATAATTTAAATAAAAGCTTATCATAGCAAAGCAAATATTTATAAGTATGAGTCATCTAATTTAAAGAAATTAATTAAAAGTAAATGCTGAAGTGATTTAAAACTAAAGAGCCATTACCAAATAAAACGTTATTTACCATTTGCCCCATGCCAACTCGATTTTGAACTTTGGAGAGATGGAATTTGAGGTTCTCCCTGTGCCTTAGGGACCACGGGCTTCGAAACCTGCCAACCTGTTTTGGAACTCGACCTCATTTGCTCTACAGGATGAGCAGGTGCTCTCACAGTTTCTAGTTCCCCAGGATGCATCAGTGTAGAGGGGACAGTGTGCAACTCAGAGGCAGAAGATTGGGCTTGGATCTCGCAAGGCACTTCATAGAAATGTGATCCAGGTGACTTAGCTTTTCTAAGCCTCAATGAGCTCCTACATAAAGTAGGAATATTAGGACTGCCTTTCCTCCCCTCGCAGTGTTGTAATGGGAACTACATGAGAAAAAGCAAATGAACGAAAGGACTGACCATACTAAGGTCCTCAATACTTACTGAACTTGACGTCACAATGATTTAAAAAAATAAAATAAAATTGGATCTTCCATACGGAATCCAAGCTGATTGCCCAAAGACCTAAAATGAGCAAGTAAAACAAATCCAAACGATGGCCGGTGTGTCCTCCTCCCCACTGCTGTGTGTCAGCATAGAAAATCCTCTAGCAGAGCAGCAACCCACAGGCCTATTTAACACACACACATAGGCTCACACTGTGTTTTTAAAAATTTCAGCTAGTTGCTGACACTTGAAAATAGGAGGCGGTCACATAAAAATTCAGCTTTAAATTCAGGGCTTGCCTTCCTTCGAGGCCACCAGCAGCTGAAGCCACACTCTGGAGGGAGGGACTTAGTCCTCCTTAGGCTCTGCTCCTGCCTGCCCCTCTGACATTTCCCATCTGCCCCTACAGCTATGTAGGTTTGCACTCCCTGCCCCAGCTGAATAAACCTCACCTTCTAGATTCTTGCATTATTGCATTCACTTTGCATCCTCCACTCATAGGTGTGTGCTATCCAAATTTCCCAGTTTAAAGAGTGCAATGTTCTAGGAGGAAGATTAAAATGTCTATCACCCTATCTGGCCCACCTTTAAATCTTTAAAAATAAATTCCCCATAAATAGCTCAGTGCTAGAGATTGCTGCAGTAGGGAGAAGGTACCTTGGATAGGAACTCCGGAGATGGGGGTCATATTCTGGGAAGTTTCAGACAAGTCATTTCAATTTCTCACGCCTTATCTTCAACTCTGTGACATGAAGGCATTAGCACAGGTGGCCTCCAATGAGTTGTTGGAGGTTACAATTTCATGGCCCTGCCAGGAACCACACAGGCTCCAGTCCCAGATGACCTCAGCTCACGTTGCTGCCCTTCAGCCTGACCTCTGCAGGGGTGACCCTGACTGGACCTCCTCACTTATCTGTGTCTTGGTTTCTCCATCTGTAAAGTAATATGTGTTTTTCTTCTCACAAGAGTGAATGAAATGATATGGGTGAAAGCATATTGGAGGAAAGTTGGGATAAGACGAATCCAAGATCTTATATTACTCTTGTGTCTCAGAGGTTGCAATTAGGAAGGGGAATTTGCCTTACCTGATGGGGTTTCTAGATCAGAATTCACAAGCTTCATTGAGAGGCATTATGCAGATATTTCCATGGCCAAGAAGGTAATACTGTGGGATTTTTACCCCAGCTCTTGGCAGGGTAGTAACAGAACTCAGTTAAAAGGTAAATGTGTCCCACGTCAGAAAAGGTGGAGTCTAATTTACCTCCTTGTTCCCTGCATTTTTATGAGGAATGTATGTGGTTAACTGTTATCAGGTTGTTAAGCAATTTGATGAGGTGTGAACTAGCCCTTTAATTGTTTTATTTATAACATACTTATCCTTCACTAACATCCTATTGGGGAATTTTCTACTTAGTTGATTAATTTAAGTGTGGTTTAGTGAGCTACAATTTGGTAAAACCAGAAGCTGAAAAACACCCATTGAAATTTTAGCAGTCTTATAATCATTTGTAAATGTGGAACAAACTCAGTTGGAGTTAAAAAAATCAACCACAACCAAAAAAATGAATTACACTGTTAATTACCTTCATCATCAGCATTTAAAAAATAGTAACATGGACAATCAAGATGGGGAAAAATAACTAAATTTAAAGCTGCTTGTTCTTCTCTAGTACTTTTTGTGGTAGAAAAAATAGCTTTGGGGCAACATTTCATTTGTCAGGGATAGGCAATCAGATTTGCTTTTAAAAATCAAATGCTTAAAGAATAATTCTCTCATCTTTCCTCTATAGTTCTGGATGGATGAAACTCCTAATATTACCTTGACCTAGAGGGCCACCTTACTCCTTGGTTGGTGACAGTGATAAACAAACCCCAAAATATCAAGCATCTAAAACAGGTATGACCCCAGTGACTATCCCATCACTACCTAGCTGGGCAGACAGAGATGAGAGACAAAATAGGGCACATATGCTCAATGCTAAATGAGTGCCATGGGTTACTGCTACAGCTAAGGTTTCTGATGAGGGGAGTGCCTTAAGGCTGTGGTCCCCAAGCACCGGGCCTGGACCGTTAACCCTGCCCACCTCCCACCACTGCCATTGGTGTTGGTAGAAAATTGTCTTCCATGAAACTGGTCCCTGGTGCCAAAAAGGTTGAGGACCACTGCCTTAAGGGAATCTTGAAAGAAGAGTTGGATTTGGGCAAGCAGAGAGAATACAAACGAGGCCATTGAAAAGCTGTAGGATGCTGGTGGAAAAGCTCGGAGGCCAAGAGAAGTGTGCTTGTTTTGTCAAACTGTACTTGTCCCTGATGTCACTTCTTCCTGATCCTTCATTTCTGAATCAGATGCCCCTCCTATGAGCTTATTGAGCAATGTCAGTAATATCAGAAAATTATGTCATGATTGATTTAAGTTTGTATGGTAAGATTCTATAAGATCACAAAAAATCTTTACTATCATGTAGATGTTATACTTGTATAGGAAAAATTCTGCCTGTATGGACTCACTGATCACTATGTTTGATTACCTGTTCTCTTGGGTGTCCCCAGTAAACTGTGAGCTTTGTGACAGTAAGGACTATTACTGAGTTCACTGTCAACCTCTCCATCAGTGCCTGGCACATGGTAAGTACTCAATAAAAAGCATATTAGTGAATGTTATCTGGAGAGTCCTGCCACAGGGAAAAAAAGGGTACTCTTTTTCTTTAAATGAGTGCTCGTTTGGGTTTCTGCCTCATATCCTTCTCCCCCAGCCACTGCCACTCTGCTTGTGGCCTAATGACCGAGCTCCCATGGCAGACATCCGTTCCAGTGAGTGACTCGGCCTTGATGTTCCGCTCAGCCCCTCTACAGCAAACAAGAGCTCTGGGCTCCACATCAAAACACCTGGGCTCCAGTTCCAGCTCCGCCACTGGCTTTCACTGAGAAATTTCTCTGTATTTATTTTCTTCACTCAAAAGTGAGGATTATAATGCCAAGCTCTTAGGGTTATTGGGAGAAGATCAAATTAGGGAAATGTGGAAAAACCACTGTGTGACAAAGCCCTATTCAGTTATAATATCGTAGTAATTGCAGTAGTATTTTACCCCTCCACTCTCGCCAGTCCTGGGCTTTTGCCCTATCCATTGAAATCCTTCCAGGAGTGAGGTCCTAGCTTTGAATCTTAATGTCCATGGCTGGGTGTCTTTATTTGCTGCGAGACCTTCATGATGGCAATAGAATCTTTGCCTTTGTTGTTTATGAGATTCCCTTTTGGGCTGTGCTCCTCTCTGCCTGTGGGGACCTTGGATTTTTGGATTTTTGTCCAAACTTCCCTTTCTGGGCTTGAACCTCCAGAACTCTGTTTTCTCATTTCTTTCCTCATCTGCTGCTTCTGTGTCTGTGTTCAGGTCTCGGCCAACCTTGAGCTGAGCACTACTCTCCATCAACACAGACCCTGCTGTGAGCATCACAAGACGAAACAGCAGGGAGGTTAGGAGCAAACGGTTCTGACTTGCCAGTTAATAAACATTTGACTTTGGGTAAGTTGCTTACCCTCTATAATACAGTCTCAGTTTCCTCATCTGTCAAATTAGGATAGTAACGGTTATTTGCTTCCATTGACTAGCTAGGAGGGTTAAATGAGAACGTCTGTAAAGCACTTAGCACAGTGCCTGGGCAGGGTGTGGGTGACTGATGAAGATTGGCTGTTACTATTATTCTCCCTGCTCCAACTTTTTATTTTCCTATTCCTGATCCCATAGCTTCCCATGTGCTTTTCTCAGTCTTTCAAATATTCAAATATGTTTAGAGGCCTTTTCTTCTCTAAAAATCTGCTTCCTCCAGATGGAATGAGGCAAGTTATCACCACTTTCCCAAAATTTATGGACTATGTTCATTAAAAAAAAAAAAACTCATACAAAATACACTAAAATGTACACTCTCGTGACAGATACCTAATTACTCAGATTTGATTAATTCATATTATATGCCTCTATCGAAACATCACATGTACCCTATAAAGATGTACAACTATTATGTACCCATAATTAAAAATTTTAAAAAGGAAAAAATGTATAGTCTCTCTAAATAGTTGTTCTTTTTGTCTCGTCCTATTATATCTGTATGTCTAATTTCTAATTGCTACTTATTTGTGGGTCCACACTGATGTCACCTCTTAGAGAATTGCTGGAGGACTTAGATTTTTGATCATTCATATCTCGGAGAAAGACAAACACAATTACATGTGCAGCTATAAAATGAGTTTTAGATGCATCTAAACCCAGAGGAAGTTGGGCAGCAGCCAAAGACCATCATGGTCTCAGAAGAAGCATAACTCTTGTCTTGTCTCTCTTGTCTTATTCCTTTATATGGGATTATCTGGATGGATAAAACACTGGGCCACATTTATGTGAGGAAGCCTGTGGGTCAAATGACAGTCAGACATAGAAGTAGAGAATGGTTTGGTGCATTGGTCTGACAGGTAATTTCTTAGGGGTTTGGTAACTGCTTGTGAGTATGTGACAAGAGTGTCTACTTTTCTCTTTCATCCTTAATTCTTTTTCCTTTTTCCCTTGTGATCAGAGTTGGGATAGTGGAAAGTCCCTGCTTTTGCCTGCTCAGCATCTGTCCTACCTTATCCTGGTGACAGCATTCCGTTCTGTTGGGAATCCTCTCACGCCCACTTTCAGCCCATGTGGTTCAGGTGGAGTGATGCCACCCTGGACTCTACAGGTGACATGTGACCCAGACCTCACTGATCAGAACATTCCACCCCAGTGGGCACAGTGATTGTGTATGGTTAAGTACATACTGCAATAAAAGCAACCTGAGACAATTCTATGACTTTTGTTGGATATATTAAAGTGAGAGAATTGGTGGAGTGGCTGAGAAGATGGGAGATAAGCCTGGCACTGCAGGCAGCCATCTTGACATCATGATGGAAGCGTGAGAACAAAGCTGGCACAAGGACAGTCAAAGATGGGGAGGAGGAAGCCATTCTCTGAGTTCTTGGACAGCTGAACCTGAAGATAAGTCTACCCTTGGACTTCTTTTTCAGTTACATTTGGAATAGATTTTTTTTTCTGTATTGGACGTATAAAAATATCTGAATAATATAGAGAGACAACATTAATGTTTACCTATTGTTTGTGTGTGGAGGAGGTTACCTACTAGTATGAAAAAAGTATTGTATGATAAACTACTTAGAAAGGGCAGATGGTCATTCACTTTGGAAGCTACCAGGGAAGAGAAAAGCTTCATTGTAGCTCATGTTGCCTCAGCTTGACATAGCTCTCAGCATCTCCAGTGTGGAGGTGAAAAGGAAAAGGCCTAGAATAATTTCCTCTTTCATCTGTGATAAAGAGGGTCTTGGGTAGGAAAACAGAGTAGGCATAGAGTGTAGGAGGGTGACTGAAGGACTTTTGCTTCCTGACAAACTTCCTTTAGGCTCACATGCCTGCACCTATAAGTCACTTTGATAACTACATATGCAGTTGTGTTAATCTACCTCTGAGAAAGTGAATCATCCCAAACTCTAGTTCCCTAGCAATTCTCCAGTAGGTGACAACAATGTGAGTGTACAAATAATTTGCAATTAGTTCTATAAATATAAAAACAAGCCAGAAAAATTGCTGCCTTCTCAGACCCAAGGGATTGAATAAAAAAGAAGGTACCAAAATGACTTTCCCGTTGGACACTTCTCTTCCAGCCACAGAGAAACGCAGCCTTTATCAGTTCCTCATCTCTGTCTACGTCTCTCTGTTTATAGGCACCATTTGAGCTGGGACCGGGTCTGGAGCTGCTGTGGGAACTAGGCTCTGGAGAGCCTGCCTTCTGTGAGATCGTAATCTCAGCATGTGGCATACTGATTTTATAAAAAGAGTCAGAGGCTCATGATGTTTATTTGAAGGGCAAACAGATCACTCCATGGCCTAAGAACATGGAAGCTTGTTTCTAAGGAGCAGCACAAAGGGCCAGACTTGCTTGGGTTCTCTCCTGGGCTTTTGAAAGTGTGGCAGGCAGAGCATCCCAGGGGTCTCTGAGCGTCGGAATTTGCCAGGGAACAGCAAGGGCCACAGCAGTGTAAGATTTCCCAAGAACTTGAGCTCTGCCATGATACAGCTTGGCGAGTAATGCCCAGATAAATATGGCCTTTTATTTTCTTTGATTTTTAAAAAATTTATTGAGGTATAATTTACATACAATGAATTTATCCATTTTAGGTGTTCAGTTCCACGAGGTTTTACAAATGTACACATCTGAACCACCATCAGAATGAAGGATATGGGTGACTCTTAATTCTGCTTTGTTCATTGAGCCTTTTTCTTTGCCAACCCTTAAAACTGAGCGTTCATTCCATAACTCCACAGAAGATACACGTACACACCCCCGCACAGGCACATCTACAAACTCACACTTGAAAAAAAATCATCACTTGTCTGGAAAAACTCCAATCACTCATGTTGATAAAAATTACTGAATGTATTTTTTAAAAAATCCAGGTCTGGATGAATAGCAAAATGAGAAATTTGAGCTTTGGAAAGAATTCTCTGGGATAGATACAAACTATTGAAAATTGAAACTTGGAAAACATGCCATGTCATCTCAATCACAATTATTCTATTGCTTTGTGCATTTATGTTAGAGAGAACTTCTTTTTTTTGACAAAAAGACAAAATTTGACAAAAAGACAAAAAAGAATTTGCTTTCAATGAAGGAATTTTCATGACTCAATTACAAAATTCACAAAACTGAATACAAGCACTATGTCCCTTAAACTCAGTATGATTGAAAACAGAGAACTGTCCTTTGCAGCATCTTCACAGTGAACTGTCTGGGATTTTTTCCCTCAGTTGTATATTTCTATGTTTTTGCCTTCATTTCTTTTTCTGCCTTACAGTTCAGTGGAATGTCTACTATGTGCCAGGCACTATGTGAGGCTGGGGATACAGTGGTGAGAAGGCAAAACTCTGCCCTTAAGGCCCTGCCCTTTAGGATCTCGTGGCCTTTGCTTCCCGTGTCATAAATCCACTCTCATTTTCATCCCACTTCTAGTGGCATCTGCTGCTCTCACTGCAAAGTACGGCTATAAATGAGAAACTGGGAAAAGAGAAGAGAGTAGAAAAAGGGAGGAAAAAAATAACCCAGTAACTCTTTTCCATTTGATGAAGTCTAGCAATTTTATTTTATCCATTTGTCAGGGCTAAGGTTCATGGTAGAAGAAGATTTAAAAAATCCAAATCAATAAAAAGCAAAAACCCAACTAGAATAGCCCAGTAGCTGAGTGCTTGCCTGAAATATAAACTTTCCCTCAGCAGCTCTGCCTACATTAGGGAAAGGGAAAGAGCCACAGAGAGAAATTAAAGCCAAAGCCATTGCCAACACGAGGTGCCAGAAGCTTCCAGTAATTACTGCCTTTCTTACACATCAGAAATTTGGAAAAGAGTATAAACTATTTCTGATGGCCATGGTATTATTGAGGACCCTGGAGCAGTGGTTTACTACATATGGATAGTATGACGGTCACCAGTGCTAAATCTGATATATTCTAGTGCTGATTGTGGTTACCGGGAATCTGAAGAATAGGCCTTTTGAATCCTTTTCAATTAGAGTAGCTTCTTCATAAAAACTCTGAAAATACGATTGTGGTTTGAAAGAAATGAAAACAATTCGTAAGAATAGACATTTACTTCTTGACCAGTGACTTCTGTGATTTCTCAAGATTCAACGGCTCATTCAAATACCACATTGGCTCTTTGAGACCTAAAATTTCTATATTAGTATCAGACACTAGACTCCACAAGGCACCTGATAGTAATGTGGGTTTTCTGGTCAACCGTGATTATCAATGTGGCACTTGGGACACAGCAATGTGAGGCTCACTTCTTGACAAAGGATGATGTGGATGTGTTGGCACAGAAGTTCTTTGCTCTTGGCTTCATGGAAGAAAGGCTCAAGAAATTCACAGTGCAGGTTGTTATGAGAAATTTGAAATAGACAAGGAGCAAAGCCTTCTAATTTCTACCAGACACTTGGTATCAAAGGTTACACCTTGTGGAAAAAAATTTTTTTAAATAATAAGAAAATACAGGGACACCTGGCCAAGACTACAAATTTGAAACTGACTTCATACAGCAGAAAACAATTTACCCTATGCGAGTCCCTTACAGTGCTAAATTGCCTTCAATAACTGGGCATCAAAAACTAGGTAATTCATCAAGTACAGGAAAACTGTGACTTAAAATGTATAAAATTACGAAATCTAAATCATTTTTATCCTTATGTCAAACTCATAAATAAATTTTATATATACATATATTTTTCTACATATATCTCAAGGCTATGTATAAAGAAGGTTAATTACAGGAAACAGAACATTTTCCATTACCCCTTTAAAATAAGGAAGGAAAGAAGATGGTACAGAATAAAATATCTGAGATGAAGAAAATTCTCCAGTAATGTCTCCCCAACAGAACACTATTTGGATATTAGGTGACAAGAGAGAAAATCGTAACGAAATAATAGCCTTCCACATAAAAGAATTATGGTAAGTTGACATTAGGTTGAGCTGCAGCCCAGTCAAAAAAATGAAAGAAGTTCTGAGCTGAACCTGTCACAGAGTCTCTAACAGAGGACAGTCAATATGTGTTTTCAGGCTGTCTTCCTCATCACTAGCTTGCAGTAACTTGAACTGAGAATTGGCTTTTTATGGAGATTTATTACAATAGCATTGCCATTCGAGAATAGGCGGCTATCATCATAAATAAAGAGCAGACACAAAGGGATATGAAGATCCAAGACAGAGAGAATTTGTCAAGGTGGGTAAATCATGAACTTATATTGCAAATAAATACACACTACTAAAGCCATCCCTCATTAGGAGAAACTCTTTTTTTCTGCTTTGGAAAAACCAAGTCAAGCTGCTGTGATTCGAATTCCCTAACATTGTCCAAGGCACCCTTGGCCTTCCTAGAGCTCAGAAAGCAACTCCTGGACCATCCGTTTACGGTGCACACTGGCTGCTCTGATGAACAAAAGATGTGGATTCCCATGACCGCCAAGCCTGCTGTGGCCTCAGGGTTGATACTTAGGATCAACAGTGCTGATTAGGCTTTCTTTCTGCAAGAGAGCACAAAGCTACTGAAAACTACTTCAAAGTCCTTCCTGAAATAGAAGGGGGAGAAACAGCTGACTCCTTATTCCCCACACTTGCCCTAAAAGTTGAACAGGCAGGGCCTATGTGTCTCCCCACATTTCCTTTGGACATTGAAATCTGTGTAAGTGAACGTGTTTCCATGTCCAGCTTTGTTGTTTCAGCTGTTAGCAGAGCTGGGGATATCAATTACTCCCTGCCTGGAGATGTGACCTGCACCAACACCTCCTGCCTTACAGCTGGCCTCCTCCTTCCCGACTGCTCCTATTTAAATAAATGCCTGTGCCTTCTCCAGGCTACCATTCCTGCCTTCTCATCCCCACTAAATGATTCATTAGGTTGGATTAACCCTTTAAAAACTACTATTTACCAAAGGGTCCCTGGGGACTCTCTCACACACACTCCATCATTTTTTGCTATTATAAACAGCCAGTCCCAGCAGGGTGGAATCCACTTTAAGGCTACTCAGGTTGACAATGTGGGTTTTGTTAGCCCCAGTTCACTTAAAAGCCCAAGACAGCATTTACTCTGTGAGATGGGGGATACACATCTTCATCTTGCAGCCTACACATTCCAAATATGTGTCTTGCCATAAACACCTAAGCAGGCATTCCACAAAAAACACTGATCCAGGAAGGAGCAAGGAATCACACCACGGCTGTGGGGTTTGGAAGGACCTGTTTTCATGCCTCCACCACTCAAGCCTTCTTTCTGGCTGGTGCCATTTTCTGCCCATAATCAGCTGTGTGCACAATGAGCAGTGCCTGCCAAATGGCCATTTGTGGGCGCAATTAGACACCTGTGCCTTCAAACAAGTTGCAAGCACCTAATTGTGTTTGCATGTAGCCACTTGTGGGTGCAATTATCCAGAAATCCAGGTGTGCCTGGTATTATGCACAATTTAAGGGGAAAAAAGTGTCCTCCAAAAAAGAAGGCTTAGGTTGAATGTGTGCCCTTCAAACTTACAGCTGGGCGGTTCAGCAGAAGCTACCACCACTATGTACATATGGAGCCTTTTTGCTTTGGGGTCTACAGCAGTGCTGTCCAATAGAAAAGAATGCAAGTCACATACATCATTTAAAATTTTCTAGTACCCACATTCAAAAGAAAAATGAAACTAATTTTAGTAATTTATTTTTCTAACCCAATATATCCAAAGTATTATCATTTCAACATGTAATCAATAAAGAAATAATTGATATTTAACATTCTTTTTTCTGGTATGAAGTCTTGGAACCTGGCATGTATTTTACACTTAAAGTATATCATAATGAGGACTAGTCACATTTAAGTGCTTGAGAGCCCCACATGGTCAGGGCTACCATATTGGATAGTGCAGGACTACAAAGAATTATTTTCAATCGTGATTAACTGCTTGTAATTTTTAACCTCTAAGCATTTTCCTAAGTACTTATGAAATCAGGTTTCAAAGACATAATATTTGAAAATGTCCTTTAGTGTCTTAAGGTTGTCTGAGTTCGGGAATCAAAGGTTGAGCAACTCTAATTCTGCAATCTATTCCCAGCAGACTTTCAAGCTCACGACACAGGCATTGCCTGAGAATTGGTTAAATGAAGGCTCAAAGCCACCTGCAATGCTCTTTCGTTTCACAGAAAGAATACATGAGGAGCATATACTGTGCATTTTCTGTCCTGTATACATACTGCCTGAATCAAGATCAATTTCACACACTTTTGTAACAATGAAATTCTGTTTCTATACAATGAGGTATTCACCCCCACAATCACCCATTCTCCGTTGTTCCTTTCCCTCCTACTCTGGGAATGGCCAGTTCAACAGCCTAGCTGTCACGGGTAACTGTGGGATGGAGTATTTCTTCCTCGTCCCTTCTTTTTTCCCTCACCTGCATCAGTGGCAAGAGAGTTGAGCATGCCCAGCTGTCCTCCAAGTGTCACTGACCCACTCCTCAGTCACCTCCAGCAGAGGCAACACTCCTTCCTGACTAGCCCCTCTCCCCTCCCTCTGCCTCTCCCACCCCCTGCTTAGACACACAAGAAAAGCTCTCCTTGTTTCTCTTGGTTCCATTTGCTCTTTGTGCCACTGACAAAAATATTTGAAGAAGAGGCAATAATCTAGTCTACAGAATTAAAAAAATATACATCACAAGAGAACCAAAGTCACGGACAAGGAGAGTGGCCAGATGCTTCCTCAAGAACCTCAACCACAGTTTTCAGACCCTTCCTCCTCCTCCTCTAACTAAACCTACCTTTTCTCAAGCACAATTGTTAAAATAGATGAAACATGATTACTTATGCAATATTATTTTATTTTTTTGCTTTAATTACCAGCATTGTAATGGTATTCTTACAAGTAATATTTTTTCATTCTGCTTTCTTTCATTACTTTCAATTTTTGTATTGGACTCTAGTGTGTCAAAGCAAGAGGTTGTGAATGACCCTGAGTCTATTATCTATAGAAAATGCCCCTACTGGGGCAGGTGTGTCAGCTGATGTCCCACAGCCATGATATTTTTAAAACAATTTTCACACGGACAGCATGTCAATTATGTAATGACCTAAACAGGTTTGTGCTGGCCTGGCAATCTGCTCACTGGACAGTGTATCATTTTTATGAGAAATGTACCCCAAGTTTCAGGACACTTGCGATACACATGCAGGCTGTAGAAACAGCCTATTTGAGATTGAGGACTGACTTCAGGAGGGAGGGATTTGGGCTGGCTAATCCAAGCCTTCTCATCTAGTTATTTCCAAGTGGCAACCAGAAATGAGACAGCAGGACCAGGCTCCCCACCTGGAGGCCAGGCCACGGCAGGCAGTCTTGGACTAGCTCCAAACCCAATCCACAAAAGCTGCCTCGAGGAGACAACCTTCATGTGCTTGAAAAGTGGAGTTGTGCCTTCTTCCACCATCTTTCTAATCTAAGAAAATCAAATTAAATTTTTTAGACTGCTCAGGTGTCTTTAACTGAAAGCATTAGTTAATGCTCAACCCTATTCAAATACTTGAAATGTGAGCATTTTCTCAAAGACACACATTTCCAAAAGTATCCAGGTACTTTACACTCAGATTGCAGTCAAAACTTACTTTATATTACAAGTCACTGTCAGTATGAAATAGAATAATTTATAGTTAAGTTTGTCATGGTAATTCTAAAGAAGGCTATTATAATTATTGTTTCATCGACAAGAGTAGCTTTTTTCCAAGGTATTTTAGTGTCTTATACCTTCTCATGATTCAACAAATGAAGAATGGAGCAACCATCTGTGGGATGGTTGAAATACAGGAAGGTTTTAAATCTCTCTTATATGACTATCATTAAGAGATCCATTTGTGTTTCAAAGTTTCGTTCTTTGTGATTAATTCTTTTAAAAACTCCAGTCAGGGCTGGGCG